>NC_044384.1:100066687-100376287 GCF_006542625.1 Nomascus leucogenys | reverse complement strand
TGCACTGGTAAGCAAGAACCTTTCCAAAAGCACAGAAACTCTTATGTAACCTAGCCCAGAAAGGATGCCCATGCACAGCTCTCAGCCAGCCCATGCGACTGATCCACAATGCTGACCCAAAGCCTCTGGTCCTTGCTGATCCAGGGCCTGACACAGAGCCCCTCACGTGCAGTTTTAGGCCTATTTTCCTGGCACCTGGCTAACCTGGAGCTGCCCCTCACCCACATACCCAGCAAGCCCTCCTAGCTCACAGGGAATGACATAAGCATGGTGTGAGTACGCATGTGTGCTTCTAGTGCATTCATTCTCATTTCTTTCCATGGGCACAGAGTACAGAGTGGAGAGTTATCCTAATCTGACTGAGTCTACCCGTGGGATGCATGAGCATTGATGGTCCCCTCTTCATCCCACATTATAGTAATGCATAGAAAAGCTGGATTAAACTTTAACATGGACTAGGGAGTAAAACACAAAGTGTGCTTGAGTACTGTAGATGGACAAGAAGGAGAGAAGGACTAGGAGACTCCATAGGCCACTTTCTCAGGAATCTCCTCACTTCTCCTGCAATCCTGCCTTTGCCCTGAATTGCTGGAGGACCAGAGTCTATGCTGAGTAGAGACCACTCAGTGAGCCCTCTCATGAGCTCATCCTCGAAGGGGCAGTTGTCAGACCCACTGTCTTAGGCTCACACGGAAGGCCTACCTTGTCTGTTCCTGTGCCTCAGCTCCTGATGAAACTATTAGGTGAGATTAACCAGTCCTTCTTGAAAATATTCTGGGTTTTCAAGAAGAAAACCATGGTTCTAGAAAAGCAAAACCCAGATGCTATGGGAAAAAAATGCTCCTGTGGGGCAGGGATGCTTGGCACCAAGAGAAAAGCCACCTTGGCAACAAGAGAAGGGTAAAGAAAGAAAGGAGGAGCAGGTAATGAGTTTCTAGCTCTCAACACTGCCAGCACACCCTGCCTCACAAGGCAAGCCCCTTCTGGCTTTTCTTCCAGACACTACCCCCAAGAGCTGCCCCGTAGGGACTGCTCGTTAGGTGATGATGGCGCCATGTACAGCTAAAGATACCCTGCCTGCTGACAGTAGCTTCCAGTGAAACAAATGTCCTCCAGTGGGATCAAGGCTCATCTGTCTTGCTGGCATCTCTTCCCTAGTTTGTAACCATGCTGCTCCAAAGCACTCACTCCAAGGCCTCTACTCCAGTTATCTTTAGAATGAACGAGGACACAAAGTAGTAGAAGAGAAGTGATTGGATTTCGGAGACTGGTAAGGCATTTTGGACTAGCTTTGCTTTCTGCCTGAAGGAGGGAAACCAAGGGAAAAGATGTAGATGGGGCTCTGAAAAGCCCTTAGACCCACCATTGTTCCAGTACACCCCTCAAAACTGGCACATGCTCTCTGGTGTCTGCCTTAGACAACACAATCTCCCTTGGTCTCATGTTTATGTCCTGGGTACCCAAGAGGATTAGCCATGGCTAATAACATGGCCATAGCCTAGTCCTGGGCCATTATCTCCTGTAGTGAGGTAGTTGACTTACAAACCTGCTACAAGTTGGACTGGGCTCTGGTCCACAGAGAGTCAGCTCTCCCAGGCCAGACAAGGAGAGATGGAAACTCCAAAGAGACAGGATGTGGCAGGGTGAGAGTTGAGAGAAGGAAGGGGTGATGTGAAGATCAGAGTTGGTCCTGCATCTCTAGGTGGAGGAAGCAGGCAGGAGGAGAAGCTGGACAGAGGCTAGCAAACCATCAGGGCTAGACCAGCCACTTCTGTGGGAGTGGGCTTGGGCTCTCCTGCTTGAGGGTTTACCATGGTCCAAACTTATTTGAAGGAATGACTGTTACTTCTAATACGTAATGTGCAAACAGACTGCCAGACTGGTGGCCCATGCTTTTCCCTTCCTTTGCCATTTGATTAGAATGAGCCCTAAGTCAGTACAACTTCTTGTGCTGTCCCTGCGAGGGAGCAACAAGGATATATAAAAGCACATATTAGGCCAGGCAAGGTGGCTCATGCTTGCAATCCCAACACTTTGGGAGGCCAAGGTGGGCGGGTCACTTGAGGTCAGGAGTTCAAGACCAGCCTGGCCAACATGGTGAAACCTCATCTCTACTGAAAATACAAAAATTAGCCAGGTGTGGCGGCACACGCCTGTAGTCCCAGCTATTTGGGTGGCTAAGTCACAAGAATCACTTGAACATGGGAGGCGGAGGTTGCAGTGAGCTGAGATTGCACCACTGCACTCCAGCCTGAGTGACAGAGCAACTCTGTCTCAAAACAAAACAAAACAAAAGCACAAATCTGCAGGAGCTGGTAGAAGTGACTGGATTTCAGACACTGGTAGGGAGTTTTAGAGTTAGCTTTGCCTCCTGCCTGAAGGAGGGAAACCAAGGCAAAAGATGTGGATGGGGATACATTGTGTCTGTAGTGTATTTACTAATTCTGTGCAGAGGCAGCTCTCAAAGCCCTCAAGCCCACCAGTGTTACACCATACTCCTCAAGGTTTGCAGAGTGTCTTAAAATTTTTGGTCCTGGCTCATTCTAATTGTGGTGGAGAGGGTTGCCTTGGAGCATCAGGGTTACAAGCTAGGGCAGAGATGCTGGCAAGATAGATGAGCATTGATCCCAATGGAGGAGAAGACCTGTTTTTTACTGGAAGCTACTGTTAGCAGACAGGGCATCTTTAGCCCCACATACAGCCATTATCATCTAAATGAGCAGTCTCCCATGGATTGGCTCTTGGCAGGCTGGCCAGGAGTCTGTATACAACTCAGCTGTAAACTTAGCTAGCCCTCATGAAGCTGCCAGCCAGGTAGACCCTGTTGTGGGTCTGTTGCTGAAACCTGCCCAAGCAGCACTTGGGGAGGACTGAATATGCCCCCTTGAAAGCTGTGATAATGGGGGTACAAGAGGCTTTCTAGCTCACTGAGGCACAGGCATTATATTAAAGCAAGGAGTCAGGGTCTATTTAAAATTCTGTTTGGCTGGGCATGGTGGCTCATGCCTGTAATTTCAACACTTTTGAGAGGCCAACGTGGTAGGATGGCCTGAGACTACGAGTTTGAGACCAGCCGAGGTAACATAGCGAGACCCCATCTCTATAAAATATTTTAAAAACTAGCCAGGCATGGTGGCACACACCTAGCCCCACCTGTAGTCCTAGCTACTCAGGAGGTTGAGGCAAGAGAATCTCTTGAGCCCAAGTGTTCAAGGTTGCAGTGAACTATGATCATGCCAGTGCATTCTAGCCTGGGTGACAGAGCAAGACCTTGTTTCTAAAACAAACAAACAACAAAAAAACACATAACAACAACAACAACAACAAAAACCTCTGGTTTGTTTTCATCTTTTTAATTGGTCCTGCGGTTTCAATCCATATGGTGTTAATTTCTTTGAAGGATAGAAAAATGTACTCTTTTGAGACACACAACCCCAAATGAAACAATGTTTTCCTTCTCCCTGATGCTATTTCAAAGAGTATTCTTACAAATATAATACTTATGTTTAATGATTTATGCTGAAATATTTACTGGTGAAATTATATCTGAGATTTGTTTCAAATACTATGGGAAGGAATAAGTGAATAGGGTATGAATAATACAAGATTGGCTGTGAGTTGGTCATTGTTGAAGCCGGATGATGGATAGGGGTTTATTCTTCTAGTCTCTCTACTTTTCTATATGCTTAAATTTCCTATAATAAAACATTTTTATTAGTATGGAGAAGTTGGGGAGCCCAGGTAAAATATCAAGTAAACCAGTGACCCTCAATCTAACCAAAAGATAGATAGATAGATAGATAGATAGATAGATAGATAGATAGATAGATATTTTAATTATACTTTAAGTTCTAGGGTACATGTGCACAATGTGCAGGTTTGTTACATATGTATACTGTGCCATGTTGGTGTGCTGCACCCGTTAACTCGTCATTTACATTAGGTATATCTCCTAATGCTATCCCTCCCCCCTCCCACCACCCCACGACAGGCCCTGGTGTATGATGTTCCCCACCCTGTGTCCAAGTGTTCTCATTGTTCAGTTCCCACCTATGAGTAAGAACATGCAGTGTTTGGTTTTCTGTCCTTGCAATAGTTTGCTCAGAATGATGGATTCCAGCTTCATCCATATCCCTACAAAGGACATGGACTCATCCTTTTTTATGGCTGCATAGTATTCCATGGTGTATATGTGCCACATTTTCTTAATCCAGTCTATCATTGATGGACATTTGGGTTGGTTCCAAGTCTTTGCTATTGTGAATAGTGCCGCAATAAACATACATGTGCATGTGTGTTTAGAGCAGCATGATTTATAATCTTTTGGGTATATACCCAGTAATGAGATCGCTGGGTCAAATGGTATTTCTAGTTCTAGATCCTTGAGGAATCTCCACACTGTCTTCCACAATGGTGGAACTAGTTTACAGTTCCACCAACAGTGTAAAAGTGTTCCTATTTCTCCACAACTTCTCCAGCACCTGTTGTTTTCCTGACTTTTTAATGATGGCCATTCTAACTGGTGTGAGATGGTATCTCATTGTGGTTTTGATTTGCATTTCTCTGATGGCCAGTGATGATGAGCATTTTTTCATGTGTCTGTTGGCTGAATAAATGTCTTCTTTTGAGAAGTGTCTTTTCATATCCTTTGCCCACTTTTTGATGGGGTTGTTTGATTTTTTTCTTGTAAATTTGCTTAAGTTCTTTGTAGATTCTGGATATTAGCCCTTTGTCAGATGGGTAGATTGTAAAAATATTCTCCCATTCTGTAGGTTGCCTGTTCACTCTGATGGTAGTTTCTTTTGCTGTGCAGAAGCTCTTTAGTTTAATTAGATCCCATTTGTCAATTTTGGCTTTTGTTGCCATTGCTTTTGGTGTTTTAGTCATGAAGTCCTTGCCTATGCCTATGTCCTGAATGGTATTGCCTAGGTTTTCTTCTAGGGTTTTTATGGTTTTAGGTCTAACATCTAAGTCTTTAATCCATCTTGAATTAATTTTTGTACAAGATGTAAGGAAGGGATCCAGTTTCAGCTTTCTACATATGGCTAGCCAGTTTTCCGAGCACCATTTATTAAATAGGGAATCCTTTGCCCATTGCTTGTTTTTGTCAGGTTTGTCAAAGATCAGATGGTTGTAGATGTGTGGTATTATTTCTGAGGACTCTGTTCTGTTCCATTGGTCCATATTTCTGTTTTGGTACTGGTACCATGCTGTTTTGGTCATTGTAGCCTTGTAGTATAGTTTGAAGTCAGGTAGTGTGATGCCTCCATCTTTGTTCTTTTTGCTTAGGATTGTCTTGGCAATGTGGGCTCTTTTTTGGTTCCATATGAGCTTTAAAGTAGTTTTTTCCAACTCTGTGAAGAAAGTTATTGGTAGCTTGATGGGAATGGCATTGAATCTATAAATTACCTTGGGCAGTATGGCCATTTTCACAATATTGGTTCTTCCTATCCATGAGCATGGAATGTTCTTCCATTTGTTTGTGTCCTCTTTTACTTCGTTGAGCAGTGGTTTGTAGTTCTCCTTGAAGAGGTCCTTCACATCCCTTGTAAGCTGGATTTCTAGGTATTTTATTCTCTTTGAAGCAATTGTGAATGGGAGTTTACTCATGATTTGGCTCTCTGTTTGTCTGTTATTGGTGTATAGGAATCCTTGTGATTTTTGCACAATGATTTTGTATCCTGAGACTTTGCTGAAGTTGCTTATCAGCTTAAGGAGATTTTGGGCTGAGACAATGGGGTTTTCTAGATATACAATCATGTCATCTGCAAACACGGACAATTTGACTTCCAAAGAGGTATATATTTTTTTTAAAGGAGGAAATGGATAATATCACCTCTTAATGAAGGCCACTGCAGCCTTCTCTCAGGCTGTTGCATGGGCATGTTGCTGTAACAGGAGCCATACCACAGAAAGCCTGGAATCTAACTAGGCAAGGATCATGTGAAGCCTAATTTAAGGTCAATTAGTTCCATAAAGGAAATTGTCAGGCCTACTGCCAAGTCCTTGAGTAAGCATTTTCTTCTTGGTTTCCATACTTGCTTCTGAGCTTAAACGATCTTAATCTAAAAATTAGTGTTTCATTATCTCATCAAATAAATCTTTATTGAGTACCTGATACATTCCTGGCATTGTTCTAGTCTCTGAGAACAAAATAAACAGGGTCCCTGCCCTCATTCTGTTTATCATCTGATTGAGACTAATACAACAAAAAAGTAAGTAATTTTTTTAAATTAAGATAACTTCATAGTAACAGAACAGAAATGGACAAGGAAGTGCCTATTCTTGACAAAGTAGTCAGGAGAGGCCTCTTGGAGGTGGAGACATTTGAGCAGAGACCTAAAAACTATGCTTGAGCTAGAAAGCCACACGGCTGTGTCATGCCCCCCAAATTGGTTTTGAGGCATATGTTCTTTGTGACACATGAGTTGGAGCTGGCGGGAGACCTTTTGTTGTGTGTCTTCTGATGTGTTTAATGTGGGCTTAGGCTATTCTGAGGATGAGATGCTGAAGCCCTATTTCTATTTCTGACACAGAGCTGGGAGTTTGGGATCCCACTATGCAGGGAGCTGGCGTGTCAGTACGAGAGCCTCTATGATTACCAGAGCCTCAGCTGGATTCGGGTGAGCTGTGCCCCTCCCCCAGCCCCAGCCCTGACTGGCATCAGTTTCTAAATGAGTGTTCTTTATGGGCCCAGCCCTTGGTTTAGTGCTGTGGACAATACAAGAGAAACAAAAGCCAAGACTCCTGCCCTCAGGACACTTGCAGTCTGACTACGAAACTAAAAATAACACCTGACAAATAATTGTATGATTTAGACCCCAAGAGCCACTGGTGCTCAGAGAAGGGAGAAGTGGCATAGGCAGGATAGGATGGTGGTTTCAAGGAGGTGGCAGCTCAACTTCACAGAGAAGCTTTTCCTGGAATGGTTTTGTTTATGGATGCTTCATCCAAAATCTTTTTACGAGCTTTCCCCACTTTGCTTATGGTCACTTTTAAGCATGTTGTACTTGCTGCCTTCTTTGATGCAGAATATTAAAAAACTAAATCAAATGCCCGATGGGCTTTGAGGGTCTGCACCAAATTTTTCCTGGTTGCTAGTGCTGGGTTCTGAATCATAATGGCTGCTGATTTCATCAGCAAAAAAGAGGCTAGCAGTCTCAACTCACCCTTTCTGCACCCTCATCCTTGGGCTAACTCTCCTGTTCTATGATCCAGATTGGTGTTTGGGCATGTTCCTCTAGCAGTGGCTTCTTAACCAGTTCTGGCAGGCTGGCTTGATTGAATGCATTAGAGCTATCTTCCCAATCAAAGTTGCAGTGAGTTTTTTTCTGAATGTGAAGCTAGGTCAGCCACAAGTAAAAAAGTTACAGACCTTGGAATGCTAGACATCATGGATATTAGTTAGCTTTTCAAGTTTAAAATATCTTAACTTGGAGTGAGTACCAGTGCTGTTGGCATCTGAGCCTTCCTCACTACAGTTGTTAACGTCTTTAGTCAGATGATAGATGAACAAGAGTTGGACTGATGCAAAATGGTGGTGAGAATTGCTAGTAGCCAGCTACAAGCAACCTAGTCAGAGGTTAACTGGTATAGTGAGTATTGGTCAAAACCAGAAATCCCCAGGCAGAAAATGTCCATGTTAAAAGTGTGCCTCCCAAGTACAGTAAGCCCAGATCTCTATAGGGCTGAGTCCATTCCCTAGGAAGGACATTCACAGCAGCTGCACAGGGCTGCAGTGGGCAGGCCTGTCCCCATCCCACCATCAGACAGTGGTGATGGAGGACTCTCTTTTCCATGATGAAACGCCCTGGAGAGAGGCTGGTCATGTCTAGAGGCTCACTTACTTCTTGTCTAGATTGAGTTGCCATGATCCCTTTCCAGAAGACACTGTCCAGTTGGGCCTGGGAGAACTTGCTTTGGATACCAGCAGCAGTCAAGCCAACCTGAAGACCTTTCTCATTCACAGAAAATGGAGGCCAGCTACTATGACAACATTATGGAGCAGCAACGCCTGGAGCCTGAGTTCTTTCGGGTCGGCTTCTATGGCAGGAAGTTTCCTTTCTTTCTTCGGGTGAGTCCATTCAGATGGCCACAAGAACTTATATATTTTACACGTAATTCACTTAAAACCTGTATTCTTTTCTTCCCCTTTTTGCCTTTTCTACTGAATACTTCTTTACAGAGGATAGACCAGTTAACAACAGGCATTTGGTTTTATTTGACTGGACTGGCTGCCAACTTCAGACTCTGTTTTAGTCTGCTCTGTTATTCTGTAGCTACCAGGAATGTGTGAGGGTGGCTTTCTTACCAAATCAATGGAGTTTCTTCAGGAAGTGACCAGGGTCTAAGAGTGTCCCATAGGTGCCTTTCAACTTCTGCCTCCAGTGCCTGGAACCTCCATTGTGACTCTTCTCAGCCATATAGGGCACTAGTAAAGCCCTGACCTTAACAGTAGACTGGCCTCTTAGGTTTGTCATCTAAGATGATGGTTTTTCCTCCTGGCTGCACTGTAGCCTGTGCAGCCAGGATGGAGAACTGTTGGTATGAGAGAACCTGAAGAACACAGCATGTGGCTCCTAGGATCCTGAGGGAGCTGCCAAGCACTGGGTTTGGCTGTAGAAAGCCTCTTCTAGGCAGCCAGTCCTCTGACCCAGGATGACAACAGCCTTTTCTCCCTACCATTCCCTGGCAGGCTGAACTGGAATATAAAAAGAGTGGAAAGGATGACTGAGCATAGATCTACTGACACCAGTGGTGATTTTCTTATTTATTCAGCACAACTCAGAGGCTCCAGGAGTAGTCAACATACACTATAGGCTGAATCCCATAGAGATGTGTTCTCAGATTATCTAAATGAAGCTGCCTTGATGTGTGGGCCCTGGAGCAGTTGAGACCTAATCTAATCACCCCCAGTTCCAATATCTTTAACTAAAGTTCACTGTCCACAAGTCTCAGCAAGTAGCTGGGAAAATTCCCTTTGATATGTTTGGGATCCTGTCTTCTTGGAGAAATTGGGTTAGCCAATGAGCAATAACAAGCTTGTTATCACATCAAGGGTCAACCGGGCTTAATATCTCCTTTAAAAAAAGCTAGTCTGCTAGCGGCAGAGTCCAGGCTAACCACATGGCAGAAGTAAGGCAGGTCAACTTGCACTTTTCTTGGGCAGTAATCATTCTAGGCTAGAAGGAAAAACGATCTGTGTGAGCACTGGCAATATGACAGGGACAGCAAGCTCACTGCCTAATTGTGATCCCCAGGAAGGCTCTAACTCTATTCCACAGGAGTATTTCTAGTAGCAGAATGGGAATGAGTAGAGAGACATTTTTTTTTTTTTTTTGAGACAGAGTTTCACTCTTATTGCCCAGGCTGGAGTACAATGGCACGATCTTGGCTCACCGCAACCTCTGCCTCCCAGGTTCAAGCGAGTCTCCTGCCTCAGCCTTCCCAAGTAGCTGGGATTACAGGCATGCGCCACCACGCCTGGCTAATTTTGTATTTTTAGTAGAGACGGGGTTTCTCCGTGTTGGTCAGACTGATCTCGAACTCCCGACCTCATGTGATCTGCCCGCCTCGGCCTTCCAAAGTGCTGGGATTACAGGCATGAGCCACTGCGCCCAGCCAGGAATGAGTAGAGAGACTTTCTTAAGAGGACTGGGCCTCCTTCATCTCTAGTGACCATCCAGCCCAGGCATTTCAGAAGTGGCATATTTGCTAGCCCCATCAGTATAGATCATATAAGAAAAATGGAAGTGGTGGAAATCAGCAAAAGAAGTAGAAGCAATTGTACAAGAATTAGAAACCAAAAGCATTTTCAGAAAGTCCTTTGACAAACTAATGATTCTGGTCTTGTAACTTGCCTTTTTCTCATTTTATCTTTGCAAATTATGCTTTCTTATCATTTTCTTCTTCCTGTATAGATCCACAATTTGTACATCAAAAATGAAATTTCACTGTAAAACATCATTATTTTGGATATTACAGAATCAGGCCCTGGTGTCCCCTGTTTCTGTTCTGCCAAGCAGGAATGCTCCATCATAGTCCAACCTGTTTCCCACCCTTTCATGCTCATGTCACAGGACACATTAGTGTCGCAGGGTTGTTGGAGCTTTCTGTCAGGTAGGACCTGGCATAAAACCTGCATCTAAGCCATCCACATCATGCTCACAAGTAACAGTCCAAATGTTCAAATGTGGTTTCAAAGACCCTGGTAATGGAGGAAGAATAACAAGGGGTGTTAGGAAATATCACCCATCAATCCATTCCCATCTCCACACAAGGTGCAATCTCAAGGAGAGGTATGATGCATGTATAATTCATGCATACAAATTTCCTCAGCCAACCTACGTGCTACCTTCCCTTATTTCAGCTGCTCAGTTCATCTGTGGCAGAATAATAAGCCCCAGTGGAGGTAGCTCTTTGCCTTGCAGATGGTGAGAACCAGGTACAAAGCAGTGGTGGCCAGATCTGTCTTTTGTGGGGATGCTGGGGCTCTTGCCCAAGTGAATATGAAACCAACAGTCAGCCTCAAGGTCAACACTGTGTGTGTTCTTCCTGCTGGGCCTTCCCCAGAAGGCTAGGCTACTCTCCTACCATCCCTGAATGCACAGGCCATCTAT
Source organism: Nomascus leucogenys (assembly GCF_006542625.1). Classification (NCBI taxonomy): domain Eukaryota; kingdom Metazoa; phylum Chordata; class Mammalia; order Primates; family Hylobatidae; genus Nomascus; species Nomascus leucogenys. Next base: position 100,365,668 of record NC_044384.1, on the reverse strand, counting down.
TACTTTAGCTCTGTCAGCTTGGTTTCTCTGGGCCATCTGCCTGCCTCGCCTCACAAATGTGATTTTCTATTAATCTGCAAAGCGTCAGGAAAACATCCAACCCTCCCTTCTTGAGGGAATTTATATTTCTCATCATTTGACCCATGAACAGACGTTGGTGAGGTTGTACATATGAATGATATGAAAAGTCTAGTTCTTCACAAGTACTTTCTTTGTCAATTTTATTTATCAAGCAAAAGATGTAGAAATATCTCTGTCCTTTAACTACTGGTCTGTTCCACTGGAGAGGCCAGCCTGCTCCTCCTGACCTTAACTTCCCTTCTAGCGTTAATCAGAATCAGAATCCCTTCCATTCTGATTCATCCAGACACATGGCCCAGGCTGGGCACAGTGGCTCATGCATGTAATCCCAGCACTTTGGAAGGCTGAGGGGGGTGGATCACCTGAGGTCAGGAGCTCAAGACCAGCCTGGCCAACATGGTGAAACCCCATCTCTGCTAAAAATACAAAAATTAGCCAGGCATGTTGCCAGATACCTGTAATCCCAGTTACTTGAGAGGCTGAAGTGGGAGAATCACTTGAACCTGGGAGGCATAGATTGCAGTGAGCCCAGATTGTACCACTGCACTCCAGCCTGGGCAAGAGAGTGAGACTCTATCTCAAAAAAACAAAAAAACAATACAGACACATGGCCCAGCCTTAGCCAAGTTCTCCCATAGTGAGAGAGAAAGTAAAAATGAGACAGAAATCCTATTTCAAGAAGGTCAGGGTCTTCCAAGGCCTGCCCTGTGATTAACCCTGTCCCAGGAAGCATATGGCTGGCCCTATGACGCCTCTCTCTCTCTTTCTTCCTTTGAAGACATGCCAAGAGGGGCTGGCAGTGCCTGATACCATTTTGTTGAAATGGGTCTGGCTAGGGAGTTGGGTGGGACTGTATCACCAGTGGGTTTCAGGGGAACTTTCTCCAGCCACCCACTCATGACCAGCTATGACATAGGCAGAGCAAGCATAGTTGGGGGTGTCTTGTCCACAAAGAGAAAAACTGAGATATAACCCAAACTAAATGTGACATAACAGAAAGTTTTAAGAAATCTGTACTTAGAATGATATTTATTTATTCTGCTGTCATGTTTGCAAAGGAATTTGCTGCCAAAGGGTTATTAATGCAATAAACAGTTACTGAATACCTACTGGGCACTGGGCAACATTAGACTGTTTCTCCCAACTAATAAAAGTGATCCTTCAGGATATGAACAGACACTTCTCAAAAGAAGACATTTATGCAGCCAACAGACACATGAAAAAATGCTCATCATCACTGGCCATCAGAGAAATGCAAATCAAAACCACAATGAGATACCATCTCACACCAGTTAGAATGGCGATCATTAAAAAGTCAGGAAACAACAGGTGCTGGAGAGGATGTGGAGAAATAGGAACACTTTTACACTGTTGGTGGGACTGTAAACTAGTTCAACCATTGTGGAAGTCAGTGTGGCGATTCCTCAGGGATCTAGAACTAGAAATACCATTTGACCCAGCCATCCCATTACTGGGTATATACCCAAAGGATTATAAATCATGCTGCTATAAAGACACATGCACGCGTATGTTTATTGCGGCACTATTCACAATAGCAAAGACTTGGAACCAACCCAAATGTCTAAAAACGATAGACTGGATTAAGAAAATGTGGCACATATACACCATGGAATACTATGCAGCCATAAAAAATGATGAGTTCATGTCCTTTGTAGGGACATGGATGGAACTGGAAACCATCATTCTCAGCAAACTATTGCAAGGACAAAAAACCAAACACCACATGTTCTCACTCATAGGTGGGAATTGAACAATGAGAACACGTGGACACAGGAAGGGGAACATCACACATTGGGGACTGTTGCGGGGTGGGGGGAGGGGGGAGGGATAGCATTAGGAGATATGCCTAATGCTAAATGACGAGTTAACAGGTGCAGCACACCAACATGGCACATGTATACATATGTAACAAACCTGCACATTGTGCACATGTACCCTAAAACTTAAAAGTATAATAATAATAAAAAGTAATAATAAAAAAATTTAAAAAAGTGATCCTTCAGAACCACACACTTGATCACCGCCCCCCCCCATTTAAAATTATTTGGTGGCACCCACAGCAATCACTCCTTGGTAACATTGGAGTCAGGGTCAGGGTCTTCCAAGGCCTGCCCAGTGATTAACCCTGTCCTGGGAAGCATATGGCTGGCCCTGTGACGCCTCTTTCTTCCTTTGAACACATGCCAAGAGGGGCTGGCAGTGCCCCCTCTGCCCAACTGCTTCTACCAGTTCTCTACACAGACACCTTCTTTCCAGCTCCGCCTTTTCCTGTCTTGATTGTTGTTGCCCTGGTTGTCACGGTACCCACATAGATTGCCCTTCTCCACTCATACCATACCATACCAGCCTGACCTAGGTGGACCTTTCAGGACATTTTTTAAACATAGCTTTTTCTAAAATCCCATCTCCCACCTTGCTCTCTTTCCTGCGTAAGGTTTTTCTCCTTCTTCCAAGCTTCTTGCAGCCTGTATCCTTCCCTTGGGGCTGCCACACCACAGTGTAATTCTCGCTTTGTTTTTCTTCTGCCTCCTTGATTGTCTGGGGATTGAGTGCAATGTCCTGTGCCTGACCCAGGGCCTGATATAGAGAAGGCTCTTAAGATATGTTTGTGCTATATGTAGCTACTGACTCCAGGGTGGAGGTGGGGGGCTACAAGCAAAGCATACATAGAGTGTGCTCTTCTGTTTATGGCAGAACAAAGAATACGTGTGCCGTGGCCATGACTACGAGAGGCTGGAGGCCTTCCAGCAGAGGATGCTCAGCGAGTTTCCGCAGGCTGTCGCCATGCAGCACCCCAACCATCCTGATGATGCCATCCTACAGTGCGATGCCCAGTGTATCTTTTGATACTGGGTGGAAGGAGGAGGGCAGGGGCCCTGGGAGGTGAGGTCCACCCAGTCAGCTGCCCCTCTACCACATTGCCAACCACACAGGTTAGATATCCCATAGTCCTAAACCTGAGTGTGTCCTCATTGCTTAGCACACGCTTAGCAAGGCACTAATGTCTCAAAGAGGAAGCAGTGGCGCGCCCTTAGCAGTGGGTGGTCTAGTCACCAGTGGGGCTTCAGGAGGGCCTTTATCCTCAGGCTGGCTGCTTCCAACAGCTTAATCCTCACCCTGCCCTATGAGGAGTCTGCCCAGGCAGCCAGGAGCAATCATTACAGAGTGACTTGGGGTCCTATCAGGGCTCTTGTCACAGGGATACCACCTGTGCTGTGCCCTGCTCCACTCCCATGTGTACTATTATTGTCCCTTGTCTTCATCAGGCGGACTGGGCCAGGGCCCAAGGATGTGTGGAGCAGGAGAAGATGGGGAGTTCCTTTGGTTTGGTGGCACTTGGAAGTCTGAATGGAAACACTGCCCTTCCCCTCACCTTTCACACACAGCTTCCTTGGGGACCACATGACAGTTGCCATGACTATGGCAAGCTTGTTTCAGAGAAGGGAGGGCAAGTGGACTCTTACCTGCTTTTTTTCCACAAAGATTTCAAACAGTATTTTATTTAAAAGTTGTTCTTCAGTAAATATGCTTTACCTATAGAGGTGAAGCCCAGACCCTTGCAGCCTTCTCTCACTCCCGTGGGGTGGATGCCTGCATTCCCCTCTTTCCCTTTGTTTCTTAAAGGGGCACCAGAGAACACTTGGCTGTTGACATCTCACCTTGGCTGAGTGCTCATGAAACTCAACTACTAGAGCAGGGAGAGGGAGAGAGCAGATAGAGATTTACCTAACTGTGCTTGGGTCTGATCTGCCCCTAGAGATGCCACTGCCTCCCCCACTGGGCTGTCAGTAAGGAGCAGGGGCTATGGTGCACTTCCCCCTTTGAGGAGATAACAGGGGTCAGCCTCTCAGGTCCAGCTCTGGCAAGTCTGTGTTTCTCCTTCACTTCCTGCCCAGACTTGCAGATCTATGCAGTGACGCCCATTCCAGATTATGTGGATGTTCTGCAGATGGATAGGGTACCAGATCGCGTCAAGAGCTTCTATCGCGTCAACAATGTGAGGAAGTTCCGGTACGACAGGCCTTTTCACAAAGGCCCCAAGGACAAGGAGAATGAATTCAAGGTGAACAAATCTAGGAAAACAGGGGCAGTACACACAGCAAGTCCAGGGACAAGCTCAACTTTCTTAGGAACTCACCACTGTTTTATCCCTCAGGGAGGCAGGGTGTGGCAAAACTTGCCTAACTGCCCACACCTGCCTGTTCCCTCCCTACAGAGCCTGTGGATTGAACGTACCACACTGACCCTGACCCACAGCTTGCCTGGCATCTCTCGGTGGTTTGAAGTGGAGAGGAGGGAACTGGTGAGACATGTCTCAGATGAAGCTGAGCTTCACAACTGCTCCATCAGCCCCAGCTCTGGGGGCCCTTCTCTAAGGACTAAAGAAAAAGAGAGCGTCGGCCACCTGCCTGGCCAAGGCTCCCACAGGTCAACCCTGTGCTAGGATCTTTGTGTACCTTCTCTTATCTAATCCATACAACACCCCTGAGCAGCAGGTATTTTCAACCTCCTACTTTACATATGAGAAAACTATTCTCTGAGATTCAAGAAACCAGAGTGCTCTGATTTCAGAACTAGTGTTCTTCACTATTTGCTGTACTTCCAAGTGCCTATAAATCAGACAACAGAAGTGGAAAGGGTCCAGGGAGTCTCAAGTTCACAGGAACAAGGAAGGGGAATCAATACCACAGATCTTAGACCCCAGATCTCAGGAAGATGATGAGGGGTTATCATCATTTTTGAGATGACTCTGTGTGCTGTGTGCCCCTAGGTGGAGGTGAGCCCTCTGGAGAATGCCATCCAAGTGGTTGAGAATAAGAACCAGGAGCTACGCTCCCTGATCAGCCAATATCAACACAAGCAGGTGCATGGCAATATCAACCTGCTAAGCATGTGCCTGAATGGTGTTATTGATGCAGCTGTCAATGGAGGCATTGCACGCTATCAGGAGGTAAGCTGTGGCCACAGGCCAAAACCATGCAGGCAGCCTGGCTGGGAAGGCGGCTCACAGGCTTCTCTTTTCAAGATTATAGTCTCCTTAGGTAGCCTTCCCTACATGCCCTCCCTTGGCATGGTCCTGGAATGAGGCCGTAAGCTCCCTATCACTCCCTGTTTCTTTGGCACAGTTCTCTGGTAGGGGCTTTTCTTCATTTTTATTCTCTGAACTCTGAGATGGGTAATCTGTAATCCTGATTATGGGAGGATGTTAAGTGCCCTCCAAGAGGAGCCTTGGAGCCCAGCCCATCAGGAGAAGTGAGTCGTAGGCTGGATAAGAGGCTAGCCCCTACTCCCAGTCCACCAGTCCTGCCTGCCCTACCTAGGCCATCCAGGCTCCATGAGGGACTGGGGTCAGCATCCAAACTTAGATGGCTTGGCCACGTTCAATCCTTCTCAGACAAAAAAACACACCTCTAACTGCCAGAAGTTCAAACAGGCCAGACTGGTGTACTATGAGGAAACAGCCTGGCTGCTTTTTAGGTGGCATTAGTGGACTCAAGTCTCCTGGGCTCCATTTAAGTAGTAGTCTTGGGAAGAGTCTTCCTGACTTGGCCTTTCCTTTCACAGGCCTTCTTTGATAAAGATTACATCAACAAGCACCCAGGAGATGCTGAGAAGATCACCCAGCTCAAGGAGCTTATGCAGGAGCAGGTATGTCTTAGAGAGCTTGGGGACCAGCAGCCAGGTGAGAAAAGCCATGCACTACAAGATGGCTTCAGTTCTCAGGGGCTGCTCATGGTTCACAGAGTGGCCTTGTTTGTGACTCTGATAGGTTCATGTCCTTGGAGTTGGGCTAGCAGTTCATGAGAAGTTTGTGCACCCAGAAATGCGGCCTCTGCATAAGAAGCTAATTGATCAGTTCCAGATGATGCGGGCCAGTCTCTACCATGTAAGTTGATCCCTGTCCTGCCCCTGCTGCAGTAGAACCAGGTGTCACTTCCTCCAGACCTACACCACAAACCAAAGGAAAATAGGAGGGAGGGAGCCTGGGCGGGGGCCGGATGGGGGAGAGAGGCTGTCCTCCCTACAGAGGGACAGGGGGCAGGGATGGATGCTATATCCAGGGGAAGGATGCTGAGGATCCTCTCACTCACTCACTCCCAAAGGAGGAGCCAGATTCAAGGGCAGGGAACATTTTTCAGGGCACTGTGCTAGTAAACAGGTTTTCATATGTGAAGGAAAACAGCTGAAGTATATGGCCCACATGTAGGGATCTTTTTGGAGATGTTTTTCATCCCAAGAACGTAAAGAGATAGGCATGGCCTGAGCCAGCCTTCTCTCCCCATCTCCCTCCTCCTCCTCTCTCCCTGTCCTTCTTCATTCTTTCTCCTCCCTCTAATCGTTCTCTTTTCCCTCTTTTTACTCTTCCTCCCAACTCCCTTTTCTCCCTCTTTCCCTCCCTCCCTCTTCTTCCCAACTTCCTCTATCATGTGTGGTGATCCAGGCTCACATCTGAGATAGCCTAGGATGAGCAGTACTTTCATGCTAGCAGTTCTTAAAGGAGTCAGGCAGGTCCTGGGGCTGGACCAGGCTCCTGAAAGTCTCCCTAACTCTGGCCCAGCTCTTCAGCCTCCACAGTAGGGTTTGGTCCAAGGACTTAAACACACAAACAGGACTTATATTCTAGGACCACTATTCCTTGGCAAGGTCTTAGAGGAAATGCTGACTGGCTGAGGATAGAGCCCCCTATTCACATACCCAAACCTCATTTTCAACTGTGGGGCTGACTCCAAATGTTTTCTAGAGATCCCTTCCTGCTAAACAGGCTGGCTCCCAGATCTTAAGGGATATGAGCCTAATTACCTGCTGCTACCTGGCACCCAAGCCAAGTTCTCTTCTCATCACCCAGGACCACTGGATAGAAGTGGCAGGGAGACAAGAAGTAGAGCTGTTCGATGCTGCACGAGGTTGTCGTGAGCAAAAAATTCCCCCTCTAGGGATAACCATGGCCACAGTAGCCCTGAGGGAGGTTGAACTACTTAAACTCAGTGGGCCTGACCCATTTGGGGTGGACCTGCTTTGTTCTTGGATGCTGTAGGTTCTGGTCATCTCCGTCCCTCCAGGCTCCCAGTGCAGGTGTCAGCTTGTGTGGACAAGTATGGACAGCATGAAAAGAGAAAAAGAAGCTTGTTGTAGTTTGAGAGGTAGGGGCACATTTTCCAGAGGAAAGCCTGGAGATCCTGAAATTTATCCCTCTATTAGGATTCTCCCATGGTATTTCAAGGTGAAATATGCAGAGAAGCTCTTTTACATCTCCGCCTTAAAATTGGAGTGTCCATTTAGTTAAGAACCTGGGCAGTATCGCTGAGTCTGGTGGGTATTCATTCCACTACCTCTCATTCCAGGGTCTCCTGCCTGTTTGACTGGTCTCTGCTGTGTGCAAACTTCCCCATCACAGCAGGTGACCCAAGCAGGCTGGACCCTGGCCATTGGGGAGGTTCTCTGCCATGTGGGTTGCAGCAAAAAGCACAAAACACTTTCCTATATATATATCACATTCTTCCATGTGCACACATATCCTTTCTCCAGCTACAGAAATACATTTTAGCCCTCTGTATGCTTTGGAAGAAGCGGGTGGAAAACCCGGTGCTTCTTCACACCAAGCTCAGAAATATCCCCAGTGGACTTAGGGCCCGTGTTCACTACAGATTTTGAAGGACTTGAGGAAACCTTAACAGTTGTTTCCTCTGAGTTGCACACAGGGACACAAACAAACATGCTGTCACCCAGTAGGGTTTGAGATCAGAAGTGTCTGCCCAGAAATCTACATACTTAATATGAATTAATTAAGCTTAAATAGAGCTGTACTATTTTTCAGTTACATACATCAGGATTTTATGTTCTGTCTCCCTGTAGACTGTGTCACAGTCAACCCAGGTCACTAAGAGCTTGGCCATTTAGCAGTCTAATAAAACCCGACACCAATCCTTATGTAATTGGTGCCCACCGATTGACAACTAATAATAAGCTCTTCCTCTCCTTCTTCCCAGATCTTGTTCTACTTATTCTGTAGCGAGAAAACCTGTTAACACACTCCTATGAGCTCAGACCAGCTTCAGTTCATTCCAGATGTGCTTCTCTTACTGTGGAGTCAACCTGGGGCCTCGCACATGGCCTTTGGTCTAGGTTCCAGTGCAGTTAGGAGGGTGTTTTGGTCGTGAAGGGGGCATTGCCCAAAGGAAGTCAGCAGTTCAGGTTCAGCCAACCATATGATTCTTTTTTGTTTCTTTTACATTTTTGATCACCAGTCAGTTATTCCCTCACATCCCTTAGTTACTTATTTATTCTTTACTCTCTATGAAGGGGCATTCATTTCTCAACAGGAGTTTCCAGGTTTGGATAAGCTAAGTCCTGCATGTTCAGGCACCAGCACCCCACGGGGTAATGTTCTGACATCCCATAGCCCCATGAGTCCGGAGAGCATCAAGATGACCCACCGGCACAGGTATGGCCTTAGGGCTGGGGAGGGTTCCCTCTGGAGAGGTGAGTCTAAATTGTCAAGGGTCAGAGGAAAGAGTCCTTGTGTATACTCATATTCCCTCTTACCCACACACACAGCAAACACTTATGTGGCTCTTGCCATAGGACCCAAACCCTGCATTCAATCAGTCACTATCCTGGGTAAGAAAAGTGTATACGTGATACTGTGGGAACATGGAGGAGGGGGCATTTGGGGTAAGTCTTGAAGGATAAGTAGATGTTTTCTAGGGGTTAGGAGGGTGATAGGGCAAGATCTATGCAAATTGACTGACACATGCAGAAGCCTCAGGATATGAACAAGCCAGCCTGGTCAGCACTCTGAGTAGAGCCAAGTGGCTGGAGTGCAGGATTCCAGGGCATGGACAGGGAATAGGACCAGCTCTGAATGGGCCTTGTTCATGCAGGCCTTTGGACTTGATCCCAAGGAGAATGAGGATCACCAAGTCCGTTTTAAGGAAGAAACAGCATAGTGATGTGAACATCAAAGACTGGTTTGCCGGGGCTCAACTGAGAATACTGAAAGCCTCTAGGCCAGGAAGGCCAGGTTGGAGGAGGAGACTAGTGAGAGGACCCTCTCACTTAGGCTTGTTTTCCAGTGTGAGCAGCAACTCAGCACAGAGTGGGCACTTAGTAAATAAGGAACAAATGAATGAGAAGCTTTCCTGGTATTGCTAGAGGAGAGCTGTTGACAAGCCTTTTGGCCACAGATGTGGAAGGAGGCCCGCAGATAGTTCACAGCCAGCTATTTTGGTAGCTTCCCACACTAGGAAGAAGCCTCTGACCAAGAAGCAGATCCCATCATGGTGTGGGGGGCTGGAGGGGTTAGGCACTGACCCAGACTAATACCCCATAGAAAGGGGGACCTGAGATCTTTGACCTGATTTGGTATATCTCTTACTCCTCCTGAGAAACTGCTAATGTCATTAAACTGAGTGGCCATAAGCCATGTAGCTGTAGGTAGAGGCTTGTCCAGTGTACCACACCATTGTCTCTCCCAGACCAAGGGCTCCTGAGTAGCAGGGTACAGCTCAGGACTGCTCCAGGCCTCAGATGGGTATGAGCATTGGCTATGGAACCATCCAAACTGGTGGTAGCTGAAACCAGGGATGACTGTTCCACACATTCCGCTCTACTCTCCCGCTGCCACCTGCCATGGGCCTGACTCCTCCCTATTTCCCACTCTTGCTCACAGCCCCATGAACTTGATGGGCACAGGCCGCCATTCATCATCCTCTCTCTCCTCACATGCGTCTAGTGAAGCAGGAAACATGGTGATGCTGGGCGACGGCTCCATGGGCGATGCTCCCGAGGACCTGTACCACCACATGCAGGTACAGAGCTGTCCAGGGAGAGTGGGCCAGGGCACCATGCCTACAGAACTCACCTTGCTGTTGCAGTGTCTGGCAGCCCTGCCTAATTATCTAGCTCCTGAATTCAGAACACCCCTCACCAGAGCTAGAAAGCCGCCGTTCCTCCACACACCATCCTAAGTCTCGGTTCCCAGGCCTTATTTCCCAAGAAGAAAATCCAGCTTCAGTCCTGGTTGCTTTAAGAGATCCCATGGGAAAGATCCTCTGCAAGATTGCCCCCTTGCCTGGCATTCCTGTTGGCTTAGTCCTGCTCCCTCCATGGTCACCGTAATATGGCCAGCCCAACAACTTTGTTCCATATGGGTGGTGTGGGTGGCCCCTAGTTGCCCAGCCATTAGCCTGGCCTCCATCAGGGCTCAGGGTATAGCATAAGGCACTGGGGCAGAGCACCTCAGGGCATGAAAAAGCAAACTCTGTGCCAGCCCTAAAGTCCCAGCCATTCAGACCTCTATCCTGCTGATTTTTCTCCCTTTGCAGCTCGCGTATCCCAATCCCAGGTACCAGGGCTCAGTCACCAACGTCTCTGTTCTGTCCTCGTCCCAGGCAAGCCCTTCTTCCTCCAGCCTGAGTTCCACTCACTCAGCACCATCCCAGATGATTACCTCTGCCCCTTCCAGTGCCCGAGGTAAGGATGGCAGGGTGCTACTTGCAGAATGGAGAAGAGAAGGTCTTCATGAACCCCACTTGGCTTCCTCTCATCTGTGGCTGTGTCTTTGAGCAGCCTTGACTTAGAGAATACTCATTTGTGCTTTTACCACTAAGGACTCGAGAGTTCCTGCCTCCAGGCCTCTTCCCTGGCTGGCTTTAGACTCCGCTCTGAGCAGTGGCTGCCACTGTGCAGCCATTGCATTTCTACCTCAGTCACAGGACACACAGCTTAGAAGAAAGCTCACTTCTTTCCCATTGAAAGTTTTGCTAGAACAAAGATCAAAGTCAAGGCAAAAGTGAGTCTTTTGTCTTGAGGAATCAGGCATGATGACAAAGTATGAAAAGTAAATTGGGAGACTAAAATTAACCCTGGAAAATGTTATTCTAAAACAGTAACAGCAACCAAAAAATTTTTCTTCAGTTGGGAAAGGCTTTCTCAGGAGAGATGGTTCTGTAAAAACCTATTTACCTTGCCAATTATTACTTGATTTCTTGTTCAGTTGAATAAATATTGTTCTTTGAGAGGCAGCATCTTTTTCACATTCTAATCCTGGTTCCCAAGTGAAAGTTGATTCTGTCCTTGTAGACAGAAACATTTGCAATGGAATGGAAATTAGCTGTGGTACATAGGATCGAGTGCTTCCCAGGGTTGGCTTTGCAGGGTAGTGACAGTGGTCTGAGCTTGCCAGCCAGTCACTTGCTCTTGCTTCCAGGCTTCAGAAGGAGGGAGTCTCTTTGTTCTTCTCATTATTATGGAACCAAAGAAAAATATCACAAATTTATTTATTTATTTTTATTATTATACTTTAAGTTCTATGGTACATGTGCACAACGTGCAGGTTTGTTACTATGTATACATGTGCCATGTTGGTGTGCTGCACCTGTTAACTCGTCATTTACATTAGGTATATCTGCTAATGCTATCCCTCCCCCCTCCCCCCACCCCACAACAGGCCCCAGTGTGTGATGTTCCCCACCCTGTGTCCAAGTGTTCTCATTGTTCAATTCTCACCTATGACTGAGAACATGCAGGGTTTGGTTTTCTGTCCTTGCGATAGTTTGCTCAGAATGATGGATTCCAGCTTCATCCATATCCCTACAAAGGACATGAACTCATCATTTTTTATGGCAGCATAGTATTCCATGGTGTATATGTGCCACATTTTCTTAATCCAGTCTATCATTGATGGACATTTGGGTTAGTTCCAAGTCTTTGCTATTGTGAATAGTGCCACAATAAACATACATGTGCATGTGTGTTTAGAGCAGCATGATTTATAATCCTTTGGGTATATGTCCAGTAATGGGATGGCTGGGGCAAATGGTATTTCTAGTTCTAGATCCTTGAGGAATTGCCACACCGTCTTCCACAATGGTTGAACTAGTTTACAGTCCCACCAACAGTGTAAAAGTGTTCCTATTTCTCCACATCCTCTCCAGCACCTGTTGTTTCCTGACTTTTTAATGATGGCCATTCTAACTGGTGTGAGATGGTATCTCATTGTGGTTTTGATTTGCATTTCTCTGATGGCCAGTGATGATAAGCATTTTTTCATGTGTCTGTTGGCTGCATAAATGTCTTCTTTTGAGAAGTGTCTTTTCATATCCTTTGCCCACTTTTTGATGGGGTTGTTTGATTTTTTTCTTGTAAATTTGTTTAACTTCTTTGTAGATTCTGGATACTAGCCTTTTGTCAGATGGGTAGATTGTAAAAATATTCTCCCATTCTGTAGGTTGCCTGTTCACTCTGATGGTAGTTTCTTTTGCTGTGCAGAAGCTCTTTAGTTTAGATCCCATTTGTCAATTTTGGCTTTTGTTGCCATTGCTTTTGGTGTTTTAGTCATGAAGTGCTTGCCCATGCCTATGTCCTGAATGGTATTGCCTAGGTTTTCTTCTAGGGTTTTTGTGGTTTTAGGTCTAACATTTAAGTCTTTAATCCATCTTGAATTAATTTTTGTACAAGGTGTAAGGAAGGGATCCAGTTTCAGCTTTCTACATATGGCTAGCCAGTTTTCCCAGCACCATTTATTAAATAGGGAATCCTTTCCCCATTGCTTGTTTTTGTCAGGTTTGTCAAAGATCACATGGTTGTAGATGTGTGCTATTATTTCCGAGGGCTCTATTCTGTTCCATTGGTCTATATCTCTGTTTTTGTACCAGTACCATGCTGTTTTGGTTACTGTAGCCTTGTAGTATAGTTTGAAGCCAGATAGTATGATGCCTCCAGCTTTGTTCTTTTTGCTTAGGATTGTCTTGGCAATGCGGGCTCTTTTTTGGTTCCATATGAACTTTAAAGTAGTTTTTTTCCAATTCTGTGAAGAAAGTCATTGGTAGCTTGATGGAGATGGCATTGAATGTATAAATTACCTTGGCCGTATGGCCATTTTCACAATACTGATTCTTCCTATCCATGAGCATGGAATGTTCCTCCATTTGTTTGTGTCCTCTTTTATTTCATTGAGCAGTGGTTTGTAGTTCTCCTTGAAGAGGTCCTTCACATCCCTTATTAGTTGGATTCCTAGGTATTTTACTCTCTTTGAAGCAATCGTGAATGGGAGTTCACTCCTGATTTGGCTGTTTGTCTGTTATTGGTGTATAGGAATGCTTGTGATTTTTGCACATTGATTTTTTATCCTGAGACTTTGCTGAAGTTGCTTATTAGCTTAAGGAGATTTGGGGCTGAGACAATGGGGTTTTCTAAATATACAATCATGTCATCTGCAAACAGAGACAATTTGACTTCCTCTTTTCCTAATTGAATATCCTTTATTTCTTTCTCTTGCCTGATTGCCCTGGCCAGAACTTCCAACACTATGTTGAATAGGAGTAGTGAGAGAGGGCATCCCTGTCCTGTGCCAGTGTTCAAAGGGAATGCTTCCAGTTTTTGCCCATTCAGTATGATATTGGCTGTGTCATAAGTAGCTCTTATTACTTCGAGATATGTCCCATCAATACCTAGTTTATTGAGAGTTTTTAGCCTGAAGGGCTGTTGAATTTTGTCAAAGGCCTTTTCTGCATCTATTGAGATAGTCATGTGGTTTTTGTCTTTGGTTCTGTTTATATGATGGATTACGTTTATTGATTTGTGTATGTTGAACCAGCCTTGCATCCCAGGGATGAAGCTCACTTGATTGTGGTGGATAAGCTTTTTGATGTGCTGCTGGATTCAGTTTGCCAGTATTTTATTGAGGATTTTTGCATCGATGTTCATCAGGGATATTGGTCTAAAATTCTCTTTTTTTGTTGTGTCTCTGCCAGGCTTTGGTATCAGGATGATGTTGGCCTCATAAAATGAATTAGGGAGGATTCCCTCTTTTTCTTTTGATTGGAATTGTTTCAGAAGGAATGGTACCAGCTCCTCTTTGTACCTCTGGTAGAATTCGGCTGTGAATCCGTCTGGTCCTGGACTTTTTTTGGTTGGTAGGCTATTAATTATTGCCTCAATTCCAGAACCTGTTATTGGTCTGTTGAGGGATTCAACTTCTTCCTGGTTTAGTCTTGGGAGGGTGTATGTGTCCAGGAATTTATCCATTTCTTCTAGATTTTCTAGTTTATTTGCACAGAGGTGTTTATAGTATTCTCTGATGGTAGTTTGTATTTCTGTGGGATTGGTGGTGATATCCCCTTTATCATTTTTTATTGCATCTATTTGATTCTTCTCTCTTTTCTTCTTTATTAGTCTTGCTAGCGGTCCATCAATTTTATCTTTTCAAAAAAAAACCAGCTCCTGGATTCACTGATTTTTTTGAAGGGTTTTTTGTGTCTCTATCTCCTTCAGTTCTTCTCTGATCTTAGTTATTTCTTGCCTTCTGCTAGCTTTTGAATGTGTTTGCTCTTGCCTCTCTAGTTCTTTTAATTGTGATGTTAGGGTGTCAATTTTAGATCTTTCCTGCTTTCTCTTGTGGGTATTTAGTGCTATAAATTTCCCTCTACACATGGCTTTAAATGTGTCCCAGAGATTCTGGTATGTTGTGTCTTTGTTCTCATTGGTTTCAAAGAATATCTTTATTTCTGCCTTAATTTCGTTATGTACCCAGTAGTCATTCAGGAGCAGGTTGTTCAGTTTCCATGTAGTTGAGCGGTTTTGAGTGAGTTTCTTAATCCTGAGTTCTAGTTTGATTGCACTGTGGTCTGAGAAACCGTTTGTTATAATTTCTGTTATTTTACATTTGCTGAGGAGTGCTTTACTTCCAACTATGTGGTCAATTTTGGAATGGGTGTGGTGTGCTGAGAAGAATGTATATTCTGTTGATTTGGGGTGGAGAGTTCTGTAGATGTCTATTAGGTCCGTTTGGTGCAGAGCTGAGTTCAATTCCTGGATATCTTTGTTAACTTTCTGTCTCATTGATCTGTCTAGTATTAACAGTGGGGTGTTAAAGTCTCCCATTGTTATTGTGTGGGAGTCTAAGTCTATTTGTAGGTCTCTAAGGACTTGCTTTATGAATCTAGGTGCTCCTGTATTGGGTGCATATACATTTAGGATAGTTAGCTCTTCTTGTCGAATTGATCTCTTTACCATTATGTAATGGCCTTCTTTATCTCTTTTCATCTTTGTTGGTTTAAAGTCTGTTTTATCAGAGACTAGGATTGCAACCCCTGCTTTTTTTTTTTTTGTTTTCCATTTGCTTGGTAGATCTTCCTCCATCCCTTTATTTTGAGCCTCTGTGTGTCTCTGCACGTGAGATGGGTCTCCTGAATACAGCACACTGATGGGTCTTGACTCTTTATCCAATTTGCCAGTCTGTGTCTTTTAATTGGAGCATTTAGCCCATTTACATTTAAGGTTAATATTGTTATGTGTGAATTTGATCCTGTCATTATGATGTTAGCTGGTTATTTTGCTCGTTAGTTGATGCAGTTTCTTCCTAGCATTGATGGTCTTTACAATTTGGCATGTTTTTGCGGTGGCTGGTACCAGTTGTTCCTTTCCGTGTTTAGTGCTTCCTTCAGGAGCTCTTGTAAGGTAGGCCTGGTGGTGACAAAATCTCTCAGCATTTGTTTGTCTGTAAAGGATTTTATTTCTCCTTCACTTATGAAGCTTAGTTTGGCTTCTGAGTTGAAAATTCTTTTCTTTAAGAATGTTGAATATTGGCCCCCACTCTTTTCTGTCTTGTAGAGTTTCTGCTAAGAGATCTGCTGTTAGTCTGATGGGCTTCCCTTTGTGGGTAACTCAACCTTTCTCTCTGCGGCCCTTAACATTTTTTCCTTCATTTCAACTTTGGTGAATCTGACAATTATGTGTCTTGGAGTTGCTCTTCTCGAGGAATATCTTTGTGGTGTTCTCTATATTTCCTGAATTTGAATGTTGGCCTGCCTCGATAGGTTGGGGAAGTTCTCCTAGAAAATATCCTGAAGAGTGTTTTCCAATTTGGTTCCATTCTCCCCATCATGAATAGGAACAGAACCAGTCTGCAGCTCCCAGCGTGAGTGATGCAGAAGACAGGTGATTTCTGCATTTCCGACTGAGGTACCGGGTTCATCTCACAGGGGCTTGTCAGACACTTGGTGCAGCCCATGGAGCAGGGTGGGGCATCGCCTCACCCAGGAAGTGCAAGGGGTGGGGGAGTTACCTTTCCTAGCAAAGGGAAGCCATGACAGACGGTACCTGGAAAATCAGGACACTACCACCCTAATACTGCAGTTTTCCAATGGCCTTAGCAAAGGGCACACCAGGAGATTATATCCTGTGCCTGACTCAGGGGATCCCACGCCCACGGAGCCTCTCTCACTGCTAGCACAGCAGTCTGAGATCGAACTGCAAGGAGGCAGTGAGGCTGCGGGAGGGGCATCCGCCATTGCTGAGGCTCGAGTAGGTAAACAAAGCAGCTGGGAAGCTCGAACTGGGTGGAGCCCACTGCAGCTCAAGGAGGCCTGCCTGCCTCTGTAGACTCCACCTCTAGGGGCAGGGCATAGCTGAACAAAAGGCAGCAGAAACTTCTGCAGACTTAAACGTCCCTGTCTGACAGCTTTGAAGAGAGTAGTGGTTCTCCCAGCATGGAGTTTAAGATCTGAGAACGGACAGACTGCCTCCTCAAGTGGGTCCCTGACCCCCCAGGAGCCTAACTGGGAGGCACCTCCCAGTAGGGGGCGACTGACACCTCATATGGCAGGGTGCCCCTCTGAGACAAAGCTTCCAGAGTGAAGGATCAGACAGCAACATTTGTTGTTCTGCAGCCTCCACTGGTGATACCCAGGCAAACAGGGTCTGGAGTGGACCTCCATCAAACTCCAACAGACCTGCAGCTGAGGGTCCTGACTGTTAGAAGGAAAACTAACAAACAGAAAGGACAGCCACACAAAAACCCCATCTGTACGTCATCATCATCAAAGACCAAAGGTAGATAAAACCACAAAGATGGGGAGAAACCAAAGCAGAAAAGCTGAAAATTCTAAAAATCAGAGCACTTCTTCTCCAAAGGAACGCAGCTCATCGCCAGCAATGGAACAAAGCTGGATGGAGAATGACTTTGACAAGCTGAGAGAAGAAGGCTTCAGACGATCGGTAATAACAAACTTCTCCAAGCTAAAGGAGGATGTTTGAACCCATTGCAAAGAAGCTAAAAACCTTGAAAAAAGAGTAGATGAATGGCTAACTAGAATAAACAGTGTAGAGAAGACCTTAAATGACCTGATGGAGCTGAAAACCATGGCATGAGAATGACGTGACGCATGCACAAGCTTCAGTAGCTGATTCGATCAACTGGAAGAAAGGGTATCAGTGATTGAAGATCAAATGAATGAAATGAAGCGAAAAGAGTTTAGAGAAAAAAGAGTAAAAATAAATGAACAAAGCCTCCAAGAAATATGGGACTATGTGAAAATCTACGTCTGATTGATGTAATAGCACAAATGTATGACATGGGAAGTCATTAAGAAAAGAAGCTCTCCAAAGCACACAAACCCATGAAGCCCACAGTAGGAGTGATGGAGAGAAGCCCACAGTAGGAGTGATGGCTATATGGCACAGTGAAAAGATGCAGTGACCACCTGGGAAAAGCCTTGGCAGATTGTAGAGGGAAGTGGAGTAAGGTTGCAGCAGGCACAGTCAGACTTCACCTGAAGTATTCAGACCAAGCCCTCATTTCCAGGGCAAGGGAATTAAGGCCACCTAGCCAGTTCATGGCCAAGCTAAGTTTGGTGCACAGATCTTTACACTCACCAGCCCTCACTCTCATGCCCATTCCACTGCCCATATTTCCTCCCTAGCATGGACTCTGAGGTCAGAAAAGGGGAGCCAGCATTTGAAAGCAGACATTTCTAGTACTAAATAGGACAAATGAACCAAAAGATTGGTGCATGCTGAAGATTTTCAGTATGCGAAGGCTGCAGACATAGAGAAGGAGCAGTGATATGTGTTATCAAGAAGGCATACTGAAAGACGGCCTTGGGAATAAAAAGAACCCCTGAGCCATGAATGCCACAGTTGAGGTTGGCATTTATAGTGTCTTCAGGTAAATAGTCCTGAATAGAGCTGCAGAAACAGATTATGTAATCCCTTCTGGTTTTGTTTTTTTCCCTAACCTAAAGCGTCTCTAAGATATGTTCTGACATATCTAAGACTTTATCTGGTATTCTTGCTGAGGACAGAGCTCTGAATCATGATGATTGATAAACATGGAAGGCAACCAAGGATGGACATTTGAACTCAATTGCACTCTGAACATTCCTCTAGGCTGTTCCAGATACTTAGTGTCCTGAAAAGAAGAAAGAGGAGGAATAAGCAGGCCCTGCTATTGGGGACCTCACAGGCTGGTGGTTACCACCTTTTCCTTCCAGCTGTTGACTGATTTATTCACTTATCAAGCTTTTACTGAATGCTCAGTGAGGAACCTGCATGGCTCTTGCCACTGTGTCAGTGCTGAATAGAGAGAAATTATCTTCTCCTTGTTTGGAAATAACTCATTTTTACTTCAAATGGCTTGGTTATCTGTTGCTGCATAATAAACCACCCCCAAAACTTCTCAAAACAATCTATTATGATCTCTTATTCTGTGGGTTTACAGGGCTCACTGAGCAATTCTCACTTGGTGTCAGATGTCACTGGCTGGAATCATCTGAAAGCTCAGCTGGGCTGGATATTCGAGATGGCTCACATACATGGCTGGCAATTGATGCTGGTGGCCAGCTCGGGGTGTGACTGGGGCTGTCAACTTGAGCTCCTATATATGACCTTTCCATGTGACTTAGGCTTCTCACAGCATGGCAGCTGATTTTCCCCAGAGAAAGCATTCCAAGAGATCCAGGAAGAAGTCTCAAGGCCCCTTTTTACCCAGCCTTGGATGTCCCAGGAAGTCCCCACGTTTCTATTGTCTCCTCAAGTCACTAATGTCAACCCAGATACCAGACAGAGGAATGAGATTACACCTCATGTTGTAAGGAATGGCGTGTGTGTTTTGGGACGGAAGGTGTTGATGGTAACCATTTTTGGAGATGAGCTGTCACAATGGCCAAACTCCAGAATATCACACAGAAGAAGGCTGAGAGAAGCCCCTTCCCTTTTGGGGGTAAACATTAAGTGCAAAAATAAAATGGTTAAACAGAAGTGGGCCCAAAGAGAATAGTGACAAGATCAGAGGCAGTAAGAAAGAAAGCAAGTCCCTTCTAGACCACAACTTCCATACAATCCATGTGCAGGCTCATCTGGAGAAAGGTGCAAGTCCTACATCCATCAAGCAGTGTTAGGCCCTGGGAGACAAAATAGAAGGGTCTGTGTGACATGGCATCATACAGAAAGACTGATACTTTCAAATGTATGTAATAGATGTTGTAGTAGATGCACTCTGGGCAAAGAAGGGAGGAAACAGTCCACTCTGTTTGAAGTTTGTGTTTGGTATTACCAGGGAGGGGAAAGCTTTCATAAAGGTGATCTTGAGGGAAGTCCTTTGCATTGGGGTTACTTCCCCTACTCCCAAGAGTGGTCATGAGACCAGTGGTCTTCCATGCCATACCCATGGACGCTGCTGTGATTCCTGTTGCTTTGGAAATGTCTGAGAGGAATGGCCTGCAAGGCCCCTCACACGGATCAGGATATTGAGTATGCAGATGTGGGGTTTTCTTTATGAGCCAGGCTGTGAGCTCCATGAGGTGGGAGACCATGGACAACCTGAGCAAGACAGTATACCAGGTTCCAATCACATGCTTGGTGTGGAATGGGCATCAGATTTGGGTTTGATGTTACTGAGTTGGTCTAAAGGTGCTGTGTGTTTTTCGGTGCATACTGAACAGAGAGTAGTCCTGTCTAGAGCTGTGGGCTGCAAGGCTCAGGAAGCATTCTGAGAGTTTCTTGCTGGGAAAGCTCTATATCGGTCAGTGAGAATAGGTGCTTTTTTCACCTAAACTCTTGTGAGTTGACAGCTCCCCCTGCTGATCAAAAGGCTGATTGGAGCTAGGAAACAGGGATTTTGAATAATCCTTAAGTAATTCATTGACACTGGGATTTACTAGACTACAACTCACATAATTCAGAAGTCCTATGAACACAGAAACCCTTGTGTTGTTCAAATGTTTTCATTAAAAGTAACCATCACCTTCTCTTACCATGGGATTGGCTGCCCAGGGCAGAGGGCAGGGGGAGGGAAGTGAAGTGGTAGAGTTAAAAATTTTAGTGGTGGCACAGAGCACCCTTTTGTGGCCACCATAGCCCAGAGAGACCACCATAACATGAGTCTGAATCTTCAGCAGAGCCCCTGAGCCCTGGCTACAGCCTTCAGGCTTCTGTATCTCCATCCTAACACCCTCACACGGATCAGGATATTGAGTATGCAGATGTGGGGTTTTCTTTATGAGCCAGGCTGTGAGCTCCATGAGGTGGGAGACCATGGACAACCTGAGCAAGACAGTATACCAGGTTCCAACCACATGCTTGGTGTGGAATGGGCATCAGATATGGGTTTGATGTTACTGAGTTGGTCTAAAGGTGCTGTGTGTTTTTCGGTGCATACTGAACAGAGAGTAGTCCTGTCTAGAGCTGTGGGCTGCAAGGCTCAGGAAGCATTCTGAGAGTTTCTTGCTGGGAAAGCTCTATATCGGTCAGTGAGAATAGGTGCTTTTTTCATTTCTCTTTACATAGCCATCTTCTTGAGGTTGCCTAAGAGTACAGGTTCTAAAAGAGAACATAGAAACCAGTAAAATCACAAAATAGCAATTCAGGTCAAGTTTTAAAAATCATATTTTAGTCATTCTCTTACAATTGTAAGGATATTTTTTAATGACTGGGTCTTAAAGCCAGCCCTGAGGTTCTACAAACAGGATCACTCAGACCAACTGTGGAAAAAGTTACATTACTGGTATTTATTATGCTGACTTCTTCAAAGTATTTTAGCCTCATCTTCTTGGACTGAAATGAATACAAGAGGAATTTCTCAAGGACTCCCGTGGCAAGCTGGCTGAAGAAGACATATTTTTAGCTGTGTCCTGACAGTGCTGGCACTGCACACTCAAAGGAAAGCCCCAGAGACCCTGAGTTCCAGAGACACAGAGCCTCTAGGAGCTGCAGATTGACCCCAGCTGCAGATTCAGCTGGAGTTCATGGGTTGGTCTAAACTACCCAACTTCACTCAGAGGACATCCCAGAGAGGGGTTTCAACCATAAGAGCCAGGCAGAGGCTTGAGGTCCAGGTGATCCTCCTGTGAGGGCTCCGACTCCCCCAGTGGTTTCTCATGGATATGCTGGTATCTGGTACAATGAGCACATTTGGAGGGCCTTCCAAATTACCCATTCCCCCAGGAAAGCCAGCAAGTTACTCTTACTGCTTCTGTGGAAGATCTTCTCAAGGACCATGGGTTGACAAGTTCCTGGACCTATGGCTATGGCCTGAATCCATGGGGACTGAGTCACACCACATGTGGCATGGTGTGGCCTCCATAACAGTCCCTCAGACTAGGGGAAATCACTGCAGAGGCCTCACAGGAGTAGAACATGAATCAAGTCAACTAAAGAGCCTGAGTTAAAGCCCCATAATTTCCACATTAGTTCCATGAACCCTGAGTTCACGGAAGGGCAAGTGTCACAGAGCAAAACCCTGGAGAGCAACCTGTGTGCAGAGCCCTGGCCCCCAGCCAGCCTGGCTCTAGGGCTGCAATAAGACTGGCAGGAAGGCAGAGGCCAGGTGCTGGGACCTAGAATCTGGGAGGGAGAAGCCTCTGAGAAAAGGCGGTAGGGAGCCAGGTGAGAACAGGGCCAGTGGTGTCAGGAGAAGGTAAGTGCATAAAGACACAGTATGTCAAGTAATAACACTCAATGTTATCTGAGTGTCTCTGTCTCTGTGTGAGTGTCTCCATTGCAAGCTGGCCTGTTCCCATGCCTGGACCCCAGGAGAGCCCAGCATACAGGCCACACCCATTTCCTGACAGTGCTGGTTGCAGGGAGCCCCTAGCCACCCTGCTGCAGTTCTTAACTCTCCTCACTCTCTGCTTCTGAGCATGGTGGGGGCTCTGTCAGCGGATCTGCATCTCACCAGCCTGCCGTATGTCAGCCTTGGCTGGGACATGAGGTGCAGCCACTGCCACCATCTAACAACCAGGCTCTGCTTCATTCCTCCTGTGCTTGCTGAGTTCATCCTCATCCTAACTGCAAGGGACACCTACCCTGGTTCCCTAGTCCTGAGGATGCTTGACTGCTGGACCCTCCATCTGTGGCTTGTCATCTGTGCTTGATTGTTCTCACTTGGTTACAGGCTCTCCCTCTCTGCCAGATAAGTACCGCCATGCCCGTGAAATGATGTTGTTGCTGCCCACATACCGAGACCGCCCAAGCAGTGCCATGTATCCAGCAGCCATCCTGGAGAATGGACAGGTAATAGACCCACCACACTGTCCTCTGCTGCAAGTGTGTTAGCCTGTGCTTCCCTCCTTGCATTTGCTGGGCCTTCTGCATTGTCCTACATGCCTCTCTCATTCCACTGTAAGATCCCTCAAAAGGCCGCTGGGCTCCTGGATGTGGAGTGCAGTGAACCTGAGGACCAGCAATCCAGACAGAGTGTAGGCGTGAGTAGAATGGTGGCAGGAACCACCATTGGAACCAGCATTGCTCATGTAGCTATCTGTCCTTCCCACCAGATTCCTGGACTCCTCATCCCTAAACAGTCTAGCAGAAGTAATTGGTTCTTTGCAGCCTGTTCTGAGAAGGCAGTGGTGGACACATTGGTCTGGAAGATGTTCTTCCTCCCTATTTGTGGGGCACCCTCACTGGAGCAAACTCTGCCTCTTTTATTCATCCATCCAACTGAAGTCCCTCACTACCTGCTGGGGCTGTTCTACATGCCATTTGCACAGCTCTCCAAATGCTCTGCCTGGGGACCTTGATCAAGAAGCTGTAGGGATTAACTCCCTCTCTTGGGCAGTCTGCCCCTGCCCTTCTATCAGGATCCATAAAAGTCACCTCTCAGTGACCATTACCTAGCCTCAGAATGCCAGGAGTTTCTTAGTGGTACCTCCCTGTGCCTGGTTGGCTCTGCCAGGTAGAGGGATGAGGTCTGCTTGGCAGCTGCCCATCAAAACAGCAAGTCCTGTCTGTGACTCTAGGCTTGATACTGTCCTTTCGTCTACCTTCAGTGCTAGCATGGGCCTGTGCAGGGCCTCTCCAGGAGGCTAAACCTGTCATGCTCATGGGGAAGTGGGGATCTCTCTGGCCAGACAAAAGGATGCAAACAGATGCTCCCAGGTAGCTATGTTCTGTTTCTTGGGCCCTACATAAGACAACCTGGGTCCTAGCCAGATACTGGAGGATGGTATCACAAATA
The DNA here is from genome assembly GCF_006542625.1 of Nomascus leucogenys. Taxonomy (NCBI): domain Eukaryota; kingdom Metazoa; phylum Chordata; class Mammalia; order Primates; family Hylobatidae; genus Nomascus; species Nomascus leucogenys. The sequence goes on along the minus strand of NC_044384.1, from coordinate 100,342,330 downwards.
TTGTGTATAGAAGTACTGAGAACCAGACACCCTGGATAGTCTTTCCTAGGGCTGGCCTGGAGGTCTCAATATATCTCAAGTGTGAGCTGTGCCACTGCTTTGTTTTCCCTGTCTGATCTTGTAGTGTCCTGTCTCTTGTGGCCCACAACACTGCCTCCCAAGATATAACTGGTTGTTTTCACTCTCTATAATGTTTATCTCCTTCCTTCAGCCGCCGAATTTCCAGCGAGCCCTGTTCCAGCAAGTGGTCGGAGCCTGCAAACCCTGCAGTGATCCCAATCTGTCTGTGGCTGAAAAAGGTATTGTTCCCCAGGTGGCCTTCCCCCCATGTCTGTCCCCATCCTGAGTGTCTGACTCTTGTCCCTGAGTACCAGCTGGCCACGGCTAAGCCATACTTCAACACTCAGGTCTGTCTGTCTGTCCAGAATTCTGACCAATTCTTGTGCTCACTATTTAACCCATGTCTGACTTGATGCTACGGTTTATATCCTGTTCCCTCCTTCCTCAGGGCCTACCCTCAAAGAGGTCCCAGCTGCCTCCTGCCCTGAGTCCACCTTTATGGAAACTTGGGCTTCTGTTTGCAAACTGTAGACAACTACTTCCCTAGACTCCTCCCGGCCACCCCCAGAATTCAGCAGGCCTTGTGGCCCCTTTGGTCCCTCTCAGCTTGGGCCCTCAGGGATCTTTCCTTGGAGCTCAGAACAGGTCGTGGCCAAACAAGCCCCAAGAGGAAGGGGAAAGACATGCTATTTCCCAAAGACAGGCTTCTCCAAGTGAAGCCCAGGGTGCCCCAAAAGGAGTCCAGTCCTCCTGTAGCCACTCTGGCCAGCAGCTGCTGTGAATCCATCTTTTATTGCAAGGCCACCAACCATACTGTGAGACTGAGCAATCCTCCTTAGACCTGTGGCTATTTAGAGAGTGGGCTATTTTACCCTGTGTTCTGCTTCTGCAAGCCAATGGAAGAAGCAGACTCAGACCTCAGACACAGAGATCTGAGTTAATTTTAACAGAATAATACTAAGTGCTGAGCCTTCCTGCCACCCAGAACCTGGCCTCATATCCGCCCCCCTCCTCACAGGTTCTCTGCCTAGCTGCTCCATCTATTGGAGTTTAGGGCACATTCAGTTCCCACCAATACAACCTGTCATCCCTATTCCATCAGAACACGTCCCTCCGAAACTGTCAACATCACGTTATCATTGTTCTGTTCATCGAGTGCTATGTGCTGTCCCCACTGTTATGCTCCACCTTTGCTCATCATGGAAGACATACCTCTGTGTCCTCTTTAAAGAGACAAAACACTGATGGGCACTGAAGCTGGGTGCCCCGCCACAAAGGGCCTGGAGACTGGCTGAAGATGCCTTCATAGCTTCAAGGTCGTATATCCCGAAAACATGCAGCTTCTTGGACTTCTGCACCTGTGACCCAAAAGAGAGTGTCTTTTTCGCCTGAAGGGCCAGAATCCACAGTGGCATTTCTTCAGCTGAGATGCAGAGCAATGTCAGAAGTAGCCAAGAGTCTAGACAGGCTTAGAGTTCAAACAGGTGCTGGTGGCCAGACCAGGACCCTACCCCAACCAGACACATTAGCGCTTCAGGCCTCAGGCCAAGGCCAGACTACGACTACATCAAGGAGCTGGACACGCCCACCCCTAGGTGTGGAAGGAAAGGAGGGTTGTCTCACAACAGAGGCTGAACCCAGAGCAAGCATATCCATACCACAGGGCCAGCATTTAGAAGGCAGCTAATCAGACATTTGCCTAGTGGCAACACACAGGCCAGAGTATAGCTCCCTAAGTCTCTACCTGGATCCTCCAGGGCAGGAACTGTACATACTTGTCATCATTCTCTTGTCCGTCAGGGTTCTGAACCACATGAGGACTACATCTCTCACTTACAGGTATCTCTTTTTGCCATGCAGTGACTTCCAGATCAGGCGAGCCTGCCTTCAGGACCACGGGCTATGCACTGGCGGCCTCAGGCCAGTGCTGGACAGTTGTTAATGGTGAGAGAGGGAGGCGACAGGATACCTGTTGGGATCACCCCTCTTTTCCTAGGATAAGTCATTCTATATTAGCCTTCCCTCTAGCCCCAGTGCACTTGTGCTACATGGCAAAGGTCTACTGGCCCCACTGCTCATAGACATCAGGCTGCAGGGCAAACTTGATGGCTTCTGGTTTATGTGGAGTCACTCAGGCAGGCACCCTTTTGTAAACCATTACAGCCCTGTAAGCTTTCTTCTCCCATAGCCTTCCTGCCCTAGAGCTCCTTTGAGCCCTTGTGGGTGAACATCTGCACCCCATAATTCTTCCAAGGCTAGGTGTGCATCTGAGATCCTGGGCTGTCACAACCCCTTTAGGGAAGCCGCCCAGACCCATTTCCAAGCTTCGTCTTCCCTGATATTTCTTTGGTGGCTTTTTATGGAGAAGGTGCTTTTTTTGGCAGAGAGGGGAAGGTACAGGGAGCCTCACCAACAGGTAAGTGGGCCTGTTCTTGGGATGGCTCAGGCTCTCTAAGGAGGCTATTTGGTGAAATCCACCTGATGCTCATTAGATGCAGAATTCTTTCCTCCTTTCAGGCAACAGCTAAGTGTCTTTGCCTGCAACTCAATCGCTGGCACACCCCTCCTTCCTGCCACCAGCCATCAACCATACCAGGAGACGGGGCAATTCTCAGAACTGAGGCTGTTTAGACAGTGGAGTTTTACCCTGTGTTCTGCTGCAAGCTCACGCCAGTTCCTGAGCAACGAGGAAGAAGAGGATGATGGATGTCACAGTCTTATCCCTGGACAGCTGAGGGGGCCCAGCCCCTCTGGCCACATCCTTTTCAAAGGACAGACTCTAGCTCCTTCCCTTCCAAAGCCTCTCAGTTCCCATTAGACGCTGAAATTCCCGTCTCTGTGTGTAGACCAGGAAGAACCCAAACCTCAGCCACCTCAGGCTCAATGTAGCTACCACGGCCTTAGAACAAATCCAGTGACAGCACCTGGATTGTGAGCCGCTTCTCTGCTGCTAATAGCCCAAAGGGGAGAGTTGCCTGGCTCCAACAGAGAAAGGACATAATTCTTTTTGCTGGTATTTGTTCTCTAGGAGGAGCTGGCCAAGAGAATTCACATGTCCATTGCTGCTTCTACAGAGTGGCACCCTCAGACCCCAAGGTCCAGCCATCATTCGTCTCTCCTCCTGAAAAGCCTGTCATCCCAACTGTGGCTGAGGGGACAGTATTCTGGCAGTGGACTCCTTCTTTAACACAGAAGGGCACTCTGTGCTTCCCTTTAGCTTGGGCCCACTGCACCCCTGCATCCATGGCATGTGGGTGCTAGGAACTGGGGTTCTGTAGACGCCAAAGGGTACTCATCGGCTCCACAGCCCTCCCTCCTCCTGTTGGGAAGCAGTGGGTCCAGCTGGATCTGGGCTGCAGTTTCTTCCAACAGGTACCTGTCCTTGCTCCCTGCTTTTCCCACTGAGCCTGGGCAGTAGGAGAGCTGACTCTAGACTTTGGCAAGGAGCTCTATGTCCTGTGCTCTCTCTATATTCTCTCATTCTCATCTCTACTCTTCTGTCCTGTTTTCTCTTCTCCTCCTGGCAGATCCCAGAGGCTGCAGGTGTTCACTCTTTGCTGCACATTCAGCTATCTCATCCTGAATACTCTTTAGACATAAGCTCACTCTGTTGCCCTCCTCTTAAGCAGCTTCAATCCCTGGCCACTCTCCCCTGTGGGCCACAGTGCCTTGCTTGGCCAGTGTTTTTAGTTCCAGGTGCTGGCATGCCCCACACGTGTGCTGGATACATGGTGCACACTGGAGAAGCCACAAACTGTACTTCTCCCAGAGGGTGGCTCGAGAAGTAACCTCCCTTCATGCCATCTGTTTCCACCCTTCAGCTGTGCCAGCAGCCCCCAGCAGCTGGAGTCTGGATAGCGGAGCCCAAGAGGCCCAGCCCTTCCTGTCTGCCCATATGGGGTGCATCCTGGCCCCCCCAGTGCCTCCCCGAAGCCTGCTGCATGGTAAGAAGACCTCCAGCGGGTCCCCCAATAGTCCCTGGTCTCAGACTCTGCTCAAGGGCCACAGCAACAGCCATCTAAGCTGAGAAGATGGGCCATTCTCTGGGCCGACTCAGCCAAAGCAAAAACACCCCCACCACAGGAAGGATCCTGCTGGGCTTTGGGGTCAGTGAGGTTTCTGAGTACAGCAGGTTAGCTCAGGAACGCCATCCCAACCAGAAGGCTGAAGACAATGGAATTGACTGTGCCAGGCACACTTCTCACCAGACTGTCTCATCGCCTAGCAGTGGGCTAGAGCTGCCGCTGCCTGAGGCCTGTTCCGCAGACTCTGAAGCACTCAACTTTTCTGACTTCCTGTGTGGAGTGAGTTTCTTTTACCCCAGCAGCCTGTGTTTTGGAGAAGGCCAGTGTAAAGAGAGGTTTATCCATAGCCCTCAATGCTGAGGGGTCCCCAGGGGACTCTTCTCATGCCTGCCCAGTTGGCCCAGCAAGATGGTGCTGGCATGAAGCCTGTGCAGGGCCCCCAGCTGAGGCTCTGGTTCTGTTCCCTTTGCAGGTCATTACTCCCTACACTTTGACGCCTTCCACCACCCTCTGGGTGATACCCCCCCAGCCCTCCCTGCCCGGACCCTGCGCAAGGTAATGTACTGAAGCGGCAGCCCCACCAGGCTGTGAGATGAGTCACCTCGTCTGCTCTAGAACCACCCTTGGGGTCTACAGGAGGAACTGGAGCCCTCCCCTTCACCTCTCTCCCCAGCCTGGCAGAAGCTGGGGATGGCCAGAGCCACACTTGAGCTGCAGGTGCACACTTGTGTCCTGAAGCAAATGTGATGAGGGCAGGGAGATCAGAGGGTCCTGGAGACAACAACACACAGTACCAAGAGTGTGTGGGCAGTGAGCACTGGGAAACCTGGGGGCTCTCAGCCAGCACCAAGGTATCAACACACCGTAGTTCGCTAGCTAAACAAATGTTCCTGTGGTGGATCAGAGAGCATTTCAAACTAGAATTCAGTAAAAGCAAGAACTTTATGAAAAACTCAGGAGAGTAAAATTTCCTGTTAGCTTGTCTGCAAATTGGAAAAGACTGAGTCTATCACAGATTTTAGCAGCAGAATACATTCCTCTGGTCCATGGCCCACCAGGGTTCTTTCTGCCCCCCCTCAACAGGCCTGATGACCCAGCCTTTATGTCAGTATCCCAGAGCCACCGACGGCAGCCTGGGACCTGGGACCAGGGGGCACCAATGCCCAGCAGCCAGGGCAGGGCAATTTTTTGGCCACAGAAATGCAGATGATTCTGGAGTTCCACTGGCTTGGGGGTGGTGGGAGGAGCTGGGAGCTTGCTGCTGAAGAAACAAGAAACATGCTGTTGATGAGGGTTAAAGTTCATTCATAAGCAGGCTCTTGGTCTTCCCATGGCAGGCAAGTCAGCCTGTCTGGAGAGAGGGATTCTAACATGCCCACCCTTTCCTTCGCAGTCTCCTCTCCACCCTATCCCAGCCTCCCCCACAAGCCCCCAGTCAGGTCTGGACGGCAGCAACTCTACGCTGTCCGGCAGTGCCAGCAGCGGCGTGTCCTCCTTGAGTGAGAGTAACTTTGGGCACTCCTCGGAGGCCCCACCTCGCACCGACACCATGGACTCCATGCCGAGCCAGGCCTGGAATGCTGACGAAGATCTTGAGGCACCCTACCTCCCTGTCCACTACAGCCTCTCTGAGTCTGCCGTCCTGGACTCCATCAAGGCCCAGCCATGCCGAAGCCACTCAGCCCCAGGGTGCGTCATCCCTCAGGACCCCATGGACCCGCCTGCGCTGCCACCCAAGCCCTACCACCCCCGCCTGCCGGCCCTGGAGCACGATGAGGGGGTGCTGCTGCGTGAAGAGACTGAGAGGCCTCGAGGCCTGCACCGCAAGGCTTCATTGCCTCCTGGGAGCGCTAAGGAGGAGCAGGCCCGCATGGCCTGGGAGCACGGCCGAGGGGAGCAGTGAGGGGCAACGAGGCGGCTGGGATGCCGCCCTCAGTAAGCAGCTTGCCAATCACTCCAGGTCTGAAAAGCAAGTCCCCCAGCCCCACCCCAGGGAGCCAGAGAGGCTTGGCACTCAGGAGAGAACTACCCCCAAGTCTCCGTTCTACTGCCGTGAACTCATGTGTTGCCATGTACAGAGGCCACAGCAGCATGAAGGGTTGTGGCTTCCCTTTTTTTTACATTTCCATTTCTATGGGTTTCCCTTTCTTTCCTTTATGCAGTAGATGCTTTCTTCCTCCTGCAGTTCTGGACCATGTGGAGCTATATGGAGAAATTGCACAGACAGAATCACTTTGCCACACTGCAGGGCCCAGGAGTGGGAGCCCAGGCCCTCCCTCCAGGGTAGAGGCACAGAATGGAAATTGCACTAAGGACCTCTTCCTTTGCTGTATGGACAGAAGAGTTCATGGTTGCATTCAGGGATTGCAAGGACCATATAGACATGTCACAGGTGGAAAAAGGGCCACAAGCCGTTTTGCACAAATGCCTGCCCACCTGCCCCTCTTCCATCCAGGAGTGTGCTACTGAGGGGCTGGCTGGACCAACCTGCTGGCTCAGGCATGTGACTGGCCTAACCGCATGCCCAGGGCACTGCCAGGGTTCAATGGGCCAGCCATCTCCTACTCCACCTTGGATTTTTCTCTCCATCACATTATTTCTGACCATTTGCTCCCTTCCATTCTTGAAACACCTCATGCCCCACAGGAGCCCCAGTGGTGACTGGATCTGCAAGGGTTATCTCCCACCCTCTGGGGTTTGAGTGGAGGTATGGAGCCAGAGGGGCTATCCTAGCTACCTTCCTCCTAGGGGGAGCTGGTCCCCTTCCTATGTGGTAGAGAGACTGGTGTAAGAGTGAGTGTGGGGTGTGGCAGGCGCCGGAAATCCTCGAAGCTTTCAGAAGCGTCCAGAATGCCTACCATCAGCTCCTGAATCAGGGATTTTCAGCACTACCTCTGAGCCGTGGGGTTGGCTGCCCAGCCAGGCTTCCAGGCCCTGAGGACATGTGGTCAGGTTCAGCAGGCTCCTGGGTAAAGAGGGTGGGAGGGGGCTTCTCCTTTTGGAAGCAGATAGCCATGCAGGTAGAACTGTCATCTCCCAAGTGGCCACATACAGCAACCCGCCCCAGGCCATGGGGACCACCACTCAGGGTTCGGGGCTGGCAGGAGGGCAGTTTCTCCAGTCTCCCTAGTCTGTTGGTGTCTTTATAGGAAACTATAAAGCAGAGCAGTGGTGTCTTTAGAGGAACCTCATTCAAGTCAGGGCACTGATTTTCCTCTCAGTTTATTATTTGGGGGGATAGGGTCAGGTGGGTATAGTAGTACTTTACCAGGGTGCTTTTAAGTTACTTTAAAAAAAAAAAAAAGCCTACAAAATATTTTTTTTCTTTTATTTGCTCGAGTTCACATTAATGATGGTCACAAGGCTGCCTTGTTGGGCAGGTGTGTTGCCCCCAGTTCCTCTTCTGCTGGCCTGTGTGACCTCCACAACCAGGCCCTGGGCCTGAGCCCCTTGTCCCTTCTCCACTGCCCCTCTTTCCAGACAGTAAAGGCCACGGTCAGTGTGTTTTTCTCTTGTAAACAAACCCCAGCTTGTTTAACAGAAATGCTGATAACCTACTGGGAAAGATGGAGGTCTAAATTACCTCCAGGGTTTTTCTGGGGGTTTATCACCAGTGTGGGTCCCTTCTGATACCACCAGGTTCACTGCAGGCAGAGTGGGGCAGAAGGCTGCTGAGGATGTGGGTCAGTCACAGCAGCCCTCACCTCAAAGGGCTGGCCTGCTTCTCAGCCTACATTCATTTGCAAGCTTCAATCGCTGGACCATCTGTTGTTCACAGATGTTAGAGGGTTGGGGGCTAGCTTCAGATTTGATTTATAGGTAGGAGGGCTTAGATTTTAAGGCACTTCTGAACGTCAATCCCTGGACAAGGCAGTCATCACGTAAGAACAGCTACCTTCTCCACTTGGTGGCACAAGAGGTAGGGAGGGGAGTATGGGTTCATCTGGCTTCGCATTATGCAAGGTGAAACCGTTTGTTTTCCCTCTCCATTTTCCCTAACTGAATGAAAAGGACACATTCTGAAATCCCTTTTGTTGGAGAATTAGTCTGAGGGGAAATGGGAGGCCAGAGATGAGAACCCTTTGAAAAGATTGTAAAATACTGATTTTCATTCTTTCAAGCTTATTTGTAAATACCTATTTGAATGCTGTGTATTTGTACAGGAATTTGAGCAAAAAATGTATAGAGTGTGATGTCCAATTGGTATTCAGCCCTATAAATGTGTTTTTAACCTCCCGCATTCTGTGCTTATTTAAAACAAGGAAACTTCTAACCATTTCTTTTGTGCATTCATGTTTAAAGAAAAAAAGTGATTTAAAAATGATCTTACCTGTACCAGAAAAGCAAAGTTAAACGAAACAAAATTTGTACCATTGTCCCAAGAGGTATTTTACTGTATATATTGTGGTAGCATGTTCAAAATCCAACAAGTAATGTGAATTTTAGATGTAAATATCTGCCACTTGATTTTTTCCCCCCTTTCCCCACTTCCTTGACTGCTGTGATGTGAATTAAAGATAAATACGTGATACTGATCCACTGAATTCACTGAATGGGAGCAGAGGATGTGCCCCTCTCCAACCCTTGTCGCCGGGCTCCAAGCCCTTTTTAGCCCCATAGACATGTCCTTTCTGCACTGAGTAGAGCCAACCCTTCCCGCATCCTGCCTTCAAGGCAGGCAGCCAGCAGGGCACTTGAAGGGCAGTCGAAAAGGAAACATCCTCCAGTGCTTCTCTAGTGATTCCCGGGACCCCACTCAGGAAGCCCCTCGGCAGCGGGGGACCCCCGAGGCCCTAGCCGGGGAGGCAGGAGGAGGCTGGCCAGCCACCAAGCCACGCTTCAGAGCTTGTAAGGGCACCCCCCGAGCCCCTCACCTTCCCACTCTGAGGCGAACCCATGTCCTCGACCGATGATCCGGCCCGGGCGCTTCCCTCCACGGTCTAGAGTGGCGGCCCAGCTTTGAGCTTGGCGCGCCTTGAGCCCTTCCTCCGGATGTCCCGCAGTCCGTCCACCCCGCACGTCTCCTATCAGCCTATGCACGGCGGGCTCCGATCAGCTGGAGGATCAGCACGTGGGCTTTCAAAGATTGGGTCCGTTGCCCACGCGACTGAAAGAAGAAAAAAAGAAACCTCTTTGAGCCTTGCCTGCGGCCGCCCGCCCTTCCTGCCTAACCTGTTGTGTTGGCTGACCCCAGAACTCCTGTACCACGAGTCGGAGTCCGAGCAAGGAGATCAGCAGGGTTTTTCGAGCGAGCCTGGGGCCCAGGGCAGGGGTACGCGGGTCAACTCAACAGATGTAAGGCGTGGCCGAATCCCATTCAGCTAGCAGTACCCGGCCTCAGCCAGAGTCGCTGCCCTTATCCAAGATGGCGGCCCACACCGCTTCCGTCGCTGCTGTAGCCGCTTCCTGCGGCCGGTCCGGGTTCAATCAGCGGCCGACAACTGTCTAGGGCTCAGACACCACCAGCCAATGAGGGAGGGCAGCGTGGAGCCGCCCGTCTGGGCTTGCGGCTCGTGGACCAATGGGGAAGTGGCGTGTGGGAGGGCGCCGGAGGGCCCCCCGCCAATGGGGAGCTACGGCGCGCGGCCGGGACTTGGAGGCGGTGCGGCGCGGCGGGTGCGGTTCAGTCGGTCGGCGGCGGCAGCGGAGGAGGATGAGGAGGATGAGGAGGATGTGGGCCACGCAGGGACTGGCGGTGGCGCTGGCTCTGAGCGTGCTGCCGAGCAGCCGGGCGCTGCGGCCGGGCGACTGCGAAGGTGCAGGATAGGGGGCCTGGGGCCGCGCTCCGTGACCGTTCTGGCGGCGGCGCTGAACCCCACAAAATCACCAGACGGCCGGGGCCAAGAGGGCGGGGGCGGGGGCGGGGGCGACAGCGGGTCCCGGCGGGGCCTGCATGAGGAGGCCCCGGCGCCCGCCCTAGTAAATCTTTCCTGGGCCTAGAAAACATTGGTCCGACGAAGAAAAGTTGAGACTAGATCCCGTTGAAAACTTGGCTTGAAATCTCCATCACGCCTGAGTTATTGTCCCCAGCACCATCTAGAGGTTACCGCTCCCCGTCCGGCGTCGGGAGCTCCAGGGCTGGCCATGGGTGCTGCGCCCTGTCTGTTGGGATCACGAAGCTGCACCTCTGGGTCGGCTGTTGTATTTGGAAATTAGCAGCAGCATTTTGATCATTTTTCTCTTCACCTTCCAGTCTCTCCATTTGTGAGGTCACAGTGAGTCCCGTCTCAAGGACACGTGTTCACCATGGGCTTAAACTTGATGAAAGGAGCAGGGAGGAGTCGTTTATAGGTCACTGGGTGATGCTTGGTCCTTTGATGCCCTGGGTGTACCAGGGGACCCCCGCCACCTGGAACCGGGTTCTGTCTACCTGTAGACACCTGAGAAAAATCGGTGATGGAAAAGCTCACCTCTAATGATTCATCTCCGTGTCTCCTATTAAAAATGCTGGCGGAGTTCTTTCCTGGTGGATTGGAACAGCTTGGTGATTGCTGAGCATCTCCCGTCCCTCTCTTTTCCAGTTTGTATTTCTTATCTGGGAAGATTTTACCAGGACCTCAAAGACAGAGATGTCACATTCTCACCAGCCACTATTGAAAACGAACTTATAAAGTTCTGCCGGGAAGCAAGAGGCAAAGAGAATCGGTTGGTAAGTAGCTGGTGACCCTCCCCAACTGGCCCTGGCTCATGTTAACCCTTGGCTTCACCAGCCGTTTGATAAAAGGCCTTGCCCACCTCTATTCAGGAAGCCAGCTACTCTCTCCATAAACTAATGTGAGACTGAAGTGCTTCTGTGTCCTTCTCAAAGCGGCATGTGTTCTGAAACTGTGATTTTTTTTTTTTAATCCTGTTAGTCTTTATTAAGCACCTACTATGTGCTGGGCACTGGGAATATCAGGGGAAAGAAGTGACAGCCGGGCACACAAATAATGCAGTGTCTGGGTGTCATGAAGAAAATGGACCAGCAGGTGCTGATTTAGAGTGGCCAAGAAGTCTCTCTGAGGAAGGGTTATCATTGAAGTGGGGTAAGACCATCCCATACAGGGAACAGCAGTGTGAGTGCCCAGAGGCCTGAAAGAGTTTGGCATGTATGTGGACAGGAGAAGGTGACAGGGTGCCCACAGGATAGGCAAAGGCCGAATCCAAGACAAAAGCCCTAGTGAAGCAATGGGTTTTCTAACTTGAATTTCCCTGGCGGTCTCTGGCTTTTCTCTCTGTTAAAGGTTTGAATCCTGGTGACACTTAAATTCATTTGGTGGCTGTCAGCTTGGACTGAGCATGTGTTAAGAGTCCAGGGTTTACACTGGCTGAATCTGACTACCAGTACAGGCAGGGCACCGAAAAATGCAGCTGTGGGCCAGGTGCGGTGGCTCATGCCTGTCATCCTAGCACTTTGGGAGGGCAAGGTGGGAGGATTGCTTGAGCTTAGGAGTTTGAGATCAGCCTGGGCAAAGTGGTGAAATCCTGTCTGCACAAAAAAATTTTTAGGCTAGGCGCGGTGGCTCACACCTGTAATCCTAGCACTTTGGGAGACCGAGGTGGGTGGCTCACCTGAGGTCAGGAGTTCAAGACCAGCCTGGCCAACATGGCAAAACCCTATCTCTACTAAAAAATAGGAAAATTAGCCAGGCATGGTGACAGGCGCCTGTAATCCCAGCTGGTCAGGAGGCTGAGGCAGGGAGAGTTGCTTGAACCTGGGAGTCGGAGGTTGCACTGAGCCGAGCTGAGATTGCGCCACTGCACTCCAGCCTGGGTGACAGAGCAAAACTTTGTCTCAAAAACTTTGTTTTAATTAGCTGGGTGTGGTGGCCCACACCGGTAGACCCAGCTACTAGGGTGGCTGAGAGGGGAGGATCACCACCCAACAGATTGAAGCTGTAAGGAGCCATGATCATGCCACTGCATTCTAGCCTGGGCGACAGGGAGCCCTATCTCAAAAAAAAAAAAGACCCTACAGAGAGATGATGTTTCAAGGTGTCAGTATGTTTGGAGGAGATGGCTCTCAAGCACCTTCTGAAGGCCATTGTCCTTTCTTGCTCCAGTGCTACTATATCGGGGCCACAGATGATGCAGCCACCAAAATCATCAATGAGGTATCAAAGCCTCTGGCCCACCACATCCCTGTGGAGAAGATCTGTGAGAAGCTTAAGAAGAAGGACAGCCAGATTTGTGAGCTTAAGTATGGTGAGTATGCCTAGTCCTTTCTTAATGAATGCTGTGCACCTTCTGGGTTTGTTTCCCATCTGGGAGAGGAAAATGGTGAGCTAGAGTCACGAGTGGATTGTATTGTATGACAGATGGTGCTAAATGCTGGAGGGCTCTGGCACGGAAGTGGGTGGAGGTCAGAATAGGCCTTATTGAAGAGGTGATATTTCAGCAAACTTTGAAGGAGGTGAGGATTAGCCAAGAGGCCAGCTAATGGAAGAGCATTCCAGGCAGAGGATACAGGCAGGATAAAGGTGGCCAGTGGCATGGCAAGTCAGAGAGCATTGCAGGCTGGTGAGGGCTTTTAATCTGCATGAAGTTAGGAGTATTAGGAGTTTTTGAGCAGAGAAGGGACATGGTACGACTTGGGTTTAACAGGCTGGTTCTGGCTGCAAGCTCTGAAGTCCCAGTGATCTTTACTATTCTGAAAAGAAACGCTATGTCCAAGCATGCAAGCCCAAGAGTTAGGAACTACAGCATCTCTCTTGCTGACTGGGTCTCTGGTTGTACATAGTCCCAGTCTTCAGAAACAGTCAGGGCCTCTTCTGAAAAACTTGAATGGCCAAGGACCTGTGTTCGCCTACTTGTGTCTTCCTGGTACAGGTCCAGTTGGCTCCAGGTCACTGTGGTCATGGAGAGTTAAGTTCCTAACTCAAGGACCTGAACAGGGCTGCTCTTTGTCACCAGCCTGGAGCTGTTAGTATGTGGTGACTATGTCAGAGACACTTGGAAGATGGGAACCATGTTTCTCCTATAAGGACAGTGGCCTCTGTCCCTATCCTTGTTCACACTGCATATCTGTAGTAGACACAATATGTGGCCAGCCTTCCTGGTGAAGAGGCTAGTTCCCTCTTGTGGGGGCAGTAGGCACTGACATGCCTGTAAATCTGTCTGGAAATGTCTCTTCCTCTGAAACCAGTAGGGCTGGTTTGGCCGTTCAGGGAGTGACATATTCTGGGACTACTGGGGGACTGCAGGTGCTCCACCCAGCCAGTGACTCTCCCTGCTCTCTCCTCCAGACAAGCAGATCGACCTGAGCACAGTGGACCTGAAGAAGCTCCGAGTTAAAGAGCTAAAGAAGATTCTGGATGACTGGGGGGAGACATGCAAAGGCTGTGCAGAAAAGTCTGACTACATCCGGAAGATAAATGAACTGATGCCTAAATATGCCCCCAAGGCAGCCAGTGCACGGACTGATTTGTAGTCTGCTCAATCTTTGTTGCACCTGAGGGGGAGAAAACAGTCCAACTGCTTGCTCCCAAAACAGCCTTTTTGTAATTTATTTTTTAAGTGGGCTCCTGACAATACTGTATCAGATGTGAAGCCTGGAGCTTTCCTGATGATGCTGGCCCTACAGTACCCCCATGAGGGGATTCCCTTCCTTCTGTTGCTGGTGTACTCTAGGACTTCAAAGTGTGTCTAGGATTTTTTTATTAAAGAAAAAAAATTTCTAGCTGTCCTTGCAGAATTATAGTGAATACCAAAATGGGGTTTTGCCCCAGGAGGCTCCTACCAGTTTATGCTTTCCAGTTGCAGTCTGGGGGGATATTCATTCCCATTTATCCCTCAACCCACCAGTGCTGAAAATACCAGAGCAGGACATAGGGCCTGGGGCCAGCTGATGTGTCTGGGTGTGTGCCACTAGAGGGCAGCAGGCACTCAGCAGAAAGGAGGAGGGGGTGGGTGCTGCACTTAATACCCTGCCCCTTGATACAGTATCTGTCTTACCCACCCAAGAGAGCTGGAGGCCACAGCTCTAGGAGGAGTGAGTCTGGGATACATTAGAGGGCCTTATATTGTGGCTCAGTACAAGCAAGACAGGGTATGTGGAGTGTGGTTTTCCACAAGGATATCTTCAATAACAGTGCACGTCAGCACTGACATCTCTCTAAAGATGCTGTTGGCCTGGCCACCTACTTGCTCTTTTGTCCATTCCAAGCCTCTGATGTCTGTTCCAGTTTTTGCAAGTCTGGCAGGAGTCAGCTTATACAAAGAGGGAGTGGGAAGCAGCCTTTTGCCTTTGTTTACCCTAAATTAGTCTAACAGTTGAGGCCCAGGGTTTTGCTGGAGTCTGCTGCTTAGGCCACTCTGTGGCATTTGTGCTTAGGAAACCCAATTGTTAGTGTGAGCTGTGGCTCAATGAAGACACCTTTAGAAACCACCTGAAAGGACGGACTAAGAACCAGTACTTTCCAAGGAATTGCTCTTGCCTCAGATCACTTCACTTGTGTCTCCTAAGCTCCGTTTGCCTGTAGGAGGCCTTGCTGCTGTGGAACCCATTGCTTTCTTCCAAGACCTTTCCCCCTGCACCTGCCTGAGCTGCTCCAGGAGCTGCTTTCTCATTGTGAGAAGAGGGCATGACTTGGTGTGCTCTTCCCCATCGCAAGGATTCTGTGCCGGAAATTGGGTCAGGTTCTACCATGGTTTCAGCAACTGTCGTTGGAGAATGAAAGCTTCCTCAATGGGCTTGAGCACCTGGGCACCCTTTCCCTCACCTCACCTGGGGAGAAGAGGTCCTCCTGAAGGTGATGAACAGGAGGGTACTGGCCAGCGAGGGTCAGCGTGGAAAGCTGTGATAACTGCTGGCACTATCTGTGCATAAGGCCTCTTCATCCTTGGCTCTTGTGGCCCTACCTTTTCAGCCTGCTGTCTGCCCAGATGCCCACAGAAGAGGGTGGGACCCAAGAGTGGCGTTAAAGAGTCTATTCCAACTCCATCAACTGCAACTGCAGGTTTGTCTCTGCTTTCGGTTATTACCTGCGTGACAGCAATTGTCTTCACGGCTTTTTCAGGGACTGCTGCAGGTGAACCTGCACGTGGAGGATGCGCAGAATGTGGGCCTTGGGTCCTGGACAGGGGCTAAGGATAGGCATGCATTAGTCCTTGGGGCTGTCAGCCCCGGATCCCAGGCAGGAGATGCCAAGGAGGGTGATGTGGGGTTTGCTCAAGCCTAGTCCTAGGACTGAGGGGATACTACATAAAGAGACCACTGACTGGGTCAATGCCCCAGACCCCAACGCCCGTGGAAGCTGCCACTCCTGCTCCAATCAGCGCGGGCTCCAGCGCCTGCAAGAGGAGATAGTTGGACCCAGAGCGGCAAAGCACGCCTGGGAACACAAAGCGTTAGGTCGTCCCGCCGGCCTCTCAGGGTTCGCTACACTCGGCATAGCCTCAAGCATCGGCTATGCGGGCCGCGCGGTGGCGCCAGAGCGCGCGGCCGAGGCCCACTCACCCGGCACTCACAGGGTCACGTGGCACTGGGCGACGCAGCGCGATGACGCAGGCCCGGCGCGGGTCTTGCTCCGCCCGCCGCAGAGTCACGTGGCACGGCCGGCGCACCTTGATAACGTAATGCCCGGCCCCCTCGGCGCCGCTCCCGCCCCGCCCCGCCGCCACCGCCGCGCCGAGTCCTTTTGTCCAAGATGGCGGCGCCGGGGGCGCTGCCTCCTCGGCCGCCGCCTCCGCCGCCGCCGCTGTGAGAGACTTACGGGCCGCCCGCCCGCCGCGCCAGCGCCATGAAGCGGCAGAGCGAGCGAGACTCTAGCCCGAGCGGGCGCGGCTCGTCATCGTCGGCCAAGCGTCCGCGGGAGCGCGAACGGGAGGCGGAGGCGGGCGGGCGGCGGGCGGCGCACAAGGCCTCTGGAGGCGCCAAGCACCCGGTTCCAGCGCGGGCCCGCGACAAACCCCGCGGCAGCGGAAGCGGCGGGGGCGGGCATCGCGACGGCCGCGGCACCGGGGACGCGAATCACCGCGCGAGTAGCGGGCGCTCCTCGGGCTCCGGCGCTGCCGGCGGGGGACGCGGCGGTAAGGCCTCGGGGGACCCGGGCGCCTCCGGCTTGTCGCCCCGCGCGTCTCCTCTGCCGCCGCCTCCGCCACCGCCTGGGGCCGAGCCCGCGGGTCCCGGCTCATCCGCGGCCGCCCCTGAGTACAAGACTTTGCTCATCAGCAGCCTGAGCCCCGCGCTGCCCGCCGAGCACCTCGAGGACCGGCTCTTCCACCAGTTCAAGCGCTTCGGCGAGATCAGCCTCCGCCTGTCGCACACGCCTGAGCTGGGCCGTGTGGCCTACGTGAACTTCCGGCACCCACAGGACGCGCGCGAGGCCCGCCAGCACGCCCTGGCCCGGCAGCTGCTGCTCTACGACCGCCCGCTCAAGGTAGAGCCCGTGTACCTGCGCGGCGGCGGCGGCGGGAGCAGTCGGCGAAGTAGCAGCAGCAGCGCCGCCGCTTCCACGCCTCCCCCAGGGCCGCCCGCGCCCGCCGACCCGCTTGGCTACCTCCCGCTACACGGAGGCTACCAGTACAAGCAGCGCTCCCTGTCCCCCGTCGCTGCCCCGCCCCTGCGGGAGCCCCGTGCCCGCCACGCCGCCGCAGCCTTCGCCCTGGATGCCGCCGCTGCCGCCGCGGTGGGACTGTCCCGGGAGCGGGCCCTGGACTACTATGGGCTGTACGACGACCGTGGGCGCCCCTATGGCTACCCAGCTGTGTGCGAGGAGGACCTGATGCCTGAGGACGACCAGCGGGCCACGCGCAACCTCTTCATTGGGAACCTGGACCACAGCGTATCTGAGGTGGAGCTGCGAAGGGCCTTCGAGAAATATGGCATCATCGAGGAGGTGGTCATCAAGAGGCCTGCCCGTGGCCAGGGCGGTGCCTATGCCTTCCTCAAGTTCCAGAACCTGGACATGGCCCATAGGGCTAAGGTGGCCATGTCGGGCCGAGTGATTGGTCGCAACCCCATTAAGATAGGCTATGGCAAGGCCAACCCCACCACTCGTCTCTGGGTGGGTGGCCTGGGACCTAACACGTCACTGGCGGCTCTGGCCCGAGAGTTTGACCGCTTTGGGAGCATTCGGACCATTGATCACGTCAAAGGAGATAGCTTTGCCTATATTCAGTACGAGAGCTTGGACGCAGCCCAGGCCGCCTGTGCTAAAATGAGGGGTTTTCCCTTGGGTGGACCAGACCGCAGGCTCCGCGTGGATTTTGCCAAAGCAGAGGAGACTCGGTACCCCCAGCAGTACCAGCCCTCGCCACTCCCTGTGCATTATGAGCTGCTCACAGATGGATACACCCGGCACCGCAACCTGGACGCCGACCTGGTGCGGGACAGGACGCCCCCACACCTTCTGTACTCAGACCGAGACCGGACTTTTTTGGAAGGGGACTGGACCAGCCCCAGTAAAAGCTCCGACCGCCGAAACAGCCTTGAGGGCTACAGTCGCTCAGTGCGCAGCCGGAGTGGTGAGCGTTGGGGGGGAGATGGAGACCGTGGTTTGCCCAAGCCCTGGGAAGAGAGGCGGAAACGGAGAAGCCTTTCCAGTGACCGTGGGAGGACAACCCACTCCCCATATGAGGAACGGAGTAGGACCAAGGGCAGTGGGCAGCAGTCAGAGCGGGGCTCCGACCGCACCCCTGAGCGCAGCCGCAAGGAGAACCACTCCAGTGAAGGGACCAAGGAGTCCAGCAGCAACTCCCTCAGCAACAGCAGACACGGGGCTGAGGAACGGGGCCACCACCACCACCACCACGAGGCTGCAGACTCTTCCCACGGGAAGAAGGCAAGAGACAGCGAGCGCAATCACCGGACCACGGAGGCTGAGCCCAAGCCTCTCGAAGAGCCAAAACATGAGACCAAAAAGCTGAAGAATCTTTCAGAGTACGCTCAGACACTACAGCTGGGTTGGAATGGGCTTCTCGTGTTGAAAAACAGCTGCTTCCCCACGTCTATGCATATCCTAGAGGGGGACCAGGGGGTGATCAGCAGTCTCCTCAAAGACCACACTTCTGGGAGCAAGCTGACCCAGCTGAAGATCGCCCAGCGCCTTCGACTGGACCAGCCCAAGCTTGACGAGGTCACACGACGCATCAAGCAGGGGAGCCCCAACGGCTATGCGGTCCTCTTAGCCACCCAGGCAACCCCCAGTGGGCTTGGCACTGAGGGGATGCCGACAGTGGAGCCTGGTCTGCAGAGGCGGCTTCTCAGGAACCTGGTTTCCTACTTGAAACAGAAGCAGGCTGCAGGGGTGATCAGCTTGCCAGTGGGGGGGTCCAAGGGCAGAGACGGCACAGGCATGCTCTACGCCTTCCCGCCCTGCGACTTTTCCCAGCAGTACCTCCAGTCAGCACTAAGGACATTGGGCAAGCTAGAAGAAGAACACATGGTGATAGTCATCGTCAGAGACACTGCCTAGCCCAAGCGTGTCTTTCCCAGCGTCATGTTTGTGTCACAAAAGCAGTTATTTTAAAATCTGATCCCCTCTCTACCCTACCACTTTGGTTTGAATTATCTCCTGGGTTATTTTGGTTCATTTGGGTGGGGATCAAAGTCCTGTCCACCACCAAAACTAAGTTCTTAGATTTTGGGGGATTTTTTTTTTTTTAAACGATGAGAAGGGAATCCGGTTATGTTGATTTCTAGTGTGCAAGATACTGTCTGCTGTGGTTCTGTATTTTTTTATTTTTTGACCAACTGTATGGAAAGTTGTCAGTAAAACCTTTGACAGAGGATGGATTTTTAAACCTGTTCAGAGTCCTGGTTTAATCAAGCTAAGAATCGAAGACTTCCCTAGTGCATGTACACGAATGCCCTACGTCATCTTTGCAGCACCACTGCTGCACGGGTCACTCTCGGCCTCTCAGTTCTTCAGGCTCAGTCTGGACTCTACTCACACTCGTTTTTATCTTGGCTGACAGCAGGCAAGCTTCAGTTTGGGCTCTGGACGCCGCCACACAAGCTCGAGTAGAGCCCCTGCAAAGGAAGGGATGGGGTGAGCCCAAGGCCTGTGGTCAGCAGCTACTGGTTTTTTCTGCCTTAAACCGGGTGTGTGTCCATGATCAGTTTGAGCTGTGGCTGTTTGGGACAGAGTGCCCACTCGGCATGTTTGGCAGCGGGTAGCCTTCAGCAGCTGTGTAGTCTTGTACAAGGAGAAGCTGTGCACTGTTGATGCCAGGCGGTCTCGGGGCCCCTGATCTGTCCAGGCTCCTGGTTCAGCCTCCTTTCTAGCCTCACTCAGCCCAGAGATACCCAGTGTTGGGAGACAGAGTTGCCTCAGGTTTCCAGGCGCCCGGGAGTCCAAATACTGGAATGGAGGGTTGGAGGCAGCCTTCCTTGGATTTACTCATGAACTTTGCCTAGATGTTTGTGATTTTTGGTTTTCTGTGGTTGTTCAGGGCTGATGGGTAATAGAGCAGGCCCGTGCCCAGTCATACCTAGAGCTTTGTGGGGGGATACTGAACCTCTAGACTGAAGTACTTACAGGGGAGCACAGTGGACTAGGGGATGCCCTTGGTAATGACGGTTTCCTAGGTGCAAGATCAGAGCATGTGCCTACACCTTGTGCCCTGATGCCGAGGTGGAGACCATTGGGAAATAATAGATATTTTTCTGGGGGGAAATCACAAGTCACTGAGGTGTTTGTTTGTTTGTTAGGCAGTGCTAGAGCTTGAAGCCACTCAAGCCAGTTGGGGAGGAAACGGATGCGGAGGTACCCTCTAGCTGGGAGGAAGGGTGAAATTGTGTCTTCCCTGTCTCAAGTAAGGTAGTGCGGACAGTGCGGGCCAGGGAGGAAAACCAGAGCACACAGTTGTCACCATGGAACACCCCAAATGCCATTCTTCAGAGTGTCTGGCACCTTAGATGTTCAAACAGGGAACGTTGTCGGCTGAGGAGAACAGAAGCTCTGGTAAGCGAATGAGCCCCTAGATAACCAGGAACTCCAGGTTCTGCTGGCCGTGGCATCCTCTCTCCAGGTCTCCCTTACCAGAGCTGGGATGAGGTAGCATGAGTGACACCTGAGATTAGAGGCTGGGGCTCCGTGCAGGCTGTGGAGAGGCCACGCTGGTCCACAGGAACACTTGGCAGTGCTCTTGTAGACCCCTCGGTGATGTGGAATGGACAGGTGCCTCGCAAGAGAGCAAGCACGTTCATAACAAAACAGCAACACAAAGACATGTTAAGCATATTTATTATTTGCCTGTTTTTACTTGAGCTGTGGTCACAGCTGCCAGGTACCTAAGCAAGTCAGTCAGTTGGGTACAGCAGGACACGCCACCATTCCAGGGTAGCTGGTACCGCCAGAAACAGGAGTGGGTCTTGTCCTGTTGAAGGCACACTGCAGTGTTTTTCCTGTAGCTCTCCAACAAACGCCTGAGTCACAGGCCAGAGCTGCTTGGTATGTAAGTCCAAAACTCTGGGCTGCCTATCATCTTCCTTCATGAAGCAGGTACTCAGGACCCGGAAGAATCTACCTCCCAGCTTTCTGAGACAGAACCAAGTAAAAGGAAACATGCTAGAAAACGTGCCTGAAGACACTTCAACCTTTGCCTTATCCAACCCCTCTTCAGAGAAAGGTGTCCCATGGCCCCAAAAAGAACTGCCAAGTTTTGGTGAGGAGTAACACCCTGGGCATGGCATTCCTTCTCTTTCCTGGCCCTCAACCACTTCCTTCCTTTTGCTCTTAAGACCTAGCAGGTTCTGTGAACTCCCAGGCCTTGGCCAGCACTAGTTAGGGGTGGTCAGGTGGTCAATGTCCTGGTGATTTTATGAGACTGCCCCAGTGAGAAAACTCTTACTTCAGGCATCCAGTGCCCCCACCCGGGGTTCAGGCCCTGTCTAAGGTGTTGCTTAAAGACAAGAAGGCAACATCTGCCTCACTGGTGGTGTGCCACTGTTCTCATGCTGCCTCCTAAGTGACTCCGATTTTCAGCCCTGGTAGAATAAGGAAGACAGCTGATGCTTCCTTAGCCCCTTAGCACATGTTCCTGAGGGTGTGTTGCCAAGCCAACCTGAATTCTGCCTTCCTATTATAGTCCCTTTCTCCCCCTTAGAGACCTGTGGGTGCTCCCAGCAGAGTTGAGACTGGCTCCGTTGAGTTAATGACTAGAACATAGTGCTTTCACTACTTCTTGATTGTTAACCTGTTTTCTTCTGATGCCATCAGTACCAGCAGTCAGACTATTCCACTGGTTAAGTGTTAACTACCATTAAAGTGAGGCATGAGCAGAAGAGCTGAGTGAGTTCTCTGCTCTCCAGAGGACTAAGAAATACCTGTGTGACACAGACCCACTTCAGTGTGTACAGCAAATTCTATAGTGCTTCTGAGCCCAGCAGGGCTTTACCTGCCCTTGGAGAGTTTTAGCCATCTTGTGTTTTCTTGTTTACTTCACAACCAAATTTGTTCCCTCTTCTCTCTGTTAAGGGAGAGAAGTCACTTTAGCTGGATAATACCTATGTAACAAACTGAGCAGCTGTTATGTGGGCAAAATCAAAGGAAGAAAGAGACTATGGTCTTCTATTTATTGTGGGAAGGAAAACAGGGTGGGGTGGGTGAGTGAAAAGGTGGAAATCCCTGGTACTTTGCCTGGCGGTTACACATTTTAACCACAGGCCAATTTTAGGGGCCTCTGAAGTATCTTTCTACAAATGCAGACCAAGCTCCACTACCCCTAACCTGCCAGGATGCTCAAGTCCACTGTCACAATCCCTTTCAGAAAACATTAGTGGCCGTTGCCCCAGCTACATAGACGGCCAAAATGCTTTCACTCCTTAGCTTTGCCAACTCCATCCTCCAAAACTTCCCAGAATACCTCCCTTTCGAGTTCCACCAAATCTGTACTTGGGAGCAGCCTGCTGGATCCAGAACATGAGAACAGAGAGCTGCGTCCACAGGGGACAAAGCCCTGACCTCTCCTCTCTCCACATTACCCTTACAAAAACAAGCCCTCCCCATGAGAGAGCTACAGGGCAGGGGCAGACACTGTGAGTATAAGATACTTTCCTCCCTGGAGTGCTCTATGTGGGCAGAACATGCTCTCCCTGCCTCTCCTGGAAGGTGTCTTCTCTATGGCCTGGCTAGAGCTGCAAAAAAGGGACACACCCCACTTGGGTAAAAGAAAATAGGGAAAGGCCATAAACAAAGACAGACTTGTAGTTTATTTTGTATTTTTTTTTAAATAAATACACTTTACATTAAAGAAAAAGGCCTTTGATTTGTAATTTCCACATTGGGGAGAAAGGGAAGAAAAAAAAGATTTCTGAAAAACTGAATCACAAAGAAAAATAGAGGGAGTGAACTTATATCCTAAGTTCCCTCAACTCCACAAAACCAATATCCACAATGACCATGCTGCCCCCAAACCATGAAGGTAGGTGAATTTAGGCATTTACTCAGCAGACAAGAGTGCCTTCCTCCCCACCTCTGGCACGAAGGAAAACAAATTAACCTGACAGCATATGAGGCAACAAAACAGGTTAAAAAATCATATATTATATTTATAATAAAATATTCTTAATCCTTATCAATTTAAGAAATCACGATTTTCCTTTTCATTTAAATACGTATGTAAAAATGCCTCTATATTGTTCTTTAGACATCATTTTCTTCCAAAGAAAATGAAGTGCAGGGACAAGAGACCTGGTGGATATAAGTTCATACCCTCAGTTACAAATGCCTGTTTTTTTTTCCTTTTTAAAGTTTTATAAAAAACTATTTCTTGTTCTTTAAGTAAAGAACATTATACAAAGAAAATATATTGTGAAATACCCCAGAGACATGTTTTTTTTTTCCCTTGAAAGATATGTCCATCCTAGGAAATGGTAGGGGGTGGGGGTGGGGGGTTCAGAGTAGGGCCTAGTCCCTGTTGTCATTTTTGTGGTTGTTATTGTTTCTGGAAGGACTCTCGGGTGCCAGTGAGGCTCTCTAAGCCATAATCTTCTGAATGCAGGGCATGCAGCTCCTTAAAAGACAGACAGCCCTGGGAGAAAGAGAAGGGAATATGTTCTGAATTCATTTGACTCAGTTTCTCGCCTGCCAAGAATCTCTTCCAAGCAGTGATGGCTCCTCACTCATTCAGAGATAAGATGATGTCATCTTCCAAATCAGAGTTGTCAGAGCTGTCAGCTGAAAGGGAAGAAAAGGGAGAGACAAGATTACACACTAGGCTTATAGGAAGCTTTCATACAGAAGCACCTGTACTCACATACATTCATGCCCGAGCAAGGTTGACTACCGGTTTCCAGAAAGAAGAAAATACATCAATTAACTCCTTGGAGCTGGCTCTGGAGAATACTCCTGTTGCTTGGCAGTTGTATTCTCCCTGAGACCTTATGCTCTCCTAAGGGCCTAGACACAGTGCCCCTGCTTCCTGCCTGGGAGGCGCTGAAGGGATCAAGCGAGTGCCATCTGAAGCTTCCCCCCATGCCACGGGGCAGAGCTGAGGGGAGCAGTGAGTTAGCCTCCATGGCCCTTGGCCTCTGGTGTCCTTCAAGGATGGGCACAGGCCTGCCTGATCCCAAGAGACCACTAGAAAGGCAGGCTAAGACCAGGCAGAAGTGAGGCATGTATCTTTTCTGAAACACCTTAGTCACTCCCTTCAATCCTCAGAAGACCGACCATCAAGGCAGAGATAGTCTAGATTCACGCCTCTGTAATTTCGGAATATAGTCTGCAAATTATATTCCCAAAAAGGTGCAGGCCAATTTGCAGCAATACAGGAGAAGTAGCTACCCATCCAGAGGCAGGAGGCCAGCAGGAGCAGTGTGACGCCCTGGAAGACAGCACTGTTTCTGATGAGGACCCTCTCTGCTTGACAATCTGCCTTCTCTGGCAGCGCACAGACACATTAACACTTCTGGAAGGATCTGTTAAGGGGTGAAACTTAAGTGGTAGCAAAAAGGACCCTCAAGATGAGGTAGATACACCATGTCTGGCTGATCAAAATCAGAAAGAAACAGGGTACCTAGCTTGTAGGGACTCTAATATTCGCTGAGTCAAAGAAAAGGAAAGTTCTCAGTGCCCAATTTGATTACTCGTAGTTCAGGAGGCTATGAAACCATTTTAACTAGGTCCCCCGTAAAACAGACAAACCCTGAGCTGGAGGCCTGCAAATGCCCCGTGTGGTAAGGGGCAGCCACTAGATGCAAAGAATCCCTCATCAGCCTTTTCCAGTGCCTAAGAGAATCAACTCACGGACAAACAGAGAAAGAACAATTCATGTTCCCAAACCTTCCTTCATTCATTATCCCCAAACACAATTTCCTTTAGGAGGAAAACTGAAGTGGACAAAGGAAAACCAAGAAAAACATGGCAATGATACAAAAAAGTCTGGAAGTAAGCAAAAGAAATGGCTGACAAAACCAGTGTTCCTGGGTCTAAGTGGGCACAAGAGTGGCCTGACTGTATTGGTGATGTATTGGTGAAGAGTAGGAAAACAAGATGGAGACGGCAAAGAACTATTATCTAACACAGCTGAACAAAGCAAGCCTCAGCTCCTCTGCTATAAGAGCTCCAGGAGGAAGTGTCACAGGAGGGTGTGGGGCCTCCTCCCCAGAGCCAAGTCCAGCACTGTGTCCCCACCCCATACCACAAACTTGCCTGGTCCCTGCGGCAGCATCCGCAGCATCCCCCAGGACTCATGCTCTCCACAAGCCAATGATGCCAGACCCACCGGCCTGAGACCCTTCTGCCCAGCAGCTATGCAGCTCTTAAGAACTAAGAATCTTAACCACACTGTAGCACATCTAAGAACTGTAAATGCAGTTTAACGAGATCACAGCACAATCTTCTTTAAGCAAGTAACTGTCAGGCTCAAAGTCCGAGAGAAAACCTCCAGGGCTTGGGCACCAACTCCCCTCTGGTGGTCAGATCACAGGACACCTTTCTCTACCTTCCTTATCCTTTCTCCACCTTCCTTATCCTTTCTCCATTCTCCAAGTGTTGAAGTACCCAATCCCAAACCCTGGTTAGGACCTCCCATTCTGAAAGGTCGCTAAGGCAGACAATCTAGGTATAATTAGTCCCTGTAGTGTTTAACCTGTCACTCTACAACATACAGGTTTTGGAGGCAGGGCTGACAAGCAGAGACACATAAAGATCTCAGAATCAGGCCGGGCACGGTGGCTCACGCCTGTATCCCAGCATTTTGGGAGGCCAAGGTGGGCAGATCACGACGTCAGGAGATCGAGACCATCCTGGCTAACACGGTGAAACCCTGTCTCTACTGAAAATACAAAAAATTAGCCAGGGGTGGTGGTGGGCACCTGTAGTCCCAGCTACTCGGGAGGCTGAGGCAGGAGAATGGCATGAACCCAGGAGGCGGAGCTTGCAGTGAGCCAAGATTGCACCACGGCATCCAGCCTGGGTGACAGAGTAAGACTCCATCTCAAAAAAAAAAAAAAAAAAAGATCTCAGAATCAAGCTGTTTCTCTTCCTAGGGCCAGGGCTCTGCATCTGGAATCACGGAGTCCCTGAAGGCTCCAGGGCCTATGTAAAGGTACATGGGGGCACATGGGTGTGGTTTTCTATAGTTTCTATGGCTTTCACCCTATCCTAAAAGGGCTCTTCATAAGCCCAGTAAGGTTCAGAGCTACTGCTCTAAAGGATTAGTGTGAGGCAAAACCATGGGTGCCAAGAATGCTCTGCTTGCTGACAGCAGCTGGCTCTTCTATGAAACACAGAAAGAGCCATGGAGTGTGCTCCAGATGCCACCTCTGCATCTCCACCTCAATTCTGAAGTCCACTCTGAGACGTCCTCAAGTTGTGATCCATTATTTTCACATCGTATTTTCATAAAGTAACAACATTCTCACAACTGATAGAGTTAAAGTTTTCCAGATTACCTTTGGCTTGAAAGAAGGAATTTCCTGAACAGCTATAAGAGGCAGTAATTGTACAGGCCAAATACAAACTGAGTGGCTTTATATTCAAATTAAGAATGGAAAAATTAAAGTGATGTTCTCTGATTTTGGGAGCACCACCATCAGCTGGCCTGCTGTTTGCTGACCCTGCGAACCTGCCCTGCTAACTACTTGTAATTGAAAGGAGGTATAACTTGTTTCCCATGTCTCACTATTCACATGACAAAAACGTTCATTAAAACTTTGACCATGGCTTCGGCCTACTCCACTGAATCACCTCAGCCTCCAAGTATGAAAAAACAGAAGTTGATCAACAGCAGATGAACAGATAGAAGACACTCCCCTACCCTCCCACCCTCAAGCTTCCTCAAAATACAGCCTTGGTAAGAAGATTCATGTACAGCTGCAGAGCTAATAGGCTCTTTGAACTATTTGCTGATTTCTGCAGGATTCATTACCATAGTCAGGGGACAACTTGACTTCAGAAACCTAATGGGAAATAACTAGAAAAACTGGAGTTTGTTCTTCAAAATTTGGATTAAGAAAAAAAGGTAAATAAAAGGAGGTGAATAAACCAGAAGCCAAAGGGAAAATATTTGTCCCTTGGCCGTTAGGAGGGATTAGCCAAAGGGAAACAGGAAAGGGCTCCTCCACAAGAGGGCCTGCATTTCTTTATAATTCAACCCAAAAAGAACAGCACCCCATGAGGGGCTGCTTCTGACTGATTCTAGCTGTGCCTCTCAGCAGAGAGCTACACTTTGGCCTTTCATTCTAAGGCTAATCCTCTAAAGCAGGAGTTGACAAACTACAAGCCCACCACCTATTTTTGCAGAACAAAATTTTATTAGAACACAGCCACAATCATTCATTTACGGATTGTCTATGACTGCTTTCTCACTACAACTGCAGAGTTGAAGAGCTGCAACAAAGGCCATATAGCCTACAAAGCATTTTTTTTTTTTTTTTTTTTTTTTTGAGATGGAGTCTCATTCTATTAGCCCAGCCTGGAGTGCAGTGGCACAATCTCGGCTCACTGCAACCTCCGCCTCCCAGGTTCAAGCGATTCTCCTGCCTCAGCCTCCCAAGTAGCTGGGATTATAGGCATGCACCACCACGCCCAGCTAATTTTGTATTTTTAGTAGAGACAGGATTTCATCATGTTGCCCAGGCTGGTCTCGAACTTCCGACCTCAGGTGATCCACCCGCCTCGGCCTCCAAAGTGCTGGGATTACAGGCGTGAGCCACCATGCCCAGCTGCATAAAATATTTACTGTCTGGTCTTACAGAAAAAGTCTGCCAATCTCTACTTGAAAGATAAGAGATGACAGCCATTTGGTTGGGTTCCACAGTCTGATAGGAGAGGAGGGCAGAGATGCAAAGGTGCTTTGCCTCAAGAGACCAGAGTAGTGAATCAAATTATGGGGCACAGAACCGTGGTATGGCTTGCCCTCTTAAGTTGTATGGGCACAAAAGAAGGGATCTTGCCCTGGGTGCCAAGGCTCAGCCTGAACTCTGCCCTATACTTACTGTCCCCCAGGATCAGTTCCACTTCCTCATCTGCATCAGAGTCTTCATCCTCCCCATCCTCTCCCTCCTCTAGAAGATTTGCTAGCTCCTCATCAGAGGGAGAGAAGTCATTGTCCCCATCTTCCCCTGCGTTCTCATTATTGTCGTCCTCCTCCAACTCCGCCTCCAGCAACTGGTCAGTGTCAAGCTCATCTAAATCATCGGTGTCATCATCATCTTCATCATCGTCTTCTTCCTCCTGTTCTTCCTCTTCCTGGTAAGAAAGCATAAGGTTCATTAGTACAAACACAGAGGCCTGACCCATGTGGGCCACATGGCGAGTCGACCAAAGGGACAGGGTAGGAAACAGTCAGTAGAGGGGATCGTGATCTAGACAAGCACAGACTTCATGAGCCAGCCAGACTTTTCAGTGACGGCTGAGATAGGCACACATGTCCCTCAAGATGGTCAAAGCACCTCTCAAACAAGGATTAATGGTCACACCCCTTATGCAAGGAAACAGACAACTCGCTTCACAGAAGTCTCTGCCATCAATATTCTAGGAGCCCAAGGGGGCTCTTCTTTCTCACCTGCATCAACCAAAGCAAGTGAAATCAGCTGAGGCACTAGAAAAAATCCTTTTACCTGGAATCTAAAATGCAACGCTTTAACAAAATGGAAGAACACAGCTGCTCATTATCTCCTCAGCCCTTCAAGCTCTTGCCCTTGATCTTCTAACCAAGAATGTGGATAAGCTCCTAACCATGCTATCATAAACATTTGATCAGAACAACATTGCAACAAAAGACTTAAAATATAGAACACTAACAGAAACCCGTATTTCCTGTTATAAGCCAAAAAGAAAAAAAAGTATGCTAGAGAAACTATCTTTCCATTCTTACAAGAACTTGCCAAAGGTAAGAAAATTACCAGAACATCAATGAAATACTTTGTTCTAGGGACCCTGGGCTTTGTAAATGGTACATTCTGGCATCTGCCACAGATTTCAGGTTTGCATTACAATTGCAACTGTTTCTCTTCAAAAGGGAGAGGACACAAAGATACCTCTTTGCTTTGACAGGGATAACAGGCATTCCCAAGTAAACGTAGCTGCCACTCAAGACACTTATCTTGCTGCTCAAACATCAACTGTCAGCCTTGCCAATAGCAAAGGATTCTGATTGTTACAATAATAAAATGTAAAATTCATTTAATACATCAACCTAATGAAAGTCAAGATGGAATAAGCCCAACATAAGCACAAAAACATTTTTTTTGTTTTCATTATTTTAAAACTTATACTGAGTGGTTACATCTTTTTTCATTTTAAAGGTGTTACTGCCTGCCAAGCACTTAAAAACCAAGCATTTTGTGCTTACCCAGCCACTAGAAACCAGTGTGTAACATAAGCTGGGATCATTCAGCAGGGTAGCTCCGCTTTGCGGACTTCTGGTAATTTTGGAACCACCATTAGTGACTTTTTGATAAACTGTGTAATTCAGTAATTTAGACTCTTCAAAATTTCTGCCAGTTATGTTGGAAAAACTGAGCCCCTTTTAAATACCTAGTACTCTTAATACTTGTGCAAGTGCATGTATGGTCTGTACCAGATTTTGTGGGAGCATTTGTGTATGTGCCAACACACACACACACATAGAAGACCTGAGACTATTCCATAGCCTTGGCCACACATCCCCTCCAGAGGTGAGTGGATAAATAACTACTAAGCATTCACCCACCTCAAAGGAACTATGTGTGTCTGGAGTCAACAATGATAAACTGAAACACAGACAGGCTCTCAGTCCCTGAAAGCACATAAGCTCATACAAATAACTGGGAAAGGAGAGCGGGGTCAAAATTCAGGGGAAATCATCCAAGTGCTTACCAGATTACAACTTTTGCCTCTTTTTCCAGGCATATTTTCATAGACTTGACCAAAATTAGCTAATCCACTAACAAAGTGCCACAGTTAAAAATAAGTAAAGAAGAAAGTACCCAGGGCCCTGTGTCTCTTAAGACTTCATGGACAGAACACTTATATTTAAAATTTAAGATAGCACAACTAAAGGTCCACGGTTGAGTGGGTACATGAAAGGTTAAACTGTTCAAATAGGCATGGGCTAGCCAGAAAATTCATGAAGACAATTCTCTTTCATTTTGAAGAACATCAAGGCTTAGCTGATCTACAAGAACTGAACAAAAAGCTTCCATATCAAGAGCAATCCTGGAAAGTTTTCAAGCAGGGTCTAAGCTTTGAACTAGATACCATTCCAAACTCTTCCTGCAGCAGACAAACCCAAATTTTACTTAATTTTATAGCAGAAGAAACAGATGTATATATATTCATCCCAGAAGGCCACGAACACATCATATGTGACCATGAGAGAGGAGGGGAAATTAGTAGGAAAGAGATCTACCTGAATCTCAAGTTGAGCACCTCATTTTGTTGTCTCTACTTTGTATTTAATGCCCAATGCTGATTTCTCACCACGTATTTTATCACACATGGACATAACCATAAACTCACTTTCCAAATTTTAAATCTGAAACCGGGATCATGAAGCAGAGGCTCACAAGACCCATCCAAAATGCTGTGGCAGAACCCAAAAGAGATTCTAGGAAGCAATTTTAGGTGCATTCTCTGCTGGTCAACTAACTGGTGGCATGAGCCCCTCTCCTTCAGATCTAAAGAATAAAGCTTCCAATAATGAGTGGTCCAAAAAGTAAAAACTAAAAATAAGTATTTAATGAAAAAGCAAAGCTTAGCTGGGCACAACGGCACACACCTGTAGTCCCAGCTACTCAGGAAGCTGAGGCAGGAGGATCACTTGAGCCCAGGAATTCAAGGCTACATTGAACTACGATTGTGCCACTGCACTCCAGCCTGGGCAACAGAGTAAGATCCCATTTCTTTGAGGGAAAAAAAAAAAAACCAAACAGGCTGGGTGCAGTGGCTCACACCTGTAATCCCAACACTTTGGGAGGCCGAGGCGGGCAGATCACGAGGTAAGGAGATCGAGACCATCCTGGCTAACACCGTGAAACCCCATCTCTATTAAAAATACAAAAAATTAGCCGGGTGTGGTGACGGGCACCTGTAGTCCCAGCTACTCAGGAGGCTGAGGCAGGAGAATGGCATGAACCCGGGAGGTGGAGCTTGCAGTGAGCCGAGATCGCGCCACTGCACTCCAACCTGGGCGACAGAGCAAGACTGTCTCAAAAAAAAAAAAATTTTTTTTGCTAGAATCCTGACTCAACTCTGACAACATTTAGAAAATGTTTTGGATCCAGGGATATTGGTTTTTTTTTTTTTAATCCTCTAAGACTTCTTTTAGGGCTTAGAGGAATTCAGGGCCAGGCCATTTTAAATTAAGGTACTAATAAATTTCCCTACAGAAAGAATTCTAAAACTCTTCTCTCCTAATTCCACCTACATCAATTTCATGGTTACCCAAAGCCCCCAAACCCTGCAGATAAACAACTCACCCCTTTCCTTTACAGAAAATAGGTCAACTGGCATAAGCTCCCTCCGCTGCTCTCTGGTCCCCTCTACATCTAAACCTGCCTTCAGCCCTGGTCAAAGGAGGAAGCATGCTGCCCACTCCTGCTCTGGATCTCGGCCAACCCTGAGACCCTATTACCACAGGCACTTTTCTCATCCCCACCTCACCACCACCTTCACACTGGCTTCTCACCTTCTATGCCAAGAGGTTCAGTTCTCCCAAACCTAATAAGCTCTCCATCTACATAGGCTTCAGATGCCTTTTACCCACACTTTGGCTGGGCGCGGTGGCTCACACCTGTAATCCCAGCACTTTGGGAGGCCGAGGCGGGTGGATCACCTGAGGTCAGAAGTTCAAGACCAGCCTGGCCAACATGGTGAAACCTTGTCTCTAATAAAAATACAAAATTAGTCAGGTGTGGTGGCACACGCCTTTAGTCCCAGCTACTTGGGAGGCTGAGACAGGAGAATTGCTTGAACCTAGGAGGCGGAGGCCCGGGCGACACAGAGCGAGACTCCATCTCAAAAAAAAAAAACAGTCATTCAAATCTGATCCTGACCTTTATGTAACATGTCATATTTTGCTAAATGTATAAATGCCTACTTTTTAAAAAATACTTTTTCTGTCCTTAAAGGCTATAGGTTCACTTTAGGGTCATAAATGTTTGTGTTTTTCTTTCCTCACTGGCAGAATCTAACTCAAGTTACATTTTAATTCTTTAGGAAAATGAGCCTTTCAGGAATCAACACATTCAGCTCTGATCAGGTGTGTGTAATCAGTAAAGACTCTTACCATCTGCTTCTAGGCAGTGGAGAACACACAGGAAGCACAGCACACAGTGTGCCCCAGATTCCAAAATGGAGTGGAAAATAGCATTATTCCTTTGTTGAGTTTTTTATTATAAATTTAAGGTTAAGTATAATTAGCTAAAATGTATTGGCTTGTCAAAATCTAGGAGCAATGATCAATTACTTATCTTTGGTTTTGTAACTTTTCTAAAAGTCAAATCAAAGATGAGTGAATTGATTTCTAAAAACACAGGCACCAGGCTGGGCACGGTGGCTCATGCCTATAATCCCAGCACTTTGGGAGGCTGAGGTGGGCAGATCACCTGAGGTCAGGAGTTCGAGATCAGCCTGGCTAACATGGTGAAACCCCATCTCTACTAAAAATACAGAATTAGCCGGGTGTGGTGGCGGGCACCTACAATCCCAGCTACTTAGGAGGCTGAGGCAGGAGATTTGCCTGAACCTGGGAGGCGGAGGTTGCACTGAGCCAAGATCGCAACACTGCACCCCAGCCTGGGTGACAGGGCGAGACTCCATCTCAAAAAAAAAAAAAAAAAAAAAAAAAAACAGATACCAAACTTCTAATGGATAATAATGAGCTTTGATAGGTGACTAGCTTATCTCTGCTTTCATCAAATGCCTGAAGGCAGGCAGACTAGCAGCCTCGGGAACCAAATATTTATGGCTGTCCAATACATTGTGTAGGTTTTCATTCATCTAGATACAGCTGTACCTTTCATTCTTTCCTCTTAATCTCCAAACTTATTTAAGCATAAGGACAAAGGACAAATATTTTATGGCATGTCAATTATATCTCGATAAAGCTCTTTATGCTGGACCATTTTATTAGATGACAGCTGACCATTCAGGCTTCTGAATTTATTTTGCTATAATGAAAAGGCAAATTCAAAGGTGTTGGTCACAGGTGCCTGTATCCCTGAGCCATATAAGTCATATCTGGAACATCTGAGAAGACCTGAGAACAGATATCTAGACTAGGACAAAACTTTGAATAGCAAATGATTCATAGGAAAATGGAAAGTCTCTAGTTTTAAAATCAGGTGAAGCGTACAAAGCAAAGTAAAACTAGAGACTGGTTTTCCTACAAAGGAAAGTGAGTTTAAAAAAAATTCAAGCTGGCATACTGTGCATGAGAGGCAGTGGGAAGAAATCTGATGGAGATAGTAAAAACAGCCAAACTCCACAAGATTCTAGAAGGAGCATGGATCAACAGAATTAAGGTTACAAAAGAGACCTACTCAAATAGATACGGTATTATCCCACCCGAAACATCTCTAAATCAAAAATCAAAATGCCAAGGGCTTGAGGGGATAAGCAGTTCTCTAACAGAGGTGCTTCAAACATGAAATGCACCAGATGATCAGTAAGAGCTGTAATATCAGTATGGAGTGAAACATGCCTAGATCCTAAGAAATCTGGAAGCCACAATAATAACTTAGCCATGTTGCACACCTACCCTGCCACCTAGTCTTCTCTGAGCTAGAAAGCTTTCCGGCTCATCTACAGGCTGGGCTCCAGAGCCACTCCTTAGAGCCCTCTTGAGCCTGCCCCTCACACTCTTGGCTATCACACGCTGAGGCAGCCTCTTGCTTTCCTTCCTGCATCCAAGTCAAAAGTCCTGACCACTACCATATGCCCTTCCTAATCTCCTTCTCCCTTAACTTCTCAGAAGTTAAGCAGGACAAAAGAATAATAATTAGTCAGTCTTTTCCCTGACCCAAGCCTCCCTGGAGACGGTGGGATAAGAGGAGTGTAACTCTTAAATTATTCCCTTATTGTGGCCTCTTGCTTCCACAGCCGGCCACCAATCTCCAGTGCGTTTGCCTCTCACCACTCCATGTCTGCAAGAATAAGGCCAACCCAGAGAACAGCCTTCCAACTCCCAAGGTGTCTAGGGCGATCTCAACTTTCCTGAGTTGACCGCCCCCTCAAAGACAGACACCAGGCATCACATGGACCCAGGTGATGGTTCCCAGAGAAGACTGCCGCCCACTGCCTTATTAAATGCAAGGATATGGGAGGGCTGGGATAATGATGTTGACAAATAACCCAGTTTTGGCCTCAGATTTATGCTTCAACATGTAACATCCAAGAAGCCTGATTCAGAACTGATACCTGGTAGTGATGAATAAACCCATGGAGGACAAAGCAGTCGACAGCCACCCATACCATTGTAACGTACGTGCAAATGGCCTGACAACTGCAACCTCTGTATGGACTCAAGAATAAACTACATCTTGTTTCATGATAGCTAATGTGAAAAAGTAGGCATTAAGGGAGTGAGGTGTCTAAGGTAGCAAACTGAAGTGAGAATAAAAGAATAGGCAGTATTAAGAAACCCACTCAAGGCAACCACATGAAATTTGGAGGACCTAATACCAAGCTCTGCTACCCAGAAAGACTAGAAACATGTATAAGCTGTAACAGCACAGCACTCAAGAAAACACTAAAATCCATGTTACAAATAAATCAAAGATCTCAAGTATCCATCGGAAAACCTCTCCCTTCTACCCATATCTCATAACTCACTTGAGCTTTTAGACACTGCTGGCTCCTCTCACCCATGAAACCAAGGCCCCTATAGAGCCCATATAGCTGGAAAGCAGTAAAGGAAAGCCTTTCTACACTAGGAGATCCTTGGCAGTATTTGGTGAAGTTGTTTCAAACTCTACAGCCTAATTATCCTTTACCAGGCCTTGAGGAAGGCTCTGCTCTGATCCCACCATGGCCACCAGCTGCCCACCACACGAGAGTCTCCTCACTCTGCTCGGAAGCCCATTTCTGCAGATCATGAATCATCTCAGACCTCTAATAAAACGCATGCTTAGACAGTCAGAACAGTGAAGACCAAGAGAGCACACACAGGGGATTTTAGATTGAGTCTCTGTGCTAGCTTTTTTACCCAGGTGTATTTGATCCAGGTATACTGTGTCATCTTTGACGTACAGGTGATGCAATATTCAAAGGATTTGATTTACAGAACAAATTATATGCTCATAACCTATAATGCCCAACAGTAAAACACATAGCTAAATCTCAAACTAGCTAAATCTCAACAAAACACCCTTGCTTAGTCAGTACTAAGTCCCATTAGAGAAAAACATGGGTCCTTTACCCTAGTATTAGACTTGCATCCTTACAAAATTACCATTTTCAAATATTACCATTTTCAAAAATTCTTGCTTTTAAGCAAGTACAAGCTGTTTTGGAAGGACACTAAGAGAAAGCTATTACATTAGCCCTAACCACTGAGCATGATTTATCAAAAAGTAGGGGAAGGATGAGGGCAAGAAAGCTGTGGCAATGCAAACTGAGGGAAGTGTACTTTCCCCGGTCCTGTGATGCCACTGCTCCTCATCCAGAGCACCTCTGTGCCCTTAAAAAGGAGACAAAGCTGGCTGGGCACGGTGGCTCATGCCTGTAATCCCAGCACTTTGGGAGGCTGAGGCGGGTGGATCACCTGAGGTCAGGAGTTCCAGACCAGCCTGGCCAACATTGTGAAACCCCATCTCTACTAAAAAAAAATACAAGAATTAGCTGGACATAGTGACATGTGCCTGTAATCCCAGCTACTCAGGAGGCTGAGGCAGGAGAACTGCTTGAACCCCAGAGGTGGAGGTTGCAGTGAGCCGAGATCATGCCATTACACTCCAGCCTGGGCGACAAGAGCAAAACTCTATCTCAAAAAAAAAAAAAAAAAAAAAGGAAAAAAAGAGACAAAGCACCAAGACTAAAGAATACGATAGTGGGGGGGAAAATAGAAATGAACCCAAGAACTGGGGAAGAAAACATTTTTAGCTGCTTTAATATCTGAAGAGCAAAGTCAAATCCTAGTCATTCATTTTCAACTTTACAGTACTCACTCAGCAATGAATATTTCTCAGAAAATTAGACAAAAGAATCTGCCCTGGAGAGTGTACTCTTGGAAAGAGAATGTGGTGTGAGCCCTGTAGGCTGGAAAAAATCTGCTGAAACTCAGAAGTTTCAGAAACTCTTCAGAACCCATACTGACACACCACACAGGCAAGCACCTAGCATAATACAACCACAAATTAAAATTCCCTATGAAAACAAAATGCAAAGACTGAGGGACATGATACTATCTACCCACATTTTATATATGTTTAACTTCTCAAAAGTATCAAAATCTTATCTTTACCTATAAGTTCAACTCTTACCCTAATAATAGACTATGCCATAAAACTGAGAAAATATAAACCAGAACTTTATAAAGGTTAAGCCATTTCTACAGTCCATCTCAGCAAAGTGACTGTTCTGTTTTTTATTGACATTAGGAGTATAAAGGGATGCTTATCTGAAGCCAGAACAGGGCACAAAAAAATCTCTGAATGAAAACCAGAGATTGCTAGGATAAGTGCAGTGGCTCACGCCTGTACTCCAAGCACTTTGAGAGGCCGACGTGGGCAGATCATCTGAGGTCAGGAGTTCGAGACCAGCCTGGCCAACATGGTGAAACCCCATCTCTACTAAAAATACACAAAAAATAGCCAGGTGTGGTGGTGGGCACCTGTAATCCCAGCTACTTGGGAGGCTGAGGCAGGAGAATCACTTGAACCCAGGAAGCAGAGACTGCAGTGAGCCGAGATCATGCCATTGCACTCCAGCCTGGGCGACAAGAGCAAAACTCCATTCTAAAAAAAAAAAAAAAAAAAAAAAAAAAAAGCAGAGATTGCTAAGCTTTAAATTGCTCTGCAAATGGAATTCACGGGATCATCAGGTCCTGGTTACAATCTTGTAATAAAATTTCTTCTGAGTTTCAGTGATCAAGGGTACACGACAAGCCTTATGAATATGGCAACAGGTAGCAAAGGTTGAGTAGACCTTTAAAACCTCCTACAGCAAAAAGCAGAGCATAACCTCTATTAAGCACTGTTCAGCAGAAAGAAATCTCAAAGACCACTGACCTGGTCCTCCTCTTCATCCTCATCCTCTGCCAGACGCTGCCTGCCCACTTCATACAGCCTGCATACTGTGTCCATGTTCAGGGCATCCATGCTGCCTTGATTCTGAAATAGAACATCGAGTCCATAAGGAGCAGTTAGTTTGCAGAAGGTCCACATCCACGCCTCAGCCCTGAGTGGTGCCCATGACCTTGACCCTGTAATTATCAAAGCTTCTGATACCCGAAATTCTTGAGCTGACTATGAAAATGTTATACCTAGGACACATAAAGGGGAAGAAAAACAGAATGAAAAGACTTGGTGAGGAACCATCACCCTTGGAACAAACCAGTCTTGCTCTGGTGAGAGATCCCAGATTCCTCTGAGAAAGGGATGACAGTGTGAGTCCAGGAAAAAAGGAGACAGGATCCTCTAAGCTGTCTTATATTGGGATTTTCTTACTATTTCTCTTTGTACTGTACATCTCCCCAGCCCCATCAAATGAACAGGTTATCAATAATCTACCTTCAGGAATGTATTGACTTTACATCTTATATCAGACAGAATGTCTGTAGTACAACTTGAAAATTATCCTAAACATCAGAACAGAAGAGCAGGGCCTCTGCAAGCTCCCTTTACCTCAATGACAGCAAGATAGCAGTCTTTGGTGTCTGTACACAGGTCAAAGATGTTCCGTTTCACATCAATGGTTGCTGGAAAATAGAATGTGAGAAGACTGGGATTGGACTACTGCTGTGACCCTAAAACCTGTTTTTCCTCTAAAGGAATTCAGGATGATTGCTCAAAAGTATTTCCATAACTCCTCTGTTTTTCAATAAAAAATTACAGGCCTCCAGAAAATGAAGGATCTTAAATAAGGAACACCAAAACATGACAAAATGATCAATGTCTGTCCC
This sequence comes from Nomascus leucogenys, assembly GCF_006542625.1. NCBI lineage: Eukaryota > Metazoa > Chordata > Mammalia > Primates > Hylobatidae > Nomascus > Nomascus leucogenys. The sequence continues at coordinate 100,304,771 of NC_044384.1, read as the reverse complement.
CGCTTCCTGCTTACCTATAGGTTTGTAGTCAGTTGCATTAAATGTTCGGAAGGATGACCCAAAGGGGCTTTTCATCCTCTCTTCCATTAAGTCATCTTCATCATCTGCCTGCAACATAGCTTGAGAGGCAGTGGGGGAGGAAACACTATTAGGAGTCACAAACATCCCCTCTTCACAAGTGCAGAAAATGTTAATGGCCAATCAAAACAATCTACTTGCATATAGGTTTACATACAAATTCCCTTGTACATAAATCTACTCTGCATCTAGTTAGCTCCTCACAGAGCATCTTCCTTGCATATCCCACCTATTGTGACAAATAATACCCTCAGCCTCTCATCTACCTCCAAGAAGTGTTACTGTACTTACAAGGCTTACAACACCACAAGGGGACAAATGCAAAAGCTTTTTTTTTTTTTTTTTTGAGACGGAGTCTCGCTCTGTCGCCCAGGCTGGAGTGCAGTGGCGCAATCTCGGCTCACTGCAAGCTCCGCCTCCCAGGTTCACGCCATTCTCCTGCCTCAGCCTCTCCGAGTAGCTGGGACTACAGGTGCCCGCCACCACGCCTGGCTAATTTTTTGTATTTTTTTTTTTTTTTAGTAGAGACGGGGTTTCACCGTGGTCTTGATCTCCTGACCTCGTGATCCGCCCGCCTCAGCCTCCCAAAGTGCTGGGATTACAAGCGTGAGCCACCATGCCGGGCCAGCAAAAGCTCTTAAGTTCATAATGATACACTGGAAAATACTGCATGAAATTTCTTTCCATACAAGATTTCCTTGTTATCTTCAAAGTCAGCTGCCTTTCACCCTAAATCAACATTATTTTCATATCTTTTGTCACCATTCGTACTATCAATTTTTTATCTTTTATGTTACAACTCTCAAATGCTTTCCAATTCACAAGTGAGAGATGGTTCCAAAAAGAAGTATCAAATTAAGTGAAGGGGTAGAGCAAAAGGAAAGAGAATAGTAAAGGATAAGGTTTATTACCTCCATACATCACTGTTCCCGTGTGATTGAACACCACGCGACACTGATCCAGAGCGGGAACAGTATGCAAAAGATGAAAAGTCCGAAGGTCCCACTAGGAGGGGAATGGTCAAGGAAAACTATTTTACATAAAACTTATCTAATCTCATGGGAGGAAATTCTAAAATATCACTTTTTTTCCTCCTGCCAGGTACTGATACTTTAAAAGTCAATGAGATCAAGGTAAAACAAATACATGTAGAATGCCTATTATTGAATGATGTCTCTGAAAATATCCTAGGGTATCCTCATATACAGGAATGCTTTATGAGCTCTTTTCCTCCCAACAGTAGTACTTCATTTTCCTCTTATGTGGCAACTGATTTTTATAGAGCAAAAGTAAAATCCTTCTGAAGACAGATAAAAGCTAATTCAATTCTTGGAGAACTGGGAGGTAGGAAACTGGTCACTCTTACCAAATACATAGAAAACATGCTAGTGAAAGTTGTCAGTAATTACTAACATTGGCAACAGTGCTTTGGAGATTTCACTAACATTTCAAACCAAAGGACAGGCACCATATTATTACCAGTGTGGACACTTTAACCAGGTATTGGTGTAAAGATAGAACAAATTATTTCTGCACCACAAACCAGACAACAAATAGAAGGTAAGACATGAGTATAAAGGATACAATCTCAGTATTAATGATCACCTCCAGTCCGTTCGGATGGAAAACACCACTGATGTTCATATTGAACTTGTCAAACTTGTGGATGGCCTGTGCAGAGCGGACATCCCAGAGGACGCCATCATTTAAGACAAGATCATCTGTAGGATTAAAGGTGGCACAGTTCCTCTTGTAGTTGTTGGCAAGATCTGGGTTAAACAGAGTCAACAGCTTGTTGCCAGTCTGAATATCATAAATCTTCAGAGAAGAAGGGATGGGAAGAGAAAAATCAGACCAATCCATCCACTGACAAATTTAAAGAGAAAATGTGCAAAGCAGTTTCTAGGATTAACACACAAATTCTCCACATGGATCAATGATTACCACAGAATACTGCCTCCCAAAGTGCTGGGATGATTACAGGTGTGAGCCACTGCACCCGGCCAGGCACCTCTTTTTCTCGGGGTTCCATTATGCCTTACTGGCCACTATATTTGATTTCCTTCCCAAGTTCCTCATTTGGCAACTCCTAAACACATGCCAGGGTTCTATACCCACAACTCTTCTCTAGCCCCCTTGATGATCTCATATAAGTTAATGGCTCTAAATACTATCAGCTGGGGACAGTGACTCCTGCCTGTAATGCCAACACTTTGGGACACCAAGAAAAGTAGATCACTTGAGCCCAGGAGTTCGAGACCAGCCTGGGCAACGTTGGGGAAATCCCATCTCTATAAAAATACAAAAAAATTAGCCAGGTGTGATGGTGCTCGCCTGTAGTCCCAGCTACTCAGGAGGCTGAGGTAAGAGGATTGCTTGAGTCCAGGCAGTCAAGGCTGTGGTGGGCTGTGATCGTGCCACTGCACTGTAGCCTGGGTGACAGAACAAGACCCCGTCTCAAAAATAAATAAATAAATAAATAAATAAATAAATACTGTCAATATATGGACAAGTCCCATATTTATATTTCCCAACCCACACCTCTCTCCTGAACTCCCAATTTTTTGTTGTTTTTGTTTTCAGAGACAGGGTCTCACTTGGTTACTCAGGCTGGAGTACAGTGACATAATCATAGTTCACAGCAGCCTCCAGCTTGTGGGCTCAAGCAACCCTCCTGTCTCAGCTTCCTGAGTAGCTGGGACTATAGGTCCCAAGCCCACCAAGCTCAGCCAATTTTATTTTTTTGTAGAGATGGGGGGTGTCTCTCTATGTTGCCCAGGCTGGTCTCGAACTCCTGGCCTCCCACCTCAGCCTCCCAAAGTGCTGGGATTACAGGCATAGCCACTAAGTCTGGCCAACTCCCAACTTTTGTATTCAATCCCCATTCTCTACTTGAATGTCTAAGAGAATCTCAAATTTCATGTGTCCAAAATCCCAGGGCCAAGGTCCTCCATTTCTCATAGCCTCTACCATGCCTACCCAGACCCAAACCCACAGCTCCTCTCATGTGTCAGGTGGTACAACACCCTCTGACCTGGAAGGCTGCTCTTGCTTCTCTCACAAAAACCAGAGTCACACTTTAGGAACTTTACATCCACTCATGTATCCTCTACTCACCCTCCAGTGTCTTCATCTCACTCAAAAGAAAAGCTAAAGGCCCTAACTACCACCTACAAGATGCTACCAGATACAGGCCCCTCGCTGACCTCAGCTCTCCTCCCACCTCCCAAGCAAGGGCTTTTCCCTTGCCATTTCCTGTGCCTTACGCTGTTCCTCCAGGTATCTTCCTGAATTTTGCGTTTCCTTCAAAGCTCTGCTTAAACATTACCCCATCAGTGATGCTGTCTACCCTAGATAAAAGAGAAGTCCCCCCCACACCACCACCAAGCATTTCCTACCTCTTACCCTGCTTTCATTTTCTCTGAAACACTTACCACCTAAATTTACCATACATTTGCTTCTTTATTGTCTCCCCAATGAGGGTCCATAAAGGCAGAGACTTCATTTCTAATCTAAAACTTACTAAGAATTCAAAAATATCTGTGGTGCTAATGACATCTTTCTCAACGTCACGTTTAGCCCTTATACATTTTTCCCATACAGCTCAGAACTATATTATCATACTTTTAGATTCTAACTGGAAGGAATATCATTGATTTCTAGTTACCCAAAGGACTTAGGTCCTCACATTCTATCAAGATTTCAGTATGAACAAATGGGTATAATCAGCTTGAAAACAGTGGTTCTTAAGTACTTACGTGGGCAATGTCTCCTTTTGTGCCGATGACCCGATCCTGGGAGTGCTTACTGAACTCAACATAGTGATCTTCTGTGAAGGAATGCCTATGGACAAACAACAGGAGCACTGAAGTGACAGATCTTCAGGACATATTCCTGCAACCAACTGAAACAAGGGTGACCCCCAGCCTCTTGCACAATCACACTCACCTAAAGATCCTGGACTCCCCAAGAGGAAACAATCATACACTTAGATTACAAAGAAAATTCCTTCTATCAGCTTGTCCAAGCAGATACAAAATAATGAATGGGAATTCCTTAGAGAAATGACAAACAGGGCACACGTGCCTTTGAAACACGCAGCAAAGGGGCCAGGCATGGTAGCTCACTCCTACAATCCCAGCACTTTGGGAGGCTGAGGTAGGTGGATTGTCTGAGCTCAGGAGTTCGAGACCACCCTGGGCAACATGTCGAAACCTTATCTCTACCAAAAATGCAAAAAATAAGCCAGGCGTGGCAGCACATGCCCGTGGTCCCAGCTACTCAGCAGGCTGAAGTGAGAGGATCACTTGAGCCTGGGAGGTGGAGTTTGCAGCAGGTCATGCTTGTGCCACTGCACTCCAACCTAAGTGACAGAATGAGACCCCGTCTAAAGAAGGAAAGAAAAGGCCAGGCGCAGTGGCTCAGGCCTGTAATCCCAGCACTTTGGGAGGCCGAGGCCGGTGGATCACAAGGTCAGGAGATTGAGACCATCCTGGCTAACACGGTGAAACGCTGTCTCTACTAAAAATACAAAAAATTTGCCAGGCGTGGTGGCAGGCGCCTCTAGTCCCAGCTGCTCGGGAGGCTAAGGCAGGAGAATGCTGTGAACCCAGGAGGCGGAGCTTGCAGTGAGCTGAGATTGCGCCACTGCACTCCAGCCTGGGCAACAGAGCGACACTCTGTCTCACAAAAAAATAAAAAAAATAAAAAATAAAAAAAGAAAAGGAAAGGAGAGGAGAGAAGAGAGGAGAGGGAAAAGGAGGGGAGGTGAGGGAGGGGAGGGGAGGTGAGGGAGGGGAGGGGAAGGGAGGGGAGGGGATGGGAGGGGAGGGGATGGGAGGGGAGACGAGAGGAGAAAAGACAGGAAACATAGCAAAGACTGCAATGTCCTATGTGAACATGGGAAAATACACAGATTCTGGGTCGGGGTCTGCTGCATAATGAGAATGTATACACCTCATAAAAATATCCAGGAATTAAGAAAGATAGTCTTATTAAACATGAGTCTCAGATGAGGAAGAGAGAAGTTAACAAAAACTGACAGCATCCTTTTTCCCCAAAAGGCTTCCAGTCTAAGAACCAAATGAAGGGGGGTATAAACTAGGTAAATAAAGCACAGACTAGGTTCCAAAAGCAGATACATACTTCATATCAAATACTGACTTCATTCCCCAAAGTGCAGACAAAGGCTGGCTCCAAGTAGCAGATGTCAGCAGCAAGGACCCATCCTAAAAGAAAAAGGCGCAAGGTGGGTAACCATGTATTTACATACATGCAGATGTCACTACCTGCCATTAGCATTTTTAAAGATATGCATAAAAATGTTGTTGAATTAAAGAGACAATTTTATAACTCCCAGAACCAAGAAATGGTCAGAAGCCACTAGGATTTGAATACATATACCTATAGTGTCCTAGAAAATAACTAAACTTAAGAGAATATTAAATCCTACTGAACTAGCCACAAAAATAGAATAGATAAAAGGGAGGGGGGAACATGAGATGTCAAAGATGGTTCCTTTCTTCCTAATAACTTTGCCGTATTCCTCAGTCTCCATCTGAAATGAGTTAACCTCAACTAGACTTTCCAGTTGAGGACTCATTTAAAAGAGAGAGCTCAATAAAGGGTAAGCCTCCTTTACTCTAGTTCACCAATTCATCTTGGAAGAATGATAGCATCCTAGGAAGGAACCCTTACCCTGGAAGGTTCAAGATGTGTGATGGCTGAGTTGTGACAGTTATAGCTGGCCTCCTCCTGTCCACTAAACACATTATAGAGCTTCAGCTGCCCTGTGCAGGTGCCAAGCATCAGGAACCGCTCCCGTGCTGAGAATGCACAGCAGGTGAAGCCACTCTCATCTTCATTGGCTTCCCGGAACACTGAAATAGGACGGAATCTAAGCAAAAAAAAGAATCACAGGCAAAGAATGTGCAGGGACTCAGAAAAAGCAAACTGCTACTGCTAGGATAGAAGAAAAAGCACAGAACATTAATGTTTCTTTTTTTTTTTTTTTTTTTTTTTTTTTGAGACGGAGTCTCGCTCTGTCACCCAGGCTGGAGTGCAGTGGCGCGATCTCGGCTCACTGCAAGCTCCGCCTCCCGGGTTCACACCATTCTCCTGCCTCAGCCTCTCCGAGTAGCTGGGACTACAGGCGCCCGCCACCACGCCCGGCTAATTTTTTTTTTATATATATTTTTAGTAGAGACGGGGTTTCACCGTGGTCTCGATCTCCTGACCTTGTGATCCGCCCACCTCGGCCTCCCAAAGTGCTGGGATTACAAGCGTGAGCCACCGCGCCCGGCCTAACATTAATGTTTCAAACGGCTTCTTCCAAAATCACAGTGACCTTCAGTACTTTTTATTTTAAATAAGAAAAAGATTTCCACTTACAAATTTAAATAACAAAAATTCCCATGTTTAGGCCAGACGCAGTGGCTCACGCCTGTAATCCTAGCACTTTGGGAGGCCGAAGTGGGGGGATCAATTGAGGTCAGGAATTCAAGACCTGCCTGGCCAACATGGTAAAACCCCATCTCTACTAAAAATGCAAAAATTAGCTAGATACGGTGGCGCCTGCCTGTAATCCCAGCTACTCAGGAGGCTAAGGCAGGAGATCACTTGAACCTAGGAGGCAGAGGTTGCAGTGAGCCAAGAGAGCACCACTGTACTCCAGCCTAGGCGATAGAGAGATCTGTCTCCAAAAAAAAAAAAATTCCCATGTTTAAAACCTGCGATCCCATAACCTTTATGTAAGATTTGTCAAGAATCAGAACAGGAAGCAACTTGCACCAGCACACGTTTGGGTGCCTCCTTATGGACAGTAATGAGGGGGTGTGGGTTCTAGAAAACATACTAGTTGAGATGAGAACACAAAGGATTATATCAATATACTGCCAACAATCACACAAGGAACCCATGGTTGACAAAAGGTGATACAATTACATTGTTCAAGTATTACACAAAGTGACAATCAGTGGTATTTCAGGCCAACTATGCTGATACTGCCCAGTTTGATTTAAATAAAAGAATCATTCCAATTCCCAGGGAGTAAGAAGGGGCCTCTTCTTACCTGCTAAAGATAAGGTGCCTATCAAAGCATCCGCCATCCACCCCTCCATACTTTGGAAATGATGCCCTGCGGTTTAGCCTTGAGGTAAAGTTTATTGGCGCTTGCCGCCTCTGTTTTGGCTCAGGACATTGGTGAGGAGTAAAGAGGGAGAAAGGTGGGCAGGTGGCAACTGGATTCTTGCAGCGAGCATGTTGTTCTCTAAGATACTCTGTGATTATACTGTCCAGCGTAGGTGGGGAAGGAAGATGTCTGTCCAGCTGCTTTTTTATGGCTGGGCTTTGGCTGTAGGCGCCATGGTCCGACTTCTGCCGCAACACTCTGATTTTCCTGCCATTGCAGGGTGATGGCCTCTCTCTGATAAAACTGATCCTACCAATCAAAGGGGAGTTGCCTGCATAAGATGGGCCGGGCAGAGCTAGCGGACCCTGGGGGGGCCGTGGCTGAGGATGAGCAGTGGGGGCAGAAGGGGCAGAGGCACCCACAGCAGCATGGCTGCCCAGTCGAGTTGCAATGCCATTAGCGATACGAGGGGTTCGGGGTAGAGAGACAGGAGAAGCAGCAGCAGTGACTGGGGTAAAGGCAGAAGAATGGGAGGCAGCAGTCATGGGCAGGTCAGCCTCTTTTGTCAGCACGGTTGCTGTTTCTCCAAGCCCTTTAGAAATAAGATGGTTTCGTATCAACAAAAGCAGCTCTTTCTCAGGGAAGGAGATCCTTGACTGGGCAACAACATCTGCTTTCTGCAGTCGTGCTAGGGAAACATCAGTGCCAATGAGAAGTGGTTTTCCTGATACCCGTTCAATGAGTTCAGCAGCATACTTGCAGAACTTGACATGGTCACTGCGCTTGTCCTGCAGCACAGGCTCCTTCATCAGCTGCTGGATCTGGCAGCTGCTGAAAAGGGGCAGTTTACTGATGATCTGCCGGACAGTGCTACTGCGAGACAGGCCCACCAGGGCCTTGCAGGCCAGGGCCCGGATTTGGTCTGCATCTGTGATGGGCATCTTAATGGACAGTAAGGACAGGAGCACCTTGATGCCGTTGTTGGACTGAACCACATTCCACATCTTGGCCAGGGTGTGCTCACTGCTTTTAGGGTTCTGAGGCAGCTTTCTCCGAGGAGTACCAGAGATAAATTTACCAATACTGGATATTCTGTTATCTGGGCCACACACACAATTGATGATAATCTGAAGTGCTGACTTCTGAATTTCAGCATCATGGATGAAGAACTCACCCTCAGCCACTCCCAAAATAATGCTGATACCTAATGGGAAAAAAAAAATCATGTATTTTTCATCATAAAACTAATGGCCAACTTCAATAGTTGTTCCAGAGTCAAAATTTGGTGTTCTACTCACTTTGTTTTACTTTAAAAAACTACATTACTTTTGTAAAAACTGCAAGGGTTTGTATAAAGTGCAGACAGTTCTACTACAATGTATTTTTATGATATCTCATATGCAGTTATTAAATAGAGAAATCATGTCATAATTATGGAAAAGTAATCAAGGTTCATGTGCAATTTTTTCTGGTTTTATTATTTTTTTGAGGCAGAGTCTCGCTCTGTCACCCAAGCTGGAGTGCAGTGGCGTGATCTTGGCTCACTGCAACCTCCGCTCCCTGAGTTCAAGTGATTCTCCTGCCTCAGCCTCCCAAAGAGCTGGGATTACAGGCGCCCGTCACCATGCCCAGCTAATTTTTGTATTTTTAGTAGAGGTGGGATTTCACCATGTTGGCCAGGGTGGTCTGGAACTCCTGACCTCAGGTGATCCACCCACCTTGGTCTCCCAAAGTGCTGGGATTACAGGTGTGAGCCACTGCGCTCGGCCTTTTCTGGTTTATTAATTTTAATACACTAAAACCTTAGGAACGGAGAAAGCCCTCAGTTGCGCTGCTACTGTGGAAGCAGAACCCTTTCCACTCTAAGAAAATTAAAAACAAGTGCCTGTGTCTTAGTCCTATCCTGCATCTTGTCCCATCACACGACTTCCCATGCTCACCCCAGCAGTGCCCTCATCAGCCTTGCTCTTAATAAAGTATATTATCAAAGTATATTTTCCTTTTTTTATATATATGTATGATGGTTTCTACCCATTTTGAGCTACCTGCCAATTGCTGACTCAGGTTACAAAACTGCTTACTTTGTTTTTTTTCCACTTTAACTCCTGGAAAGCTGTGATGCTTAAGTTTTTTACTACCTGCCTCAACCCATTTTTCCCATGAACTTTATTTTTAGTGCAAGACTCTTCAGAGTGTGAGCTTTTCAGGAAAGCTATAATATACCGTTACAGCAGAAATGCCAGTACCACTCAGAAAACCTGAGTTTACTAGCACGACTCCCTTACATCAAACTATCTGGTACTACATTTGTATTTTTTTTTAAGTTAGTTCCTGATCTGCTGAATGGTACTCCTTATAACAGACAGACAAGGAGCACCCCTCTACTACTTCTGTTCTAAAATCCAAAATTAGGTCAGGTAAGTAACCACAACCAGAGTGGCAAAGAAAAAACTAATTCAGACCAAGAAACAACAAAAATGACAAAGTACAACCTACCTACAGTAGAGACTGTAGATCCAGCCTCATCCAACACGTCCACTGATTCTGCCAACTGGAGCTGGATTTTTGGCACCACAGTAAGAATGGCCAGGACATCCAAAGCAAAGCGCACAGTGTCATTCCTGGACAGGAAGAAGAATTAGTCAAAGGGAAATTAGAGTATAGCCACAAGAATCAAGAGAGAGAGACACAAACAAATGCACACACACACAGAGAGACAATAAATCAGAACCACTACCAGTGTGGCTCTACCTCAAGCTGTCGCATCAAGAGAGGATTTTATAGTCACCATGACATTACTTCCAAAAAATGTAGCAATGGAATTTTTACCTATTAAACTTCTATGATAAAAAAAAATAGAATAATCCTGAATCCTTTCATCCTAGTGAAAACATATAGAGACACACACTCTCAAAGTTTTGGTGAGAGTAGAAATTAGCACACTCTTTCCGGAAAGTAATCTGGAGGCCAGGCACGGTGGCTCAAGCCTATAACCCCAACACTTTAGGAGGCTGAGGCAGGAGGATCACTTGAACCCAGGAGTTTGAGACCAGACTGGGCAACATGGTTTTATCTTTTTCTATAGAAAAAAATATATTAGCCAGGTGTGGTAGCACGTGCCTATAGTCCCAGCTTCTCAGGAGGCTGAGGTGGGAGGATCACCTATGCCCAGGAAGTTGAGGCTGTGGTGAGCCGTGATTACACCACTGCACTCCAGTCTGGGCAACAGGGTGACAGCCTGTCTCGAAAAACAAAAAAAGAAAAATGAAAAAAAAAAAAAAAAAAGAAGAAGAAAGTAATCTGGAAATATGAAACAAGATTCTTAAAATGTTCATAAACCTTGTCCTAGAAATTTCACCTCTAACAGTCTGTCCTAAAGAAATAATCAGGCCAGGGCCAGGCATGATGGCTCATGCCTGTAATCCTAGCACTTTGGGACGCTGAGGCAGGCAGACTGACTGAGCTCAGGAGTTCAAGACTAGCCTGGGCAACATGGCGAAACCCTGTCACTACTAAAATAAAAATAAAAATAAAAATAAATTAGCCAGGCTTAGTGGTGGGTGCCTGTAGTCCCAGCTACTCGGGAGGTTGAGGCAGGAGAATTGCTTGAACCCAGGAGGGGGAAGTTGCAGTGAGCTGAGATTGAGCCACCGCACTCCAGCCCGGGCCACAGAGAGAGACTCTGTCTCCACAAAAAAAAAAAAAAAAAAAAGAAAAAGAAAAAAAAGACTCAGGCCGGGTGCAGTGGCTCACGCTGGTAATCACAACAATTTGGGAGGCTGAGGCAGGCGGATGACCTGAGGTCAGGAATTCAAGACCAGCCTGGCCAACATGTTGAAACCCCATCTCTACTAAAAAATACAAAAACCAGCCGAGCGTGGTGGTGGGCATCTGTAATCCCAGCTACTCAGGAGGCTGAGGCAGGGAGAATTGCTTGAATCTGGGAGGCAGAGGCTGCAGTGAGCCAAGATCACATCACTGCACTCCAGCTTGGCCAACACAGTGAGACTCCGTTTCAAAAAAAAAAAAAAAAGAAAGAAATAATCAGAAGAATTTATGTATTAAGATGTTCATTAGCCACACTAAAATAGCAAAAGAATGAGAAAACCCACATAGACAAGAGCAACATATGTGTTAGAGTATAGTACACTCATAAACTACAGCCATTGACAATCATTTTCAAAGAACCCTAAAGAATGAGGGAAAGGGTTCAAAATACAACATTAATGATATAACAATAAAAAATGTAAGATATAAAATTAAAAATCTGACAATACCAAGTACTAACAAGAAAGTAGAGAAATGTTGGATGTCTTTTGTAGTTAAAAAAGAAAAAAAACGGCTGGGTGTGGTGGGAGGCCAGGGCGGGTGGATCACGAGGTCAGGAGTTCGAGACCAGCCTGGCCAATATGGTGAAACCCTGTCTCTACTAAAAATACAAAAATTAGCTTGGCATGGTAGTGGGTGCCTGTAGTCCCAGTTACTCAGGAGGCTGAAGCAGGAGAATCACTTGAACCCAGGAGGCGGAGGTTGCGATAAGCCGAGATCGCACCACTACTGCACTCCAGCCTGGGTGACAGAGCAAGACTCTGCCTCAAAAAAAAGAAAGAAAGAAAAAAAAAAAGTAGAGAAATGAAAGCTCCTATAATATTGCTGGTGGGGGATGACAATGGTATGAACATTTTTAGAAGCAATTTGGCAATATCCAATAAAGGTAAGAACACAGATACCCTACAAACCAGATGCTCTACATCATAACCTCAAGAGAGCCTCCAAAAGGAGGTTCATGATACCATTTATTTAATAGCCAAACAAAAACACTAAATTAGCCATCAATGGCAGAATAAACTGCGGTATAGAAATACCGTGTTTTAAATAAATATCAACATATATAAACCTCAAGCATGTAAGGGTAAAAAAAGCAAGCTGTGGAAGATGAACTTAGGAAAATATTTATAATTTAAAAACATGCAAAGCAGTACGACGTTATTATTTATGAACACACAGATATATATAGTATAAAAGCATGAGTGGGGAGAATATGGTTCAAATTCAGAAGATGGGTGACTCTGGGGAGGCAGAAAAAGAATTGAGAGAAAAGCAAATACAACAACATGCCAATCCTGGTTAATGATGGAGCAGTTGTTATACTATTCTCTGTGCCTCTCTAGGTTTTGAAAATATTCATAAAAAAGATGAATTTGATTAAAAAGTATAATATCAATTATGTGTATTTACAAATATTATGTAGTGAATGCTAAGAGTAATTTTTTCTCTTTAAAAGATTCTGCATATTCTAAAGCAGAAACATTTATTAATTTTATTTCTAAAAATAAATTTTTAAAATCAAGGACATATTTTTTCAATAATCCAAATATAGGCTGGACAGTGTTTCATGCCTATAATCTCAGCACATTGAGAGGCTGAGGCGGGCAGATCGCTCAAGCCCAGGAGTTCGAGACCAGCCTGGCCAACATGGCAAAACCCCGTCTCTACTAAAAAATACAAAAATTAGCAGGGCTTTGTGGTGCGTGCCTGTAATCCCAGCTACTTCAGGGGCTGAGGCACAAGAATCACTTGAACCTGGGAGATGGAGGCTGGAGTGAGCCAAGATCCTGCCACTGCACTCCAGCCTGGGCAACACAGCAAGACTGTCTCCAAAACCAACAAAAAAATAAATAAACACAGATGTACCAGTTTAAAAAATGTATTTATACCCTTTCTAGTTATCTTGTGAGCTGTCATCATCTTTTTTTTTTTTTTTTTTTTGAGACAGAGTCTTGCTCTGTTGCCCAGGCTAAAGTGCAGTGGCACCATCTTGGCTCACTGCATTCTCTACCTCCTGGGCTCAAGCAATCCTCCCACCTCAGCCTCCCTAGTAGCTGGGACTACAGGCATGCGGCAACACACCAGGCTAATTTTTTTTATTTTTGGTAAAGATGGGGTTTCACCATATTGCCCAGGCTGGTCTCGAATTCCTGATCTCAAGCAATCTGCCCGCCTCAGCCTCCCTAAGTGCTGGGATTACAGGTATGAACCACTACGCCTGGCCTATCATCACTTTTTAAACAATTCTCCAAATAAATATAATAACCTACTTTTCCAATATTCTAAAACAGCACTTCTCAAAGTATAGTCTGGAGACCTCTAGAAGTCTGAGACCCTTTCAGAAGGTCCTGTGAAGTCAAAGCTATTTTCATAATAGTAAGATGTTACTTTCCTTTTGCACTCTCATTCTCTCATTGCACAGTAAGAGAGTCTTCCAGAGATTATGTGATGTCATAAAAACTGAATACAGAAGCAGATATGAGATATTAGGCCAGACAATTTTTCAAACTTGCTAAAATTACCCGGTTTTATTTTGGAAATGTTTCATGAATAACGCAAACATGCAATGGGTTCACTTTTTTTTTTTTTTTTAAGACGAAGACTTGCTCTGTCACCTAAGCTGGAGTACAGTGGCATGATATCAGCTCACTGCAACTTCTGCCTCCCGTGTTCAATCGATTCTCCTGCCTCAGCCTCCCAGGTAGCTGGGACTACAGGTGCGTAACACCACGCCCGGCTAATTTTTCTATTTTTAGTAGAGATGGGGTTTCACCATATTGCCCAGGCTGGTCTCAAACTCTGGACCCTCAAGTGATCTGCCCACCTCGTCCTTCCAAAGTGGTGAAATTACTGACATGAGCCACCGTGCCTGGCCCACATTTTTTAATGCATAAATATTTTTACATTTTGTTTTAATTTCTAATACTGATAGATATAACACAAAAACAAAAGCCTTTTAGAGTTCTCAGTAACTATTAACATGGTAAAGGTATCCTGAAACCAAAAAGTTTAATAACACCTGCTCCAAGAGTACCTCACTATATTTAAACTCTGGGATTTAATAAACATATTATACTCCCCTAAATAAGCCCCTCTCTTATCTTTATGGCAGTGAGTGAATAGGAAAAGAAGGTCAAGCACTCTGTTTATAAACTTTTTTACTATCTTAAGACCCCATCTTTTTCAAAACAGTTTTATTCCTTTTTATATCATCTTCAAATAGAACCTACCCAGTTTTCTGATTACATCAGCCACCCTTTTCTGGGCCTTGTCCTGCTCTGCCTTCAACTAATTTGTAAAAATCCTAACAGTGTGTTGAATTCCAAGAGTAAAAGGACAATTTTATATGAACGTAATACAAACATTATATATGGTTGTCAAGTAGTAGCAAGACACTTAAAGTCTAAGTACTAAAGAATCCTGGACTCCAGCCTCAAGACAAGACTTTAACCCCAGCTCTGCAGCTGTGGCTATGTAAATCATGTACCTTCTCTGTCAGTACAGACACTAATCCTTGCCTATTATGCAAATTTTACAATCACCAAGACCATATATATGAACAAGTGTGCTGTAAATTAAAAATCATATTTTCATGCCTAATCTAATTTCTCAGATTCAAGTCCAATATTTCAATTCAATTCAACAAATGTTTGTTAAGCATAACCAATGCGCAAACCAACATCAACTTTAATAAAAAGATGCATCAAACTTCATTTGAAATCTCTCTCTGGTCCCACCTTGCATAATAGGTCTTCCAATTGCAGGCAATAGAAATAAGCTGCAACAAGAGTTGCACACAAGAAAGTTTGAGGAAGACTTCAGCTGGTTCCCAATATAGCTGCGCTGGGCCATATTCTATCAAAAATTCCATCATTTCCACAATCTGTTCATGAGTATATGAGCATGCCTATAAGGAGAGATATATAGTATTATTATTATATATAACTCTACATCTGCCTACTACCTTCTTGAGCGCCGCTCACTGGCCAACAGATTTTATTTACTTATTTCGAGACAGGGTCTCACTTTGCTGCCCAGGCTGGAGGGCAGTGGCTTGATCACGGCTCACTGTAGCCTCAATCTCCCAGGCTCAAGCTATCCTCCTGTCTCAGCATCCCAAGTAGCTAGAACCACAGGCACATGCCACCACACCCAGCTAATTATTTTATTTTTCGTAGAGACAGGGTCTCATTTTGTTGCCCATGCTGGAGTGCAGTGGCATGATCATAGCTCACTGCAGCCCTGAACTCCTAGACTCAAGCAATCCTCCCACCTCAGCCTCCTGAAGTGCTGGAATTACAGGCATGAGCCACCATGCTTGGCCAAGGTTTTAATTATAAATTAAATAATAATACCTTTCAAGTTCCACAATTCTTGAGTCAAAAGCCCATATGTGAAATAATGACCATATATTGCTTAATATTTTATCTTATTTATAACTAGACTCACAATATGATTTGTCCAAAAAGATAACAGAAGTTTCCTTTGTGCATGTAAGTTACAGCTTAAGAGAAAGAAGCATCATGTGACTGATTTCAATTTGTGACTTTTTTTTTTCTTGAGACTGGTTCTCACTCTGTTGCCCAGACTGGAATGCCACAGCCCGATCACGTGCAGCCTCAAACCCCCAGACTCAAGTGATTCTCCCACCTCAGCCTCCCAAGTAGCTGACACAGGTGTACCACCATGCCCCCGCCCCGCTTTTTTTTTTTTTTTTGAGACAGTCTCTGCCTAGACTGGAGTGCAGTGGTCACTGTAGTCTTGAACTCCTGGGTTCAAATGATCCTCCCACCTCTGCCTCCCAAGTAGCTAGAACTACAGATGCACACCACAGAGCCCAGCCAATTTTTAAAGTTTTTGTAAAGACAGGGTCTCACTATTATTGCCCAGGCTGGTCTCAAGAAATCTCTTGGTGATTTTTTTAAAAATATGCAGCTACTCGTCATTATCCCAAAACATATCAAATTCCACAATGATAGCGAAGTGGAGTTATAAACACATTTTCAGAAAAGAAATTCTGCACAGAAGGCAAATCATCTAGTACTTTTCATACAGAAAAGCTCTTTGCCAGGTACAGTGGCTCACACCTGTAATTCTAGCACTTTGGGAGGTCGAGGTGGGAGGACTGCTTGAGTCCAGGAGTTCAAGACCAGGCAGGACAACATAGTGAGACCCTCATCTCCATAAAAAATTTAAAAATTAGCTGGGTGTGGTGGTGTGTGCCTATAGTCCCCCAACTACTTAGGAGGTTGAGGTGGGAGGATCACCTGAACCTGGGAGGTTAATGTTGCAAACAGCTGTGGTCACATCACTGCACTCCAGCCTGGGTGACAGAGGGAGACTATCTCAAAAAGAAAAAAAGAAAGCTTTTTTATACACACTTCAGTTAATCTTTTAGTTCGAGAATCCCAGCAATTTACAACTGGAAGCAAAATAATTCCCTGAAATTGACCTATTACATCCATTTTTCAATTGTTCTGCCTTCATACAGGGAAGTATACTCCAACAATGGACATAGCACAGAGAGTCCACTAATCTGAATGTGAGTTTCAGGACTGAGGTGCTACAGAGAGGGCTAACAGAACTTTCCCTTTCAAGGCAAGGTCCTCTCACCTTGTACGGGGGTTGCGGGTGGACAAGAATGCCACCCTCAGTCCTCTGAAGTGACTGCTTCACTTGTTCCAATTTAATGGCCAGGTGAGCCTCAAAGTATTTGCGCAAGGCCATGCAGGTATGTTTCCCAGTTTGGCGGCTAGCAAATATTTCATCATCACTCAGAAGCGCACCCTGATCTTCCAAATTTAGAATCTCCAAAGTACTGATCTATTAAGATGCAAAATATTGGGGCAAAAGAGGGGAAAAGGCAAGAAGAGTTAAGTAAAAAGATTTACAAAAGGGAAAATATTTTAGTAAACTTTTTTTTTACTTTCCATATATATTCTGCTTATGTATCAGTAAACTTTTATGCTTAACAAGACTGACAAATATCAAAGCATATTCATGTATATCTATGCATATAGCATGCTAACAGTAGCTATATGAAAGCAAAATATTAAACTCATACCAAAAAATGAACAAGCTTTTAATCATATTAAAAAATGTACAGGAATAAAAAACTATTGCTTTCCGAAAGATCAACATCATCAACTGCCAATCCCCATTATAAGATTACTATATCCAAGGCAAGTCTACAACGGCACAGTGTCCTCTAACTACTAAAGAAAAAGAGAAATTTGTGAAGAAAGGGGAAAAAAAACTTCACAAAAAGAATGGCAGCAAAACTCCTCTAATCAGAAGCTTCCTTTCTTCAAGGGTGTGCTGTTAAAGGGCAGCCAAGACAACCAGGACCCTTAATCCTAGTGAGAAAAGCACTGAAGGAACCTCACCAAGTTCACCAGACGACGAAGACCATCATAGCGGTCAAAGAGCTCCAAGACAGCCCGAAATGAGAAGCAAATTGAAAAAAACATGGTAGCATGGCAGCATCCTGAAGCATGAGAACACTCCATTAACCACAGGGTATAGTTCACCACATCAGACAGAACATTGTGGGGATGCATGCAAACCTGCAGAAAAATACAAATAAAACAATGCTTTTAAACTGTGGGCAAAGGAGCCCTCAAACAGGATGAAAAATTCGCCAGTATAGATATCTGCAGAATACAATAACCATTTTCAATCAAGTCACTCTTAGTACAAAGTTTAGGTAATAATACAAAGGCAATTTTAGAACACGATCCATTCCAAACCTGAAAACGACCTAAATTTAGATAAATATTTAAATACAACCTATACTTACTGAGTGCCAACAAATATTTACATCATTTAATGCTCACGAGGGCTCCATTACACAGGTATTAGGATTCTCACTTAAAAGAAGAGGAAGAGATAAGGAACTTCTCCAATGTGATAAAAGTGGCTCAGATTTCTGATCCTAAGTCTAGGAGTTTGGTATTCATTCTCCGGTTAATTCACACACATTTTGATGTCTACTATGGGTCACAAAATGAAACTGTAAAGCATCCCCAGGTTTCCTTGATATTTTTTTCTCTATCTTAGCCATAAGTAATTTTGTATGTACACACACAGATAAGTTCATTACTCCCAAAAGACTACCTATCTTGCATAAATACCAAAAGAAAAACAAATTAAAACTGATATTATTAATAAGCAAAGATAAATAATGTCATAGCTCAAGAAGAAATTACCCATTTCACTCTACCAGAAAAGACACACCAAATAAGAATATTAGAAAAATGTTTCAGGAATAGAAGTAACAAGAGCTTTGCTTTCCTAGGGGATCCCAGGAGCCCACTGCTTTTCAAATGTATAACCCACAGCCTGGGCAAAATGGCAAAACCCTGCCTCTACAAAACACGCAAAAATTAGCCAGGTGTGGTGGAGTGCCCTTGTTGTCCCAGTTACTTGCAAGGATGGTTTGAACCCAGGAGGCCGAGGCTACAGTGAGCCAAGATCATGCCACTGAACTCCAGCATAGGTGACAGAGCCAGACCCTGCTTCAAAACAAAAACAAAAACAACCACATAGGTATGTATAACCCATTTACACTTCTAAAAAAATCACAAGGCCAGGCACGGTGGCTTATGCCTGTAATCCCAGTACTTTGGGAGGCTGAGGTGGGTGGATCACTTGAGGTCAGTTCAGGACCAGCCTAGCCGACACGGTAAAACCCCGTCTCTACTGAAAAAAAAAAAAAATTTAGCCAGGCGTGGTGGCACGTGCCTATGATCCCAGCTATTCAGGAGGCTGAGACAGGAGAATCACTTGAACCCAGGGGACAGAGGTTGCAGTGAGCTGAGATCCCACCACTGCACTCCAGTCTGGGTGACAGAGCAAGACTCTGTCTCAAAAAAAAAAAAAAAAAAAAAAGATTATATATGAAAGAGTCTTAACTAGAAGAACAGTAGAACCAAATGGAAAACCTCTCTGCAGCCCTAAGAACAGTTGGGATGGTTTTATTATCTCCATAACGAACTATTTGTTAATATAAAACAAGCATCAGCTGAGTGTGGTAGCTCATGCCTATAATCTCAGCACTTTGGGAGGCCATGGTTGGAGGAGTACTTGAGTCCGGGCATCTGAGATCAGCCTGGGCAACATGGTGAAACCCAATCTCTACAAAAAGTACAAAAAAAAAAAAAAAAGAAGAAGTACAAAAATTAGCCAGGTGTGATGGTGCACATCTGTGGTCCCAGCTACTTGGGAGGCTGAAGTGGGAGGATGGCTTGAGCCCGGGAGGTCAAGGCTACAGTGGGCTGTGATCACACCACTGCACTACAGTCTACAGCCTGGACAACAGAGCGAGACCCTGTCATTAGAACAAAAAAAAGGCTGGGTGTGGTGGCTCACGCCTGTAATCCCAGCACTTTGGGAGGCCAAGGTGCGGGGATCACAAGGTCAGGAGTTTGAGACCAGCCTGGCCAACGTGGTGAAACCCTGTCTTTACTACAAATACAAAAATTAGCAGGGCACGGTGGTGGGTGCCTGTAATCCCAGCTATTTGGGAGGCTGAGGCAGGAGAATTGCTTGAACCTGGGAGTTGGAGACTGCAGTGAGCCAAGATGGCACCGCTGTACTCCAACCTGGGAGACAGAGCAAGATTCTGTCAAAAAAAAAAAAAAAAAAAGTATAAAAAGTAGCCAGACATGGTGGCACAAGCCTGTAGTCCTAGCTATCTGACAAGCTGAGCACTTGGGCAACAGGGCGAGACCCTGTCTCTAAAAATACACAAACACATACACCTCTATACACGATACAAATGTGTGTGTGAATGAATCAGTGAGAGACTAGGTCTGTTGTGTGTGTGTTTTTTTTTTTTTTAAAGGAGTCTTGCTCTGTAGCCCAGGCTGGAGTGCAATGCCACAGTCTCAGCTCACTGCAACCTCCGCCTCCTGGGTTCAAGCAATTCTCCTGCCTCAGCCTCCCAAGTAGCTGGGATTACAGGCACCTGCTACCATGCCCGGCTAATTTTTGTATTTTTAGTAGAGATGGGGTTACACCATGTTGGCCAGGATGATCTTGAACTCCTGACCTCAGGTGATCCACCCACCTAAACCTCCCAAAGTGCTGATTACAGGCGTGAGCCACTGCGCCCAGCCTGTTGTTTTTACAATAACTCATAAATGTCACTGCACTAAGACATCGGAAAAGTGCCTGAAGGCTAATCTTAATGCCACAGAAATGGCAAAAACTAAATAAAGCTCCCAGACTCCAATCCACCCAGCATTTTCCCAGTAGAGTCAGAAAAAAATAGAACTATTTCTAAACAATTTTACATTTTTAGACTGCTTTATAAAGACTAGACTTTCATGTTCCTTGCTTCATTAAAATTTATTCCTTCAACTACTGTTTTTTTCTTATCCAAAAGTCATTCAGCAAATGTGATCTTTTAAAGAGGTTGTCCCCAACCTAATCTTATCCCCACAAACCTGTATAGATGACTTACTCTTTCCATGGCATCCTGATTGTAGGATAGGTAATACAAACACATAGACACACCAGTTGCAGCCATAGAAGGACGAGGTATTTCCAGTAATTTCTGTACTCCACCATGCGCAACAAATTCTGTGGCAAATTTGTTATGGAGCAGGAGAGATGCTAGGTGCTAAAAAATGAGGAAACAAATTACCACAAAATAATCTAGAAAATTAACAAAACCTTTTGACCTAATATTCAGTTAAGCTGTTAAATACAGAAGTCCTCTAAGGAGACAACAACCCCTCACAAAAGAAAACTCAATAATATTTAAAGTAAACAAAAAGACTAAGATTCCTTAACATTCCTCTTTTCTTTCCTAACACCAGGAAATTATTTTTTATTTATTTATTTTTTTTGAGACAGAGTTTCGTTCTTGTTGCCAGGGCTGGAGTGCAATGGCGCAGTCTTGGCTCACTGTAACCTCTGCCTCCCGGGTGCAATCGATTCTCCTGCCTCAGCCTCCCAAGTAGCTGGGATTATAGGTACCCGCCACCACGTCCAGCTAATTTTTGTATTTTTTAGTAGAGACGGGGTTTCACCATGTTGGCCAGGTTTGTCTTGAACTCCTGACCTCAGGTCATCTGCCCACCTGGGCCTCCCAAAGTGCTGGGATTACAAGCGTGAGTGAGCCACCATGCCCAGCCTGATTTTTTTATGAAGATGAGAAATATTGCTGTAAGGGCTGGGTGAGGTGGCTCACGCCTGTAATCCCACCACTTTGGGAGGCCGAGGTGGGCAGACCACTTGAGGTCAGGAGTTCAAGACCAGCATGGCCAACACGGCGAAACCCCATCTCTACTAAAAATATAAAAAATTTGCCAGACATGGTGGTGGGTGCCTGTAACCCCAGCTACTTGGGAGGCTGAGGCAGGAGGATCGCCTGAACCCGGGAGACGGAGGTTGCAGTGCACCAAGATTGCACCACTGCACTCCAGCCTGGGCAACAGAAGGAGACCCTATCTCAAAAAAAAAAAAAAAAAAAAAAAATTTTACTATAAGTAATGATACTGGTCAGGCGGGGTGTCTCACTCCTGTAATTCTAGTACTTTGAGAGGCCAAGGTGAAAAGACTGCTTGAAGCCAGGAGTTCAGGGCCAGCCTGGACAACACAGCACAACCCCACCTCCACAAAAAATTTAAAAATTAACCAAATGCAGTGGCGCATGCCTGTAGTCCCAGTTACTCAGGACGGTGAGGTAAGAGGATTGCTTGAGCCAGGGAGTTCAAGGCTGTAGTGAGCTAGGATCAACTGCACCACTGCACTCCAGCCTGGGTGACAAAGACCCTGTCAGTCAATCAATCAGTAACCCTACAACCATTTTACTATTACATATTTAGGTAGGTGAAAAACTGCAGTTTTTGCTTTTGAAAGCAATAGCAAAAACCGCAATTACTTTTGCACCAACTTAATAGCTTCCCTAATGGACTTTTGCTAACTTTCCCATTTTAATCCTTTTTAAATAGCTCTATATCCTAGCTTTTGCTCAGTCACTGACTCATCAACTACTAATGAATTCACAAAATCTGCCTCCCTTTAAATTGATCAATATATCCCCAAAAGAAGAATCTTGAGCAAATTATCTAAACAAGTATATTTTTAGAACTAACCACATGCATTTTAAATAGATGTCTTAAAGTTTTTTTTATCTTTTAAGGTTTTTTAACTGCCTGTTCAAGTCCCACTAGCCTCTCTGGGTGGACTTGATCTCCTGCACAATGTTATGGGCAAAGAGTATAATCCAAGCAGCAGGCTGCTTGATGACTCTGAACCCAGGCCAACATAGACAGGGCCTTGGGAAAGCTAGAGCTCCCCCTACTGTTTCCCATGCCAAGGTGTCTTCCAGGTACCAATAACAGATTTGTAATTACATGATATGATATCTGCACAAATCTCACCACGGTCAATGGAAAAAACAGGGATGTGCCCTCTTCAAAAGTTCTCTCAATAACCAGGCTCAGGCTAACCCTTATATATAATTCAAATCCCTTCTATCATTACCCTAGTTTTTGTTTGTTACACAACACTCTACCACACTTCCACCCACTCCCCCTCTCAAGACGCAGCTAAACTGTGTGACGCCCATTATAATTCTCCACACAAAAACCTTTAAAAATAGCAATTACCCAATCCCTTCTTCCACTGCACCCTGTTCAGGACCAGAAATTGCAACTGAAAGCAGTATCATTGGGCCACTGGAGACAACTTTGACCTCCAGCTTCATCCCACTGTGCAAAGTATAACCATGAGCTTACACACTTTATATACACACACACCAAATACCACATGTAGAGACACGTTACTCTAATCATGTCTGACCTCCTCCGAACTTGAAATTTCTGAAAGTTGAAAGGCAAATTTCCTCATTTCTATTCCATTTCAAAATACTTTGGAACTATATTACTTTGGCCAACATAGTGAAACCTAGCCTCTACTAATAACACAAAAATTAGACGGCCATAGTGGCACACACCTATAATCCCAGCTACTCAGGAGGCTGAAGCAGGATAATCACTTGAACCCAGGCGGCTGGGGTTGCAGTGAGCAGAGATCGTGCCACTGCACTCCAGCCTGGGTGACAAGAGCAAAACTCCGTCTCAAAAAAAAAAAAAAAAAAAATTATAGGTTTATATGTCTGTCTTTCTTAACAAACCGTAAGTGGCAAAGACTTGACTTATTTATTCATTGGCCTCCTTGTATCCCTCGTACCTGAACATAAGTATCTGGCCCATAAAAAACACTCAATAAATGTTCAGCAAAGAACAAAGACAAAAATAAAGTTGCCAAGTGGTAGTAAAATAAGCAGTTCGGCAAAGGGTAGATGATTAAAGAAAAAGCAAGGAAAGTGTTTGTCAAGATCACCGATGTGCACATCACAAAGTTTGATCCGACCTTGGTCCCACAGTCTTCACAAATGCTCACTGAAGAAAATTCCCAGGACGATTCAGGGGCCTCTCAAAACTTCTGCTTCAAGATGTTGATAAAGAACCTTAGTAACTTGACTATACACCCTAGTACTGAATTCCCTTCCCATCTACCAGAAAATTCACCCCCAACAACAATATACAGGAGCAATGATGCTCAGGGAAATCAGAGATGACTTGCTCTACATGAGAGGGGTAAGAACACTGCTGTCTGTATAGAAAGAAAAGGATGGCAAAATTGAGATACATGTTACTCAGCAGAGTTCCTAGGCTTGAAAGAGAACTAACAAACACTGGGCTTAAGAGAGTTCAGAATGAATCAAGTAGTGGACCATTCAGATGTCGCTGCAGTTTCTGCATGTATAACCGATGGGATCCTTCTGAGGATGCTAGAATACGGAATTATGACACTGAGCCACGTCAGCCACAACCCTTATTCTTGTACTTTCCTTTCTTGCTAGTAATTTTATGCAGCAGGTTGAAAAAGCTACCCTATGCTAGGATAGATTGCATACCAATAATTTTGAAATAAGTTCTAGGATGTATTTTTCTTCTTGTATCTTTTCCTTCCTATCATGATACTAATAATTTATAAAGGATCTGTGTAGTCTGAACGTATTTGAATAACTTCAGTATACTTTAGCTCTACTGTTTGATTTGACCCAAAGAAGCACCAAGAGGACAAAAGTATTCCCATGTGTTTTAGAAGCCCAAAGTCAGTGAGACAAAACCCAACATCAAGAATTTGGAGCAAACTCACTTGGGGGGGAAGAATATAGAGAGACCATTGGGTAGTTTGCCTAGAGCATAACAGATTTTCTGGCTTTCAAAAGTCTGGACTGCAATAAGATGAAATTTTGTGCTATTTTTACAATTTTCAGTACAAATAAAGGTATGTATAGAGAAATAATAAAGTTGACATATTTAAGTGTCTTTAAAAAAAAAAAAGAAAGAGCCAGGTGCAGTGGCTCACGCCTGTAATCCCAGCACTTTGGGAGGCTGAGGCAGGCGGATCCCTTGAGGTCAGGAGTTCGAGACCAGCCTGGCCAATATGGTGAAACCCTGTCTCCACAAAAAATAAAAAAAGTAGCCAGGCATGGTAGCACACACCTGTAATCTCAGCTACTTGGGAAGCTGAGGCAGGAGAATTATTTGAACCCAGAAGGCAGAGGTTGCTGTAAGCCAAGATTGTGCCACTGCACTCCAGCCTGGGAGACAGAGCAAGACTCTGTCAAAAAAAAAAAAAAGAAAAAAAATGGCCGGGCGCAGTGGCTCACACCTGTAATCCCAACACTTTGGGAGGCTGAGGCAGGCGGATCACCTGAGGTCAGGAGTTCTAGAACAGCCTGGTAAACATGGTGAAACCCCATCTCTACTAAAAATACAAAAATTAGCCGGGTGTAGTAGCTCATGTCTGTAGTCCCAGCTACTCGGGAGCCTGAGACAGGAGAACTGCTTGAACCTGGGAGGCGGAGGTAGCGGTGAGCAAAGATAGCACCACTGCACTCCAGCCCGGGTGACAGAATAAGACTCTGTGTCAAAAAAAAAAAAAAAGAAAGAAAGAAAGAGCAAGAAGACCCCAAACTCCGTAAAGGGAAATTATTTCCTGGGTTGCAAAGGGGCTGAACATGGGAGGGCAAGTAAGACTAACTCACAAGGTCCCCACTTATCCATGATGACTAAACTGATCTGAATGGAGCAATATAGTTGAATGAATAACAATGTGGCTATCATACAGTTCTCAACAGGTAACTACTGAGAGATGAGGTCATTAAAATTACTTTTTTATAAAATGTATAACAGGGGGCTGGGCACGGTTGCTCACATCTGTAATCTCAGCACTTTGGAAGGGTGGCAGATGGAAAGCTTGAGCCCAGGAGTTCGAGAGTAGCTTATGCAACATAATGAAACCCAGTCTCTACCAAAAATACAAAAAATTAGTTGGGCAGGGTGGTGCACACCTGCGGTCCAAGCTACTCAGGAGGCTGAGGCAGGAGGATGGCTTGAGCCTGGGGGGTGGAGGTTGCAGTGAGCCAAGATCACGCCACTGCACTCCAGCCTGGGTGACAGAGTAAGACCCTGTCCTCAAAAAAACAAAAAATAAAATAAAATAAAATAAAATGTATAACAAAAACAACATTGTTGCAGTCTAGTCACTATGACAGAAAAAAAAAAAAAGAAAAAGAAAGAAAACACTGTAACAATCTTGGAAACCCAAACAAAAGTAATATTCAGTCTCATAACAAAGTAACTTATCATCTTTGTGTTCCATTCAAATCTTGGCTAGTTTTATACCTGTTATATGTTCATCTTAAAATTTTACTTGCTACATATTCATTCATTCTTTTCCGACTTCTGCATGCCCAAGATTTCACTGAAGGTTTGGTGTGGTTATGCATTTTTTTTTAACTGTAATTTCACTTTAAAATTAAACTTTAGCCCAGCAGGGTAACTTCAGTTTTTCATGAAAATCCTTATTTCCATGGTTCAAGAAACAAATATTAAGAGAATTCATTCACTTACTAAGTGACTACTATTTGTTGATTGCTTACCATATACCAGTCCCTGTTCTAAGCAGTAGAAATTCAAAGAAAATAACCTCAAAATCATATGCAAAGATGTTCTCTGCCATGTCCTTTGTAACAAAAAAAAAAAAAACAGCATAGGTATCTCACAAAACTAAAATAAGAAAATTACAGAGCATCTAATTTGTATAGAACAACCATACAGCTGCATGTAAACATTCTTAGGATACAAGTGAAGTTAAATTGTAAAGTCTAGCTAACAATTATTTTCAAAGCAACTGTGTCTATTAATAAAGATTAGAATGAAGCACAAAAATAAAAAGTTATTTTATTATAAGTGAGACTGTGAATATTATTTTCTTTTGGCTTTCAGGACTGTTACAATGTTGTTTGTGTCACACTTTTTTTTTTTTTTTTGAGACAGAGTTTTGGAGTTTCGCTGTTATTGCCCAGGCTGGAGCGCAATGGCACGATCCCGGATCACTGCAACTTCCACCTCCTGGGTTCAAGCGATTCTCCTGCCTCAGCCTCCCGAGTAGCTGGGATTATAGGCATGTGCCACCACACCCAGCTAATTTTGCATTTTTAGTAGAGACGGGGTTTCTCCATGTTGGTTAGGCTGGTTTCAAACTCCTGACCTCAGGTGATCCACCTGCCTCAGCCTCCCAAAGTGTTCGGATTACAGGCATGAGCCACTGCGCCACGCCGAAGTGTTATATATTTTTTTAAAAAGTAATTTTAATGACCTCATCTCTCAACAGTTACCTATTGAGGAGAACTGTATGATAGCTACACTGTTATTCATTCAACTATCTCTCTCCATTCAGATCAGCTTAGTCACCTTGAATTAAGTGTGGACCTTGTGAATTAGACTTACTTGCCCTCCTATGTTTAGCCCCTTTGAAATCTTTACTGAGTTCAAGGGTCTGCCTGTTTTGTTTTTTTCAGAGACAGTCTCGCCCTGTCGCTCAGGCTCACCCTAGTGATCCTGGCTCACTGCAACCTCCGCCTCCCGGGTTCAAATGATTCTCATGCCGCAGCCTCCTGAGTAGCTGGGATTATCGGTGCAAGATACCATGCCAGGCTAATTTTTGTATTTTTTATAGAGACCAGGTCTCCCATGTTGACTAAGCTGGTCTCAAACTCCTCGGCTCAAGCTATCCTCCTGCCTCAGCCTCCCAAATGCCGGGATTATAGGCGTGAGCTAACATGCCTGGCCTGTCTGCTATTTCTATTTTTTTTTTTTTTTTGAGACAGAGTCTCACTCTGTTGCTCAGGCTGGAGTACAATGGCACAATCTCTGCTCACTGCAACCTCCGCCTCCCGAGTTCAAGCGATTCTCCCACCTCAGCCTCCTGAGTAGCTAGGATTACAGGTACCTGCCATCATGCCCAGCTAATTCTGTCTGCTATTTCATTACTCATTTTCTGGTTTATATTTTGTTAACCCTAGGTAATTTTACATTATACAATATGTACATAGTTTAGAAAGAATTTCTGTGGCCGGGCGTGATGGCTCACTCCTGTAATCCCTACACTCTGGGAGACCGAGGCGAGTGGTTCACTTGAGGTCAGGAGTTCAAGACCAGCCTCGCCAACATGGTGAAACCCCATCTCTACTAAAAATACAAAAAATTAGCCAGGCATGGTGGCGGGCACCTGTAATCCTAGCTACTCAGGAGGCTGAGGCAGGAGAATTGCTTGACCCAGGAAGCGGAGGTTCCAGTGAGCAGAAATCACACCACTGCACTCCAGCCTGAGCAACAGAGCGAGACTCCATCTCAAAAAAGAAAAAAAGAAAAAATTGTTGTTAGCTGATACAGGTAATATCTAAAAAGTAGGGCATAAGCAAGCACTATTTCATAGTTTTTCCTCTCCTATTCAGTAAGAATAACTGAGGCCACCCCATGTCTAGATCCACTTTTTATCTCAACATTCAGCCTTTTAGATTAACACCTAAGTTTCTGTAGAGATACTCAGTAAGCCTCCTCTCTTCTGTCTAAACAAGAATGTTTTGATTGTTACTATTCTGATGCATCTGGCTATAGAAATACCCTGAGCAATAAAATGCAGAGAAATTACATGCTAAAACACACAGGCACATCTCTGTCAATAAAATGCTCAGTGACACAGGGTATGGTGGCTCATACCTATAATCCTAGTACTTTGGGAGGCCAAAGCAGGAGGATTGCTTCAGTACAGTTTAAGACCAGCCTGGGCAACATAGCAAGACTGTCTCTACAAAAATTTTTTAAAAATTAGCTAAGCATGATGGCATGCACTTGTCTCAGCTACTCAGGAGGCTGAGGCAGGAGGATTACTTGAGCCTAGGAGGTCAAAGCCACAGTGAGCTATGATCACCCCATTGCACTCCAGCCTGGGTGACAGAGTGAGACCTATCTCTAAAAATAAATAAATAAAGCTTCACCAGGTGCAGTGGCTCACGCCTGTAATCCCAGCACTGTGGGAGGCCAAGGCGGGCAGATCACTTGAGGTGAGGAGTTTGAGCCCAGCCTGGCCAAGTGAAACCCCGTCTCTACTAAAAATATAAAAATCAGCCATGCACGGTGGCATGTGCCAGTAATCCCAGCTACTCGGGAGGCTGAGGCAGGAGAATCACTTGAACCCAGGAGGCGGAGGTTGCAGTGAGCCGAGATCGTGCCACTGCACTCCAGCCTGGGCGACAGAGTGAGACTCCATCTTAAATTTAAAAAAAAAATAAAGTTTTTAAAAAATCCCCAGTGACCCAATACTTTTAAGAACTTTACCTTTAGTGCCTCAAATGTAAGCAGGACATCATTAGTTTGCTTCAGGTCAATATAGAACATCATCAGCTCCCGTGATCCAAGTTGCATGAATATGGGAAGTAGCTGAAATGAACACCAAATACAAGTCTTAAATTTTGGCTTTATTTTCATGTATTTCCTATTCCACTCTTTGAGGATAGAAGCCTGAAGAAATGATGCACCTCTTCCTCCCTCCCTGTGAAGATAAATGTGTAAATGCACTTTAATCAAATAGACCATATCAGGAATGACCTGCATAAGACTTGGAACCATTTCATGCAAAGCCTTGTTTGTGGTAGAGTTAGAATATATCTTTGTATAAAATACTACCATAAAATAACACAGAAATGAACACAATAATTCCTACATGTGAACAGTACTCTTCCCAATAAGCTTACCTCCTGATATTCTCCTAGAGGAGTCAAATATTGGAGAATAAGTCGCTGCTCGATAGCAGGAGTCATAGGATAAAGGGTATAATTGGTGCCAATCACCCAGGGAGACATTTCTGACCAGCTGCTATTAGACAGCTCAACAAACATACGATCTGGATCAGAAGATGAGAAACCCAACTTTTGCTTGGCTTTCCTAAAGTTGTCTCTGTCACCCTGTTTTGCTGACTTGTTTTTCTTTAATCCTCCATCCTCAGGTTTGGTTGTTGAGTTCACTCTGCTACTGGTCTTGTGGCCTGAATCAAGATGAAAGGAGATCTCCATGTCTCCAGAAGCTTCCTCTTGGTCTCCATCCACTACATCTACAGCCATGTCACCATAGTCCATATCCACAGCCTCCTCATCCAGAGGCAAAAGGGGTTCAGAAGAGAGCTTCCGTGGACTGGGACGCTTGTTTTCCTGCCGCAAAGCCACTTCCTGTAGCTGTAGCTCCCTCAGTCTTCGAAGCACTATTGCCACCTATCAACAGATAATTGGAGAAAAAGGGGGTGCCTCTTTATTAAGGATTAAGTAATCCTTAATAATTCTTATTTCCACATAATAACTGGAGACTCATGCAGTGAGCCCAAGGCCTGGTAATAGCAACAATTTGATAAATGTGTTGCTTTGATTCCTATAAGTTGATGAAATAAGTAACAGCTAAGTATTGTTCCTCATAAAATTTTCCAGAGAATCCAAACCAGAAGATTTGCACATAAAATACATCATTGACAACTGATCTGTTTGGGTCAAGTTGACCTGGACCATCACACCTGAAGGGGCAGAAATTAGATATATTCATGATTTTTGTAATGTGTCTTTGAAAACCAAAGATGAAAGTTTCTCAAACTTTTATCTACTGTAGGTTGTATTCCATTAGATATTGCCATGTATATTATACATAACTACATTATCATTTTTCAAGTTCCTTTTTAAGTACATAGTTTTTGGGCCAACCCTATAAAGTGGTACTGTGTTTCATTTTAAAGAGAGAGGGATGGCCAGGTACAGTAGCTCATGCCTGTAATCCTAGTAATTTGGGAGGCCAAGATGGACGAATCACCTGAGATCAGGAGTTTGAGACCAGCCTGGCCAACATGGTGAAACCCCGTCTCTACTAAAAATACAAAAAATTTCCCGGGCGTGGAGGTGCTCGCCTGTAATCCCAGCTACTGGGGAGGCTGAGGCAGGAGAATTGCTTGAACCCGGGAGGCGGAGGTTGCAGTGAGCCAAGATCGTGCCATTGCACTCCAGCTTGGGCAACAAGAGTGAAACTCCGTCTCAAATAAAAAAATAAAAAAAAAAAGAGGGATTATGTGTGCACTTTACTTTGAATTGCGTTTTTAAAATTAGAATAGTAGATAGATAAAAGGAAGGGCACTTGGAAGCTGTTATCCTCAGCAAACTAATACAGGAAAAGAAAACTAAACACAACATGCTCTCACTTATAAGTGGGAAATGAACAATGAGAACACAGGGACACATTGCGGGGAACAATACACACTGGGGCCTGTCGAAGGGGAGTGGAAGAGAAATCAGGAAGACTAGCTAATGGATGCTGGGCCTAATACTTAGGTGATGGGTTGATCTGTGCAGCAAATCACCATGGCACATGTTTACCTATGTACTAAACGTGCACATCCTGCAGAGGCACCCCAGAACTTAAAAGTTGATGGGGGGGAGGCAAAAAAAAAAAAAAAGGGCAGATGGATGGATATTATAAGTGTTCACAATCAACTTAGGTGATGTATATATGTAGTTGTTCACTGTAAAATGCTTTCAATTTTACTACATGTTTGAAAATTTTCATAATACAAATGGTAGAAAGGGAAACAGGGAATGTTACTATTCTTTATTGGCATACAATGTCATCATCCTTGACAAGATTAGAAGTAGCTATTTTCTGCTGGACACGGTGGCTCACACTTGTGATCCCAGCACTTTGGGAGGCCTTGGCGGGTGGATCATGAGGTCAGGAGTTCAAGAGCAGCCTGACCAACATGGTGAAACCCTGTCTCTACTAAAAATACAAAAAATTAGCTGGTCCTGGTAGCGGGCACCTGTAATCCCAGCTACTCAGGAGGCTGAGGCAGGAGAATTACTTGAACCTGGGAGGTGGAGGTTGCAATGAGCCGAGATAGCGTCACTGCACTCCAACCCAGACAACAAAGCAAGACTCCGTCTCAAAAAAAAAAAAAAAAAAAAAACAGCTATTTTCAATTTTAAAAAACTCTTATGGAAACTAATATTGAAATTATAGCCATGCTCCAGTACAAGGTAATCAGTATGATCTACTTATTCAGATTCAAATAACAAGAAAGAACTTGTGAATACTGTCCCATCTTATATAAAAATTTATTCTAACACAGTCCTTACCAGCTGTGAATTTTCATCTCTATAGTTGGCAGCAATGTCTTGATTTTCCATAGCACCTCCTAACAGTCCAGTAGAATATGTCCTCAATGGTTGATCGGCCTCTCGGGCCCATTTGAAAAGATTCTCGACAATTCCCTCCTATAGTAAAGGAAATTAAATAGTAAATTTCGGAAAAAGCCCAAGTTCATGATTAACAATATAAGCAAAGATTTCAGTCTCATGAAAAAAATTTTAATATTTCAATGTTTGTAAGAGTAAAAAAAGTACTACTACAGCATCCAATAGGTTCCTTAGTTATATAAAGTATCTGTGCAATAGGAGCCTATTCAGCCAATAAAACTCAAGCTATCTCTTTCAGGTCTTTGCAGTGAGAAAAAATTAATTAAAAAATAAATAAAACTCAAGCTAAAAATTAACAATCCCCAGAATATAGTCCTAATCTAGGTGTTAACTCCCAAAAGGCTCCATGATCAACTGGGGATCACTGAAAGTACCTCTCATAGAAGCTCACAAAGCACAGGTAATATATTAACGTTCTGAGAGGTGCTCCATCAAAGTAGTGTTTAATTTAGCCCCACATACTAGAACCTTCTTTTTAAAAAAAAAAAAAAAAAAAGTCTCACTCTGTCGCCCAGGTTGGAGTGCAGTGGTGCAATCTTGGCTCACTGCAACCTCCTTCTCCCAGGTTCAAGTGATTCTCCTGCCTCAGCCTCCTGAGTACCTTGGACTATAGGCATGTGCCACCACAGCCAGCTAATTTTTGTATTTTTTAGTAGAGACGGAGTTTCGCTGTGTTGGCCAGGCTGGTCTCAAACTCCTGACTTCAAGTGATCCGCCCACCTCGGCCTCCCAAAGTGCTGGGATTACAGGCATGAGAAACCATGCCTGGCCTCCCAGACTTATTTTATTTATTTTTATTTATTTATTTTTTTGAGACAGAGTCTTGCTCTGTCGCCCAGGCTAGAGTGCAATGGCACAATCTCGGCTCACTGCAAGCTCCGCTCTCAGGTTCACACCATTCTCCTGCCTTAGCCTCCCGAGTAGCTGGGACTACAGGCGCCCACCACCACGCCCGGCTAATTTTTTGTATTTTTAGTAGAGACAGGGTTTCACCGTGTTAGCCAGGATGGTCTCAATCTCCTGACCTCGTGATCCGCCCACCTTGGCCTCCCAAAGTGCTGGGATTACAGGCGTGAGCCACCACGCCCGGCCCCCAAACTTATTTTTAATTACATTTCATTATGAAATAGAATACATATAAACATGTGTGGTCCAAAGAACTTGAAAATCACTTATGTCCTACTACCCAGCTTAAAAAATAGAAACCTCCTGTAGGCCAAGATTGATAAAAACATAAAATAAAAATAAATAATATTTTTTTTTACCTTTTCCAGATCACAGATTTAAAAAGAAAAAATTTTAAAGAAATAGAAACCTCCCATGTGCCCCTCCTTATGCCATCTCCTGCAAGGCGGTTTAAACACTCCTAAATTTTAAGAATTTTCTTGTTAAACTTTGTTAACTGCTATATGCTTTTGAACTACATAAATTGTGATAGTGTATATATTTTGCTGCAACTTATTTTTTACTCAATATATGTTTTTGAGATTCATCTATATTGCTGCATGTAGCACACTTAAATAGCACTCAAGACAGTCTACAAATATTTTTTTTTTTTTTTTTTTTGAGACGGAGTCTTGCTCTGTCCCCCAGGCTGGAGTGCAGTGGCGCGATCTCGGCTCACTGCAAGCTCCGCCTCCCGGGGTTCACGCCATTCTCCTGCCTCAGCCTCCCGAGTAGCTGGGACTACAGGCGCCCGCCAACACGCCCGGCTAATTTTTTTGTATTTTTAGTAGAGACGGGGTTTCACCCTGTTAGCCAGGATGGTCTCGATCTCCTGACCTCGTGATCCGCCCGCCTCGGCCTCCCAAAGTGCTGGGATTACAGGCTTGAGCCACCGCGCCCGGCCAGTCTACAAATATTAATTTATCTCATCCTCCTATCAAGCCTGTATGATTGGGCAGGTACTGTATTTGCAGATGAGGAAAATGAATCAGTGAGGCTAGTGAACCAAAAGTTACAAAACTAGTGGCAGAGCTAGGATGTGAACCTAGACAGTGTACCTACAGATGCTCTTCACTGCCATACTCTGTTATTTTATTCGCTTGACCAATAATGGTGATATAAACTACATTTGTGCTAGCCAAACATCTAACATACAAACCTAGGAAGAGAACTGCTAGGTCACAGGGTATGTGCATGCTGAACTTTACTAGATGAGGCCAAATTTTTCCAAAGTGATTGCAACAATTCACATTTCCACCAACAGTGAATAAAAGTTATCTTCGTTTTTCCACATCTTTGCCAACACTACCACTATCAGTCTGATGGTTGTAAAAATAGCATTTCATTTAATTTGAATTTCCTTGTTTATTAAATAAGTTCCACATTTTTTCATTTGTGTGTTGACCATTCAGGCTTTTGCTTCTGTGAAGTACTCTTGCTTTTGCCAGTGTCTTTTGCTAAACACAAGTTCTTTTTTTTTTTTTTTTTTGAGACAGAGTCTTGCTCTGTCACCCAGGCTGGAGTGCAGTGGCGCAATCTCGACTCACTGCAACCTCCACCTCTCAGGTTCAAGCGTTTCTCCTGCCTTGGCCTCCCGAGTAGCTGGGATTACAGGTGCACACCAACCACACCCAGCTGATTTTTGTATTTTTAGTAGAGACGGGGTTTCACCATGTTGGCCAAGCTGGTCTTGAACTCCTGACCTCAGGGGATCCGCCCACCTCCTACTCAGATCCCAAAGAGCTGGGATTACAGGTGTGAGCCACTGCACCCGGCCAAGTTCTTAATTTTCTTATAAGCGTACTTAAGGCTGGGAGCAGTGGCTTATGCCTGTAATCCTAATGCTTTGGGAAACCAATGCAGGAGGATTACTTGAAGTCAGGTGTTTGAAGTAAGGAGTTTGAGACCAGCCTAGGCAACGTAGCAAGACCCCATCTCCACAAAAACAAAATTTAAAAATTAGCTGGGCATGGTGGTGGACGCCTATAGTCCAAGCTACTTGGGAGGCTGAGGCAGGAAGATCACTTGAGCCCAGGAGTTCAAGGCTGCAGTGAGCTAGGACTGCGCCACTGCACTCCAGCCTGGGTGACAAAGCAAGACCCCATCCCTAAAAAGAATAAAAACAAAAATAAATTTAAAAATTAAAAAAAAAAAAATACTGGCCGTGCACGGTGGCTCACACCTGTAATCCCAGCACTTTAGGAGTCCAAGAAGGGTGGATCACCTTGAGGACAGGAGTTCAAGACCAGCCTGGTCAACATGGTGAAACCCCCATCTCTAATAAAAATACAAAAATTACCCAGCACGGTGGCAGGCGCCTGTAATCCCAGCTACTCAGGAGGCTGAGGCAGGAGAATCGCTGAGCCTGGAAGGCGGAGGTTGCAGTGAGCCGAGATCGCGCCACTGCGCTCCAGCCTGGCCAACAAGAACAAAACTTTGTCTCAAAAATAATAATAATAAAACGTTTTAAATATTTTTAGAAACAATATTTTCTTTTTCTTAAATTCTTCCAAAAAGTCATCAGCTCATTCTTCTATACATAACCAAAAGTTTTGACCATTTTCTAAAAATTCCTACTATGGGCTGGGCATGGTGGCTCATGCCTGTAATCCTAGCACTTTGGGAGGCCAAGGCAGGTGGATCACTTGAGGTCAGGAGTTCGAGACCAGCCTCCTGGCCAACATGGTGAAACCCCGTCTCCACTAAAATTACAAAAATTGGCTGGGTACAGAGGCACGTGCTTGTAGTTCCAATTTTTCGGGAGGCTGAGGCATGAGAATCACTTGAACCTGTAAGGCAGAGGTTGCAGTGAGCTGAGATTGCGCCACTGCACTCCAATCTAGGTGACAGAGCAAGACTGTCTCTCAAAAAAAAAAAAAAAACTACTCTGAAGAACACATTTTTGGAAATTTTGTTGTAAAATTTCTACTGATATAGAATATATTTACCATGTATTTTCAGCATATTTCTTTGTGCCCTTTTTCCAAACAGTATAACAAACTTAAAATATTAATTATATCTATTCTCTTCCACTGACATGTTATGAAGAATTTTGTTCCACCTTTTGTCTTCCTAAACTGTTTCTTTTGATTAACAGTTCTAGGTTTCCAGGCCAGGCACAGTGGCTCATGCCTATAATCCCAGCACTTTGGGAGGCCGAGGCGGGTGGATCACATGAGGTCAGGAGTTCGAGACCAGCCTGGTCAACATGGCGAAACCACATCTCTACTAAAAATACAAAAATTAGCCAGGTGTGGTGGCACACGTCTATAATCCCAGCTACTCAGGAGGCTGAGGCAGGAGAATCGCTTGAACCCAGGAGGCAGAGTTGCAGTGAACTGACATCACACCACCGCATTCCAACCTGGGCGACCGAGCAAGACTCTGACTCAATTAAAAAAAAAAAAAATTCTATGTTTACAGACAGACACTGAGGATATTTTCTACTATCTTCTGACCTCTACTGCCGCTGTGGCAAAGTTTGCTCTGTTTGATTATTTGCAGGAATTTTTTTTTACTCTAGTTGCTTTTAAGATCTTCTCTTTGGTAATCTTCACTGTACTTCCTGAATCTGAATGGTGATGTCTTTTGTTAATTCTTAAAATTCTACTGTCATCTGTCTGAATGCTGTCATCTCTCTGAATGTGCCTTTGTCCTTTCTCATCTCTCTACTCCCTCTACCTGAAACTCCCTTTAGATATTTTGAACTTTCTAATTCTAAGTCCATGTTTCAACTTCTTTCGTATTTTTCATCTCTCATTTCTAGGAGCTTCATTATTAGTTATCCTGTCAGATCTTCCAGTTCATTAATTGTATCTTCAGCTCTGTTTAAACTTCACTCTAACTCATAGAGACAGGGGTCTCACTTCGTTGCCCAGGCTGATCTTGAACTCCTAGCCTCAAGGGATCCTTCTGTCTCAGCCTCCTGAGCAACTGAGACTATAAGCATGCATCCCTATACCCAGCTCATTTACTAAGTTTTTAAATTCCATAACTATAATTTTTGTTTTTTCATAGAGTCTTGGACTTTTCTTAGAGTTCTGATTCCTTATTTTACATCCAATAGTTTAACCATTTTGAAGAGTGTAATTCAGTAGAACTAAGTACATTCACAATGTTAAATAAGTATTACCAGTATAGTATCTATTTTCGAACTTCTTCATTATGCAAACAAAAACTCTGTACCCCTCACTTTCAATTACAATTAAGACAACCAGACAGAAGCTCAATAAGGAAACAGAGAACTTGAACAACACTATAAGCCATTGAACCTAAAAGATGTACACAGAAAACTCCACCCAACGACAGTAGATTACAGTCTTCTCGAGTACACATAGAACTTTTTCCATGTTCTTTTACGTTTTTTTTTCCAGAGTAAACCATATGTTAGGCCACAAGTCTTAATAAATTTAAAAAGATTGAAATCTCACAATCTTTTCTAGTCACAACGGAATGAAACTAGAAATCAACAATATTAGAAAACTATAATATTCACAAATACATGGAAATTAAACATCACTCCTGAATAACTAATGAGTCAAAGAAATCACAAGGGAAATTAGAAAGTCACTTTGGACAAATGAAAACACAACCATACCAAAACCTATGGAATGTAGCAAAGGCGGTGGTTAAAATGATATTTATTTATTTATTTCTCTTTTTTTTGAGATGCAGTTTTGGTCTTGTTGCCCAGGCTGGAGTGCAATGGCACAGTCTTGGCTCACTGCCACCTCTGCCTCCCAAGTTCGAGTAATTCTCCTGCCTCAACCTCCCAAGTAGCTGGGACTACAGGCACATGCCATCGCACCTGGCTAATTTTGTATTTTTAGTAGAGATGGGGTTTCACCATGTTGCCCAGGCTGCTCTCAAACTCCTGACCTCAGGTGATCCACTCATCTCGGCCTCCCAAAGCGCTGGGATTACAGGCGTGAGCCACTGCACTCGGCCAGAATGATATTTATAGCGGCAAACACATGCAATTAAAAAAGAAGAAAGATCTCAAATCAAATTAGGAACTAGGCCTAACTATGCCTTATGCCATATGCCACCAGAAAAAAACAATACTCAAAGCTAGCAAAAGAAATAATAAAGATTATAGTGGAGAAAAATGAAATAGAGAATAGAAAAATACAGAAAGTCAATGAAACTAAAAGTTCTTCAAGATCAACAAAATTGACAAACTTTTGGCAAGACAGGTCAAGAATAAAAGAGAGGACTCAAATTACTAGGATCAGAAATGAAACAGGCCTCATTACTACCAACTTTATAGAAATAAAAAGATTTATAAGAGAATACTATATACAGTTGTACAACAACAAATTGGATAACCAAGATAAAATGGACAAATCTACCAAAACTGACTCATAAAGAAACAGAAAAACTAAATAGACCTATAAGTAGTAAGGAAATTGAATCAATAATCAAAAACTTCCCAAAACAGAAAAAGCCAGGACACGACGACTTCATAGTAAATTCTATGAAACATTTAAAGAAGAATTAAAGCCGGGTACGGTGGCTTATGCCTGTAATCCCAACAATTTGAGAGGCTAAGGCAGGAGGATCACTTAAGGCTAGGAGTTCTAGACAAACTTAAGCAGCAAAACCAGACCCATCTCTCTAAATAATTAAATAAAGAAGAATTAACACCAATCCTTCTCATAACTCTTCCCAAAAATTGACTGGAAGGTAACACTTCCTAACTCATTTTATGATGCCAGCATTACCAAAGCTAAAGACACTATGAGAAAAGAAAACTACAGACCAATATATCACTCATGACTATAGTTATAAAAATCCTCAACAAAATACTAGGAAAATGAATTCAGCAGCATAAGAGGACTATACATCATGACTAAATAAACTATATCTCAGGAATTCAAAGATAGTTCAACATACCACATAACCATTGCAACTGATACCAAAAAAATGTTGACAAGTCAATACTTTATAATGAAAAAACAATAAACTAGATTCTAGAAAGAAACATCAGCATAATAAAGGCCATTTATGAAAACTCATAGCTAATATCATACTTAACGGTGAAAGACTGAAAGGCATTCCCTTAAGATCAAGAAAAAGATGTCCACTTATTTTTTAAGAGACAAGGTCTCACTATGTTTTCCAGGATGGTCTTGAACTCCTGAGCACAAGCGATCTTCCCACCTCGGCCTCCCAAAGTACTGAGGTTACAGGCGTGAGCCACCACACCTGGTCAAGGTGTCCACTTTTGCCACTTCTATTAAACATAGTACTGGAAGTTCTAGTGAGAGTAATTAGACATAAAAAAGGAAATTAAAGGAATCCAGATTAGAGAGTAAGAAGTAAGATTACCTTTGTTGGCAAATGACATGATCTTATATGTATAAAACCCTAAAGACTCCATACACGAAAAAACCTGTCAGTTAAGTAACACATTCAGCAAAGTTATAGGATACAAAATCAACATACAAAAATCAGTTGCATTTCTATACACTAGCAATGAACAATATAAAAAGGAAATTCTTTTTTTTTTTTTTTTTTTAGTGACAAGGTCTCACTCTGTCACCCAGGCCGGAATGCAGCGACATAATCATAACTTACTGCAACCTCGAACTCCTGTGCTGAAGCAATCCTCCTGCCTCAACCTCTCAACTAGCCAGGACTACAGCCATGTGCCACCACATTCAGCATATATATATATATATATATATATATATATATATATATTTATATTTATATTTATATTTATATTTATTTATTTATTTATTTACAGATGGGGTCTCACCATGTTGCCCAGCCTGCAGCTAAATAATTTTAAATAAAAATAAATTTTAGGCCAGACAGAGTGGCTCATGCCTGTAATGCCAGCACCTTGGGAAACCAAGCCGGGGAGGATCATTTGAGCTCAGGAGTTCAAGACCAGCCTGGGCAACATAATGAGACTCTGTCTCTATTTTTTCATATATATTTAAAAAATAAAAATAAATAGATTTTAGGTCAGGTGTAATCCCAGCACTATGGGAGGCCGAGACAGGTGGATCACCTGAGGTCAAGAGTTTGAGACCAGCCTGGCTAACATGGTGAAACCCCATCTCTACCAAAAATACAAAAAATTAGCTGGACATGGTGGCAGGTGCATGTAATCTCAGCTACTCGGGAGGCTGAGGCAGGAGAATCACTTGAACCTGGGAGGCAGAGGTTGCAGTGAGCTGAGACCGTGCCGTTGCACTCCAGCTTGGGCAACAAGAGCAAAACTCTGTCTCAAAAAAAAAAAAAAAAGATCGTAAAGCTTTTTTTCAATATCTCTGAAAGTAAAAGTCAACAACTTTTTAAAAACAGTGGCTGAATAAAATCAACTTAGTACACTGAACCAGCATTTTAAAAAAGAAATAAAGTAAAAAAGTATCAGAATGAATTGCACAAAGAGTAAACAGTGTTTTTAAAACTTCTTTTTCATACATATAATGTATGGACTAGGTTTCAAGGTTTAAAAAAAAGTACATGTTACTATGTTTCACAAAATTTGAAAAACACTGTCCTAGAGCAATAAGTCTTTTTCTTTTCTTTTTTGAGATGGGGTCTCGCTCTGTCTCCCAGGCTGGAAAGCAAGTGGCACAATCACAGTTCACTACAGCGTCCACCTCCTGGACCCAAGCAATCTTCCTACCTCAGCCTCCCAAGCAGCTGAGACCACAGTGTGCACCAGTACACCCACAAAGAGACTCCATCTCTTTGTAAATGAGGTCTCCTTAGGTTATCCAGGCTGAGTAAGTCTTAATTATAACTTTTGAGGAACACCAATAGCCAATTTGTTGAGAAATAATGATTTCTGACTCATTAATTGCTATAATTAAAATATCTTAAGAAATACTGATTCATTTAAAAAAGCTGCATAGGATACTTCTGAAGGGTACAGATCATCATGTAATCAAGTAACACAATATGAAAGAGGCTTGCAATCTGTTCTCTAAACACTGGATTCAAGACAATTTCCAATCTAATGCACAATGGAATAAGTCACTTCTCCCAATAAACCATTAATTAGGAAACGATAAAACTGTTCTTGCAGAAAGCTTTATTATTCATAATTTCCCTTAAATAGTGTTTCTAACCGCCAAAGGGCATTCATTTCTTTCCAGATCTACAATGATGAAACTATAAAGAAACAGAGATGATTTTCCTACAAGGACAACATGGAAATTTTCAAAAAGCCCAGTTAAATCATCTGTAATCGGCTGGGCGCAGTGGCTCACGCCTGTAGTCCCAGCACTTTGGGAGGCCGAGGCGGACGAATCATCTGAGGTCAGGAGTTGAAGACCAGCCTGGCCAACGTGGTGAAATCCCATCTCTAATAAAAACATTTAAAAAATTAGCTGGGCGTGGTGGCGGGTACCTGTAATCCCAGCTACTCAGGAGGCTGAGGCAGGAGAATCACCTGAACCCAGGAGGCGGAGGGTGCAGTGAGCCGAGATCACACTATTGCACTCCAGCCTGGGCAACAGAGTTAGGCTCTGCCTCAAAAAAAAAAAAAAAAAATTCTGTAATCTTAGATAAACCTTGAGTATACAAATATATTGCCATAAATGCTTTTATCATCCTGATTTTCAAAATAATCCATATTAAAATTTTTTTACAAAGACAGATTCTTCCAGTCTCACACGGGGGTTGCTAACTGGAGATTTTAGTCTATAAGCGATACTGCAAATTATAACGTTAATCACAATGTTATTCTCTAAAATACTTTATGTGGCACAATTATTCTGCAATAAAAGTTAATATGAATTTTCTTAAAAGCTAAATAAGAATCAAGATCTTTCATTTGGGTCATACACTTAACTATAATAAGACTTCCAGGCTGGGTGCAATAGCTCATTCCTATAATCCCAGCACTTTGGGAGGCTGAGGTGGGAGGACTGCTTGAGCCCAAGAGTGTGAGACCAGCCCGGGCAACATAGGGAGACCTCACCTCTACAAAAGATTTTTAAAAAATTAGCCGGGCATGGTGGCACTTGCCTATGATCCTAGCTACTTGGGAGGCTGAGGCAGGAGAATGGTTTGAGACAAGGAGAT
Source organism: Nomascus leucogenys (assembly GCF_006542625.1). Taxonomy (NCBI): domain Eukaryota; kingdom Metazoa; phylum Chordata; class Mammalia; order Primates; family Hylobatidae; genus Nomascus; species Nomascus leucogenys. Next base: position 100,263,087 of record NC_044384.1, on the reverse strand, counting down.
CGAGGATACAGTGAGCTTTTCTTTTAACCTGTTCTCAAAAGAAAGAAAAAAAAAGATTTCCAGAGTGTTTAAGAAGATTAAAATTTTAATAGCTTTAAAAATAAAGCAAGTGGCCAGGCACAGTGGCTCACACCTGTAATCCCAGCACTTTGGGAGGCCAAGGCGGGCAGATCACCTGAGGTCGGGAGTTTGAGACCAGCCTGACCAACATGGAGAAACCCCATCTCTACTAAAAATATAAAAATTAGCCAGGTGTGGTGGCACGCACCTGTAATCCCAGCTACTCACGAGACTGAAGCAGGAGAATTGCTTGAACCCGGGAGGCAGAGGTTGCAGTGGGCCGAGATCGCGCCACTGCACTCCAGCCTGCGCGACAGAGCGAGACTCCATCTCAAAAAAAAAAAAAAAAAGCAAGCTATGTGGCATATCCAATTCACACAGCAAATTATTAAAGCTAAGATACAAAATATTTACATTACTTCTAAAACTTGAGCAACTAATTTTTTTTTTTCTGTCTCACTCTTGTCAGGGCTGGAGTGCAGTAGCACGATCAGGGCTCACCATAGCCTCTACTTCCTGAGTTGAAGCCATCCTCCCGCCTCAGCATTCCAAACATCTGGGACTACAGGCCTGAGCTACCGTGCCCAGCTAATGATTTATTTTTGTGGAGACAGGGTCTTGCTATATTGCCCAGGCTACATCGCCAGTCTTGAACTCCTGGGCTCAAGCAGTCCTCCTGCCTTAGCCTCACAAAGTCCTGGGATTACAAACATGAACCACCTCACCTGGCCCTAATTTTTCTCTTTTATTTATTTATTTTTTGAGATGGAGTCTCACTCTGTCACCCAGGGTGGAGTGTAGTGGCATGATTTTATCTCACTGCAACTTCCACCTCCTTGGTTCAAGCGATTCTCATGCCTCAGCCTCCCAAGGAGCTGGGACTACAGTCACACACCACCACACCCAGCTAATTTTTGTATTTTTTTGTAGAGATGGGGTTTTGCCATGTTGGCCAGACTGATCTCAAACTACTGGCCTCAAGTGATCTACCCGCCTCGGCCTCCCAAAGTGCTGGGATTACAGGCGTGAGTCACGACGCCCAGCCCCTAATTTTTTCTTGTTTTTGTTTTTTTTGAGACGGAGTCTCACTCTGTCGCCCAGGCTGGAGTGCAGTGGCACAATCTTGGCTCACTGCAAGCTCCGCCTCCCAGGTTCATGCCATTCTCCTGCCTCAGCCTCCCGAGTAGCTGGGACTACAGGCACCCACCACCACGCCCGGCTAACTTTTTGTACTTTTAGTAGAGACGGGGTTTCACCGTGTTAGCCAGGATGGTCTCGATCTCCTGACCTCGTGATCCGCCCACCTCAGCCTCCCAAAGTGCTGAGATTACAGGCGTGAGCCACCACGCCTGGTCTACCCAGCCCCCAATTTTTGATAGTTGAAGTATACATGCATAGTCACTATCAATTTAACACTTGCTTGTCTTCCTAACACTTACTCTTATTTGGAATTACCAGTTTACTTTTGTTTGCCCACCCCCAAACACCTACATGAATGTAAAGCTCTCATGTTGCTAACAAAATATTCCAAGCCCCTACAACAAAACACAGCACAAAAGAGATCTTCCAATATTAGCTACACGAATACTAAATACCACGAAGAATAGGAAAGAAAGGCTTCCTCAAATACAAAGCTCTTCATCACTGGGAAGATCACGCACCAAGAGTAAGAGTTTGACTAACATCATAAATCCATTCCAGAAACACATGGGCCAGGCATAGTGTCTCACATCTGTAATCCCAGCACTTTGGGAGGCCAAGGCAGGAAGATGGTTTTAGCCCAGAAGTTCGAGACTAGCCTGGCAACATAGTGAGACCTCGTCTCTACAAATTAAAAAATTAGCCGGGCATGGTGACACATGCCTATACTTCCAGCTACTCAGAAGGCTGAGGTGGGAGAACAGCTTAAGCCCAGGAGGTCAATGCTGCAGTGAGCCATGGTGATCTCACCACTTCACTCCAGCCTGGGCAACAGAGTGAGACTCCATCTCAAAAAAAAGGCTGGGCGCGGTGGCTCACACCTGTAATCGCAGCACTTTGGGAGGCTGAGGCAGGCGGATCACGAGGTCAGGAGTTCAAGACCAGCCTGACCAATATGGTGAAACCCCATCTCTACTAAAAATACAAAAATTTGCCAGGCATGGTGGCACGAGCCTGTAGTCTCAGCTACTCTGGAGGCTGAAGCAAAAGAATCACTTGTACCCGGGAGGCAGAAATTGCAGTGAGCCAAGATCACACCACTGCACTCCAGCCTGGGCGACAAGAGCAAGACTCTGTCTCAAAAAAAGAAAAAAAAAAAAAACAACCCACACAACATATAAACTCAAGATTTAAAAAAATTCTATAATGGCCAGGTGCGGCAGTTCACGCCTGTAATCCCAGCACTCTGGGAGGCCAAGGAGGGTGGAACACTTGGGTCAGGAGTTTGAGACCAGCCTGGCCAACATGGTGAAATGCTGTCTCTACTAAAAATACAAAAATTAGCCAGGCATGGTGGCATACACCTGTAATCCCACGTACCCAGGAGGCTCAGGCACAAGAATTGCTTGAACCCAGGAGGAAGTTGCAGTGAGCTGAGACTGCACCACTGCATTCCAGCCTGGGCGACAGAGCAAGACTCAGTCTCAAAAAAAGAAAAAAAAAGTAAATAAAATAAAATTAAAAATACTGGCCAGGTGCGACGGCTCACGCCTATAATCCCAGCACTTTGGGAGGCCGAGGCAGGCGGATCACCTGAGGTCAGGAGTTCGAGGCCAGCCTGACCAACATGGTGAAATCCCAACTCTACTAAAATTACAAAAATTAAGTGGACATGGTGGTGGGCGCCTGTAATCCCAGCTACTTGGGAGGCTGAGGCAGGAGAATCACTTGAGCCGGGCGGCAGAGGTTGTAGTGAGCCAAAATCGTGCCACTGCACTCCAGCATGGGTGACAAAGCAAGACACCATCTCAAAAAAAAAAAAGAAAAAAAACTATAAGCACCCAAGCAACAAGTATTTGTCAAAATAACTATTTTTAAATTTTTGGCTGGGCACAGAGGCTCACGACTATAATCCTAGCAATCTGAAATGCTAAAGTAGGAGGATCACTTGAGCCCAGCTGCTCACTGGGCAATACAGCAAGCCCCTATCTCAATTTAAAAAATGATAATAAAAAATAAATAATTTTATTATTGCCTGTCAGGATTTCTTAGATTTTTATAACATATATTAGTATATGAATAACAAAAACTGTAACAATGATTTTAACCATAAAGACAAATCAAATACATCATAATTCAATTACAAAATAAAATTATGATTTTACTTTTCACTAAGTACCTTTTCTTGAAAGACAACAGCAGTTTCCAGCCCTGGCATGATGTCTAGTAGGAGTCTGCAAGCTGCAGTGTTTAAAGGGGGCTCTCGGCTTGTCATCACGTATGCATTCACCAGCTGTAAAGAAAAAAAGAAATATTGTTTATCTAAAATTCAACCCAGTCAAATTAAGGACATCTAATAAAACCGCAACATATTCCCATTACTTTCTTAACGGGTATGAAAGAAGACCGTATGTAACTAATTAAACTTTTACTAATTAAACCTTTAATTGTTATAAACACTTATGATCCTGCTGAGCCATGATGATACCACACATAATTTCTTCTGCAGCTTTAAAGCCAAATCCCCCCAAAACAACTCAGCAATCATAGAAATTAAAGCTCAAACGCTGATGCCAGTGATGCACACTTGTAATCCCAGCACTTTGAGAAGCCAAGGCAGGAGATCACTTGAGCTCAGGAGTTTGAAACCAGCCTGGACAACATGGCAAAACCCCATCTCTACCAAAAATACAAAAATTAGCCAAGCATGGTGGCACATGCCTGTAGTCCCAGCTACATGGGAGGCTGAGGTGGGAGGATGCCCAGAGCCCAGGAAGTCAAGGGTGAAGTGAGCCCTAATCACCACTGCACTCAGGCCTGGGCAACAATGAGACCCTGTCTCCAAAAAAAAAAAAACAAAAACAAAAACAAAAAACAAACAAACAAAATGCCACAAATAAACCTATCCCCTTCCATATACACTTTATTTTTCATGATTTTTTTATGGACAGGGTCTCACTCTGTCACTTAGGCTGGAGTGCAGTGGCACAAGCATGGCTCACTGCAGTCTCGACCTCCCAGTCTCAAGTGATCCTCCAGCTTCAGCCTCCCAAGAAGCTGAGACCGCAGGTGCACACCACCACGTCCATCTAATTTTTTAATTTTTAGTAGAGACGGGACCTCATTATGTTGCCTGAGCTAGCCTCTAACTCCTGGCCTCAGGTGATCCTCCCACCTCAGCCTCCCCAAGTACTGGGATTACAGGCATGAGCCATCACATCTGGCCCCCACACCACTGCATATACAGTTTTTTAAATGCATAAGCAGGGCAATATGAGCCCCATATTCTTGACACTGGTTAATAAAAACTCAAATTTTATAATAAATTATATATATAATACATATAATAATATGTATTAATAAAAGTCTCCATTTGGCACTTATTCAATATTTACTGAATCTCTAATATTAAGCGGTACTATGTTCTGTGCTGGGCATATAACAGTAAATAATTATTGACACAGTCCCACCATCCCAAGATTCATTATCCAGGCTGGGTGTGGTGGCTCACCCCTGTAATCCCAGCACATTGGGTGGCCAAAATCTGAGGATCGCTTGAGCCCAGGAGTTCAAGACCAGCCTGGGCAACCCAGTGAAATCTTGTCTCTACAAAAAAATCAAAAAATTAGCCAGGCATGGTGGCACATGCCTGTGGTCTCAGCTACTCAGGAGGCTGAGGCAGGAGAATCCTTGAGCATGCGAGGTCAAGGCTGCAGTGAGTGATCTTACTAATGCACTCAGAGTGAGATCCTATCTAAAACAAAGAAAAGATGTGTAATTCAATAGAGGTGACAGTTGGGAAAACAAGTAATACCATGAGTAAAGGATGCTACCGAAGTCCCTAGGAGGGCACACGACCCCTGCAGAAGAATCAGAGAAGGCTTAAAAGAAGGGATTCCAAGCCAGGATGTAAAAGACGAGAAGGAAGTATCTAAGCAAACGCTGGAGGAGAGGAGGGCCAGAAGGCAAGAACTGAAACTGCAGAGAACAAAGTTCAGAGACAGATTTGGTTTTTATACCAAACTAAGAAACTTAAAATTTATCCTGAAGGTAACAGAAAGCCATTAATGGATTTTAAGCAAGAGGTTACCATAATTTCTGGGCTATAAAGTGAAGAATGAATTAGAGGAGGACAAGACAAGAAGAAACCAGTGAAGATGTTATTTCAGTAACCAAGTAAGAAATTGTTGGCTAAACGGTGATCTAGCTAAACTGGGGTCTGGTGACAAGAACAGAACTGGAGGGATTTGTGAAGTTTAAGGGGAAGGGAATAATAACATCTGTAAGTTCACTGTATAAGAGAGCTTGGAGGCGTAAAGGACACTTTCTAGCTAACTAGACAAGGACATCGTTACTAAGCTAGAGAACAAGAGAAATAGATTATGGAGTGAATGGTCAGACACGTAAAATTCAAGGTTTATATGGGAGATACCCAGAAGGAAATGTCTAGAAGGCAGTTGGGAAGTGATCTGAAACTAAGAAACAGACATTGGTGATACAGAAATAAATCTATGAGTCAACATAATACAGACAATAATAGCTAATACTGGCTGGGTGCAGTGGCCAATGCCCGTAAACCCAGAACTTTGGGAGGCCGAGGCTGGTGGATCACCCAAAGTCAGGAGTTTGAGACCAGCCTGACCAACATGGAGAAACCCCGTCTCTACTAAAAATACAAAAATTAGCCTGGCGTGGTAGTGCATCCCTTGTAGTCCCAGCTACTCGGGAGGCTGAGTCAGGAGAATCACTTGAACCCGGGAGGCAGAGGTTGCAGTGAGCCGAGATCACACCACTACACTCCAGCCTGGGCAACAAAAGCGAAACTGTCTCAAAAAACAAATAAGCAAATAAATAAATGATAATAATAGCTAATACCTACTGGGCCTTCAACGTGTGCCAGGCTCTCTGCCAAGCACCTTCATGCTTAATTTCATTCAAGGATTACAAAAAAGGTTTTAAATGCTATTAACTCCATTTTATAGACTAGAAAAATACGGCTGTGGCTGGGCACAGTGGTTCACGTCTGTAATCCCAGCACTTTGGGAGGCCAAGGTGGGTGGATAACTTGAGGTCAGGAGTTTGAGACTAGTCTGGCCAACATGGTGAAAGCCCATCTCTACTAAACATACAAAAAAATAAGCCAGGTGTGGTTGGCAGGCGCCTGTGGTCCCAGCTACTTGGGAGGCTGAGGCAGGAAAATCACCTGAGCCTGGAAAGCAGAGGTTGCAGTGAGCCAAGATTGTGCCAGCCTGAGTGACAGAGTCAGACCGTCTCAAAAGGAAGAAAAGAAAAAGAAGGCAGGGAGAAAATAAAGCTTGAAGAGGCTTAAGTCTGTCAGTGAACTATGGAGCTGGATTTAAATCCAAAACATGGACCCCCAAAGCCCACGTTCTCAAGCATCATGCCATCCCACCTCCAAAAACAAACCTATCAGCCACAATTTGTTGAGCAATTACTATGTTCAGGAGCTGAGTAAAATATGTATTTCTTATTTACTCCTCACATCCTCCTCAAGATAGAAAGCACCTTTCTATCCCTCTACATGCCCAATGCATACCCCACAGTGTCAGTGCAGAATCATGCTGTATGCATCACTCTTATTTTTCCACTGAAAAACTGAAGAAGGCCCCTATATTCTCAAATTCAAAATCATTTTGCCCAAGAATGAGCATAGATACCTTGGGAGGCCTCACCAATATCAAAGTACATACCAAAGAGAAAGCATTATGGCCACAACCAGGACTTTGGCAAAAAACTCTACTCCCAACTTTGTCAAGGCCTTAAGAGAAGGCAAACTATTCACGAAAAAACAATAAAGATACAGCATCTACAGATGATAATCGCCGGAGAAAAGTAAGAAGCAAACCTACTGCATTCATGAAATCATCATTCTTGAAGAGTATTCTCAGCAAGTGGCCCAGCATACACTCTGGATCAGCTCGACCTACCAAGAGAAGAGGGGAGGAACAAATAAAGGAATGAGTAAGACATCCCAGTCAAGCAACTTAGACCTCTGGAAAGGCACCTGGGTTGTTATATGCACTAATAAAATGCCAGCAAAAATAATCAGAAACAAAACATTATTGTGCTAAATTAGATTACATAAGAAACGTACTTTAGGCCAGGCGCAGTGGCTCATGCCTGTAATCCCAGCACTTTGGGAGGCCGAGGTGAGCAGATCACGAGGTCAGGAGTTTGAGACCAGCCTGGCCAATATGGTGAAATCCCGTCTCTACTAAAAATACAAAAATTAGCCAGGTGCAGTGGCGGGCGCCTGTAATCCCATCTACTCGGGAGGCTGAGGCAGGAGAATTGCTTGAACCCAGGAGGCGGAGGTTGCAGTGAGCCAAGATTGCACCACTGCAATCCAGCCTGGGTGACAGAGGAAGACTCCCTCTCGAAAAAAATATATTAAAATAAAACCGACATGGATGTAGCTGGAAACCATCATTCTCAGCAAACTATCGCAAGGACAAAAAACCAAACACCTGTTCTCACTCATAGGTGGGAACTGAACAATGAGAACACTCGGACACAGGAAGGGGAACATCACACACCGGGGCCTGTTGTGGGGTGGGGGAAGGGGAGAGGGATAGCATTAGGAGATATACCTAATGTAAATGACGAGTTAATGGGTGCAGCACACCAACATGGCACATGTATACATATGTAACAAACCTGCACGTTGTGCACATGTACCCCAGAACTTAAAGTATAATAAATATATATATACATATAAAAAGAAACATGCTTTAAAAATAACAATGTAAAAACTTGAGACACTGCTCTCTAGCCTTCCCATCTCCTAGCATACTGCCTATACAGCACTGCTGAATTAAACAAATGAGCACTAGATCCAGACGAGCATCACCAAGAGTATACAAGGTCTACAAAAGAATCATAAAGGAACCTAAGAGAGAGAAAACTTCTGACTCCCCATCCATAAAAAGGTAGGAAGCATGCTTCTATTGATGGGTGGCCTGGAGAAGACAGGCTCCAAGTCCAACCTCTCCTTCCACTACAATGACAACAGCAACAGAGATGCATCCTCAAACATGTAAGGACACCCTGGGTCAGGGTGACGGGGGTGAATTCCACCAAGCAATCACTAACCCTAAAGATACAATAACCTTGGCCATCTTAACTTAGCTCTTGTGGAAAGAAAGGAGGCCAGGGGCCTAGGATCAACTAAATGCATAGCCTAATGATAAAAGAATTAGTTGATGGAAGGGAGAATTATTGGTTTGTTGTTGTTGTGTTTTGAGACGGAGTCTTGCTCTGTCGCCAAAGCTGGAGTACAGTGGCTCAATCTTGGCTCACTGCAACCTCCACCTCCTAAATTCAAGCGATTCTCCTACCTCAGCCTCCCGAATAGCTGGGATTACAGGTGCCTGCCACCAAGCCCAGCTAATTTTTGAATTTTTAGTAGAGTAGGGGTTTCACCATGTTGGCCAAGCTGGTCTCGAACTCCTGACCTCAGGTGATGTGCCCGCCTCAGCCTCCCAAATTGCTGGGATTACAGGTATGAGCCACCGCGCACAGCCTGGTTTGTTTTTAAAACAGAAACCTCTATTTCATTTCATTTCCTTTCAGAGCATTTACAGAGGCAAATTTAGTCAAAACATACAATAGAGAATGAAGACAAGATGTGAGCTGCTGATATGTTTTTACCAAGCTGTTAATTAGTATCTCAAAATAATTCACAAAAAGAAACATTAGAGGAAAGTATCACAAAAACAAACAAGGACCATAGTTACCTAATGTTAGCTGTTTATAAATCATGAAACTGAAATCTTTATTTTTAATAAAAGAAATAATGCCACTGACAAATATTGCTTAACATTAAGAGGAAAAAATTGCTTTGTAAGCTCTACTGAAAAATGGCATATCTTTCTCTGTCTCTCCCTTCTTCCTCATTGCCATTTAATCCATCTCCAGGCAATGACACTCATCATGATCATCTATCTTTTAATGCTTTTCATAATCCAATGCATTAACTTATTTTCTGATTTCACATTCACTTTCATAGTTCTTCATGCTCTGATTTGAGTTACTGAAGATGTGGGTTAAATGGTGAATATTCCTCTGTAGTCATAAGTAGGGATGTCCAGGACAAGAGCAGCAGATAACATCACATAAGCAACTAGACTCTCAATTTGAAATGCCTAGCTTACATGTGAGAACAAAAGTATAAGAAATAGCAGTAAACCCTGGAACATTCAGGTGAATATACAATGTCCTTATTTTTATAACTCCCACTCATTCACACTCTCTTTCCACACACGAATTTTTTTTTTTTTTTTTTTTTTTTGAGACAGAGTTTTGGGCAACAAGAGCCCAGGCTGGAGTTCAATGGCATGATCTTGGCTCACCGCAACCTCTGCCTCCTGGGTTCAAGCGATTCTCCTGCCTCAGCCTCCTGAGTAGCTGGGATTACAGGCATGCGCCACCATGTCTGGTTAATTTTGTATATTTAGTAGAGACAGGGTTTTTCCTTGTTGGTCAGGCTGGTCGCAAACTCCCGACCTCAGGTGATCCTCCTGCCTCGGCCTCCCAAAGTGCTGGGATTACAGGCGTGAGCCACCACGCCAGGCCAAAATTTCAGACTCCTCTCCACAAAGGACTGCTTCAGGCCATTGAGCTTATATGCACTACGGGCCCATGCATGACTTCAGCTTTGCCCACTGGTGATCCACCTTACAGTAAACATAAAATGGCAGTCTCAAGTTCCTCATAATTCTGTACCACTGTAGCAAATTCCATACCAAAGCAGGTGCTATCATGGCTTTAATTAGCCCAAAGTTGGCCAGGCTCGGTGGCTCACGCCTGTAGTCCCAGCACTTTGGGAGGCGGAGGCGGGTGGATCACTTGAGGTCAGGAGTTCAAGACCAGCTTGGCCAGCATGATGAAACCCCTTCTCTATTAAAAATGCAAAACTTAGCCGACTGTGGTGGTGCATGCTTGTAATCCCAGCTACTTGGGACACTGAGGCACAAAAATTGCTTGAACCCAAGATGCAGTGGTTGCACTGAGCCAAGAAAGTGCCACTGCACTCCCAGCTGGGCGACAGAGCAAGATGCCGTCTCAAAAAATAAATAAATAAATAAATAAGCCCAAAGTAAACCAAATTAACATGAGAAGGCATACTTTAGTTCTCAAGACACCAAAGCAGACATAACCATCAAGGTTCCAAATATCAACTTCCTAACTAAAAGCAGGACACTGAATGCTCTCTCAACTGTATTTCCCCAACAGTAAAAGGATAATTATTAAAAGGATAATTATTATTAGAAAGATGAAGGCACAGAGACGAACACCTTTTGTTTTTATGGTTTAAAAAAGTTGGTTGGGCACAGTGGCTCATGCCTATAATCCCAGCACTTTGGGAGGCCCAGGCGGGAGGATAGCTTGTGTCCAGGAGTTCCAGACCAACTTGGACAGCAAAGCAAGATGCCATCTCTACAAAAAAATAAAAACTAAAAATCAGCCAGGCATGATGACACATGCCTGTAGGTCCCAGCTACTCAAGAGGCTGAGGTGGGAGGATCGTTTGAGCCAGGAGATCCAGGCTGCAGTGAGCTATGATCATGCCACTGCTCTGCAACCTGGGCAACAGAGTGAGTACCTATCTCCAAAAAAGAAAAAGTCTGAAAGGAAAACCGTTTTTCTTTTTAATTCTTTGTCATCATATCAACTGAGTTAACTAAAGTACACCTACTTTTGTTCCTTTAGGTTAGTTATGTGATATTTGACTGGCAAATATCAAAAATATTTCCAATTTTTTCCAGAAATTTATTTTTCCTCACTGGCTCCACCTTGAGCAACATTTTAACAAATAAAAGGTCTTGGTCGGGCGCAATGGCTCACGCCTGTAATCCCAGCACTTTGGGAGGCCGACGCGGGCAGATCACAAAGTCAGGAGATTGAGACCATCCTGGTTAACACGGTGAAACCCCGTCTCTACTAAAAATACAAAAAATTAGACAGGCGCGGTGGCGGGCGCCTGTAGTCCCAGCTACTCGGGGGACTGAGGCAGGAGAATGGCGTGAACCTGGGAGACAGAGCTTGCAGTGAGCCGAGATTGCACCACTGCACTCCAGCCTTGGTGAAAGAGCGAGACTCCGTCTCAAAAAAAAAAAAAAAAGTCTTAAAACTTACCACAGAAGATGCTATTTCAATTCAAAAATATTCCCATAAGTAATTTTTCTTTTTTAAAAAAGAAAAAAAAAGACCCTTGCTTTAATAAAAGTGTCTTAAAAGAAAAAAAGAAGACCCACACTTAAGAGCACAAGTCTTACCAGGATGTCGATCATCAAATGGGTCTGGATCCCCTTTACGATACTCTTCAGTTTCTTTTTCAATCAACTGAGACATCCTAGCACAAAGGGAACAAGAGGTCAACTCTGGACAAGCATAAAAAAATGGACCACCACCTACAACAGTCAATTCAACAGTCAAGGTAGAAAATAAAAGCAAAGTTAGAAAAAGACTATTTCTTCTGATATACACAGAAATCTAAGCAATTATCTCATAAAAGAGTTTCCTCTCCCAAACTCATTCTTCTTTTTTTTTTTTTTTTTTTTTGACTGAGTCTCGCTCTGTCGCCCAGGCTGGAGTGCAGTGGTGTGATCTTGGCTCACTGCAAGCTCTGCCTCCCGGGTTCACGCCATTCTCCTGCCTCAGCATCCCGCATAGCTGGGACTATAGGCGCCCACCACCACGCCCGGCTAACTTTTTGTACTTTTAGTAGAGATGGGGTTTCACCATGTTAGCCAGGATGGTGGTCTCGATCTCCTGACCTTGTGATCCACCCGCCTCGGCCTCCCAAAGTGCTGGGATGACAGGCGTGAGCCACCACACCTGGCCCCCAAACTCATTCTTATATAAACTTCCCCTGCCTCAAAAAATAACATTACCTTCACCTCAGAAGCCAAAAATGTAGGAGTCATCTTTAAAATCTTCCTTTCCTTGCCGGGCGTGATGACTCACGCCTGTAATCCCAGCACTTTGGGAGGCCAAGGCAAGAGGATCACCTGAGGTTGGGAGTTCGAGACCAGCCTGAACAACATGGAGAAACCCTGTCTCTACTAAAAATACAGAATTAGCTGGGTGTGGTGACACATGCCTGTAATCCCAGCTACTAGGGAGGCTGAAGCAGGAGAATTGCTTGAACCTGGGAGGCGGAGGTTGCGGTGAGGTGAGAGATCGCGCCACTGCACTCCAGCCTAGGCAACAAGAGCGAAACTCTGTCTCAAAAAAAAAAAAAAATCTTCCTTTTGTCCTCCCTCTCCCACAACAATTTGTTAGCTCTACTACAAGGTACTTCCTGACTCACATCACTTCTCTAATTCTTGACCACTCCTATCCTCATCCAGACCACCATCATCAACTACCTGGATTACTTCCAATGGTCTTTTTACCAGTCTCCTTGCTTCCTGCTTCCATGTCTGATCTGATGCAATTCATTCTCCAACTTCCAATGACTTACCACAATACCCTGAATTAAATCCAAGTACTACTATGGCCTGCAATTATCCGGCTTCTGCCTGCTGCTTCCTGACCACTTCTTCCACTCCTCCACCCTCCTGCATTAACCTTCGGTCACTGTTATTCAAAGAGCCCAATTTCACTCCTGTTTCAGGGTTACAGTGCTATTACCTCAGGTTGTAACATTCTTCCCACCATCTAAGCCTCCACCCCTGCCCCAAGTAACCATTCATCTGCTTTCTCTCACTACAACTGAGTTCTGCCTGATCCAGAATTTGTTTTCTTTTTTTTCTTGTAGAGATGGGGTCTTGCTATGTTGCCCAGGTTGGAGTCTAGTGGCTATTTACAAGCATAAACATAGCACACTACAGCTTCAAACTCTTGGCCTCAAGCAATCCTCCTGCCTCAGCCTCCCAAGTAGCTGGGTCTACAGGCACGCAACACTGTGTCTGGCTTGTTCCAGACTTTCACATAAATTGAACCATATATAATCTTTTTACATCTAACTTTCACCTAGCATGTTTTGAGAGTCATCCATGTTGCTAAATGTATGAAAAGTTCTGTTTTATTAATGCATTTGTTTTTTGAGATGGAGTTTCACTCATCGCCCAGGCTGGAGTGCAATGGCGCTATCTCAGCTCACCGCAACCTCCGCCTCCAAGGTTCAAGCGATTCTCCTGCCTCAGCCTCTTGAGTAGCTGGAATTACAGGCATGCACCACCACACCCAGCTAATTTTTGTATTTTTAGTAGAGATGGGGTTTCTCCATGTTGGTCAGGCTGGTCTCGAACTCCTGACCTCAGGTGATCTGCCTGCCTCAGCCCCCTAAAGTGCTGAGATTATAGGTGTGAGCCACCACGCCCGGCTATTCATGCATTATTTATAAAACAAGAAAAATGGCTGGGCACAGTGGCTCACGCCTGTAATCCCAACAATTTGGGAGGCCAAGGTGGGCCAATCACCTGAGGTCGGGAGTTCGAGACCAGCCTGACCAACATGGAGAAACCCTATCTCTACTAAAAATACAAAATTAACCGGGCATTCTGCCACATGCCTGTAATCCCAGCTACTCGGGAGGCTGAGGCAGGAGAATCACTTGAACCCAGGAGGTGGAGGTTGCACTCCATTGCACTCCAGCTTGGGAAACAAGAGCAAACCTCCATCTCAAAAACAAAACAAAACAAAACAAAAACAAGAAAAATTACTATTTGGGTGCCCTAAGACTGACACTTTATAATAATGACAAGCCAATATAAGACTATCATACTCTCCATCTAACATGCTCTGTCCTAAGTCAATCTCTCCTATGTGCTTATTTCTAGGACACTATACTTTCCAGTCTTTTTTTTTTTTTTTTTAAGAAACAGGGTCTAGCAGGGGCGACAGAATGAGACTCCATCTCAAAAAAAAAAAAAAAAAACCCAAAAACCAGAAAAAAAAAAAAAAAAACGGTCTCACTCTGTTGCTCACGCTGGAGTGCAGCAGCACGACTCATGGCTCACTGAAGCCTCAACGTCCCAGGCTCAAGTGATCCTCCCACCTCAGGCTCCTGAATAACTGGGACTACGGGAACACCACCATGCCCAGCTAACTTTGAAAACTTTTTGTAGATGGGGAATTTGCTCCCCAGGCTGACCTCGAACTCCTGGGCTCAAGCCCACCTTGGCCTACCAAAGTTCTGGGATTACAGGCATTGAGCAGCCACACCCAGCCTTGCTAGTCTTTTTTTCTGAGATGGAGTCTCGCTCTGTCGCCCAGGCTGGAGTGCAATGGCGCGATGTCGGCTCACTGCAACCTCTGCCTCCCAGGTTCAGGCGATTCTCCTGCCTCAGCCTCCCGAGTAGCTGGGATTACAGGCATGTGCCACCATGCCCAGCTAATTTTTGCATTTTTTTTTGGTAGAGACAGGGTTTTGCCATGTTAGTCAGGCTGATCTCAAACTCCTGACCTCAGGTGATCCACCCACCTTGGATTCCCGAAGTGCTGGGATTACAGGTGTGAGCTACCACATCCGGCCCTTTCTAGTCTTAAGAATTAAACTCTCTTGGCCGGCGCTGTGGCTCACGCCTATAATCCCAGCACTTTGGGAGGCTGAGGCGGGCGGATCACCTGAGGTTGGGAGCTCGAGATCAGCCTGACCAACATGGAGAAACCCCGTCTCTTCTAAAAATACAAAAAATTAGCCAGGCATGGTGGTGCATGCCTGTAATTCCAGCTATTCGGGAGGCTGAGGCAGGAGAATCGCTTGAACTCAGGAGGTGGAGGTTGAGGTGAGCCAAGATCATGCCATTGCACTCCAGCCTGGCCAACAAGAGCAAAACTCTGTCTCAAAAAAATAACTAAATAAATATAAAAGAGTTAAACTCTCTGCAAAAATTGCTGGTCCATGCTACTCAAGCTTCAAAAGTATTTCTGCTTTTTCTTCCTTTCCCTCTAAACTTTGAAACCTCCCTTTAACACAAAGGGCAATCACACAAAATAACGTATGTGTACATATTTTTTTTGTTGGTGATGGTTTTTATTTTTTTATTTTTATTTTTAAGAGACAGGGTCTCACTGTCTCTCAGGCTGGACTGCAGTGGCACAGTGGCACAATCGTACCTCACTGCAGCCTCAAACTCCTGAGCTCAAACAATCTTCCTGCGTCAGCTTCCCAAGTAGGTGGGACTACAGGTGTGAATCAGCATGCCTGGCTTTTTTTTTTTTTCTCTTTTTTTTGAGACAGAGTCTCGCTCTTTCGCCCAGGCTAGAGTGCAGTGGCGTAATCTCGGCTCACTACAACCTCTGCCTCCCAGGTTCAAGCAATTCTACCTCAGCCTCCTGAGTAGCTGGGGTTACAGGTACATGCCACCATCCTGGCTAACTTTTGCATTTTTAGTAGAGATGGGGTTTCACCATGTTGGTCAGGCTGGTCTCTAACTCCTGACCTCATGATCCACCTGCCTCGGCTCCCCAAAGTGCTGGGATTACAGGCATGAGCCACTGCACCCGGCCTTATACCTGGCTATTTTTTTAATTTTTTATATAGACAGCGTCTTGCTATGTTGCCCAGGTTGGTCTTGAACTCCTGGACTCAAGCAATACTTCCACCTCAGCTTCACAAAATATACTTAGAATTACATATTGTAAGATCTACTAGTATCAAAAAAGAAAAAACAAAAAGATCTACTAGCATCCTCAGTTGAAACTAAGAAATATAACAGAGAAGTTAAAAATATGGCCTTGGCCAGGCACAGTGGCTCATGCCTATAATCCCAGCACTTTGGGAGGCCAAGGTGGGAAAATCACTAGAGGTAAGGAGTTAGAGACCAGCCTGGGCAATATAGTGAAATCCCACCCCCCATCTCTACTAAAAAATTAAAAAATTAGCCAGACATGGTGGCAACACATCCTGTAGTCCCCGCTACTCAGGAGACTGAGACTGGAAGATGGCTTGAGCCCAGGAATTCAAGGCTGCAGTGAGCTATGATAAAACTGCTGCACTCTAGGGCCCAGCATGGTGGCTCACGCCTGTAATCCCAGCACTTTGAAAGGCTCAGGCGGGCGGATCACGAGGTCAGGAGATCAAGACCATCCTGGCTAACACGGTGAAACCCGTCTCTACTAAACATACGAAAAATTAGCCGGGCATGGTGGCGGGCGCCTGTAGTCCCAGCTACTCGGGAGGCTGAGGCAGGAGAATCACTTGAACCTGGGAGGCGGAGCTTGCAGTGAGCCAAGATTGTGCCACTGCATTCCAGCCTGGGCGACAGAGTGAGACTCTGTCTCAAAAAAAAAAAAAAAACAAAAAAAAAAAAACGTGGCTTTTGGAGCCAGATTTTCAGGGTTCAAATCTGAGCTCTTCCACAGTGTGAGACACTCTGGATAAGTTATTTAACCTCTCTGCGCCTCAAGATAATAATCTCTACGTTACAGAGTTTCCCTGGGTTTAAGTTAATTATAATAAAACCTGACAAGTAAGAGCTCTTTAGGTGTTAATTGTGGGGTTTTTTTCTTCTGTTTAGTCTTCTCATTTTCCAAGAGTAATTGGCATTATAAAAAGTGGGAATCGGGCCAGGCGCAGTGGCTCACACCTGTAATCCCAGCACTTTGGGAGGCTGAGGCAGGTGGGTCACTTGAGGTCAGGAGGTCAAGACCAGCCTGGCCAACAGGGTAAAACCCATCTCTACTAAAATACGAAAATTAGCCAGGCATGGTGGTGGGCACCTATAATCCCAGGTACTCAGGAGGCTGAGGCAGGAGACTCACTTGAGCCAGGGAGGCAGAGACTGCAGTGAGCCAAGATCGAACCACTGCACTCCAGCCTGGGTGACAGAGTGAGACTCCATCTCAAAACAAACAAAAAACTGAGAATCAAAAATAGGAAAAACAGTTAATTTAGGGTAGCTACTGACTGGGATGAGGCAGGAGGGTGCAATCTGGTACTCAAGTTCTACTATAACTTGATCTAGATAATGGTCTTACAAAAAAAAAATCCATCTAGCAGAGTACTTTACAGTATATAATTTACATCTCAAGAAAAAAAAAAAAAAGGCCGGGCGCAGCAGCTCACGCCTGTAATTCCAGCACTTTGGGAGGCTGAGGCAGGTGGATCACGAGGTCAGGAAATCAAGACCATCCTGGCTAACACGGTGAAACCCTGTCTTTACTAAAAATACAAAAAAATCAGCCAGGTGTGTTGGCGGGTGCCTGTAATCCCAGCTACTCAGGAGGCTGAGGCAGAATAGCATGAATCCAGGAGGCGGAGCTTGCAGTGAGCTGCGATCGCGCCACTGCACTCCAGCCTGGGCAACAGAGCAGACTCCGTCTCAAAAAAAAGACCAACCTGGCCAACACAGTGAAACCCCGTCTCTATTAAAAAAACACAAAAAATTAGCCGGGCGTGGTGGTGGGCACCTAATCCCAGCTACTTGGGAGACTGAGGCAGGAGAATCGCTTGCACCTGGGAGGCGGAGGTTGCAGTGAGCCGGGATCACACCACTGCACTCCAGCCTGAGCGAAAGAGTGAGACTCCATCTCAAAACAAAACAAAACAAAACAAAACAAGCCCACTTGCACAGCTTGGACCAAAGCCAGCCCCTTTCAACAGAATCAAGTCAAAGGCTAATAAACTGATGAATTAAAGTTACAAAATGACATACATTGTTCTTACAAAACTCTCAAAAGATCATAAAAATAATGGTCAATAAAAGAGCAGACAGGCCTAAAATTCATTTGCTCTTCATAGAATATACTAAAACACCCAAACCTGCAGCCAGATGAGGGAAGAAAAAAAAAAAAAAAACCCTAAAACTATTTTAGAAAATATCCAGTAAACAGATCCACAATTTGGTGAAGGAGCAAAGTTGCCCCTGATTAAAATAAAACAAACTGACCAGCCTGGGCAACCTGGCAAAATCCCATCTCTACAAAAAAAAAAAAAAAAAAAAATTAGTGCAGCATGGTAGCATGCGCCCCAGCCACTCAGAGGGCTGAGGTGGGAGGATCACTTGAGTCCAGGAGGTTGAGGCTGCAGTGAGCTATGATCACAACACTGTACTCCAGCCTTGGGGGGAAAAAAACAACACTGGAATTGGAGTCAAAACCCAGGATTCTAACCTAAGTTTCCACTGCCTCGCTGAGCATTTTTTTGCAAGTAAATCTGAGAATGTCTATCATTTAATGATGTATCTTTCAGAGATACTTTGAGTGACAAATGAGGAAGGTGAAGTTCAGATAAGTGCCTCTGACAGTTCTGACACCAAAAAAAGTCCTCAAATATTTGTTGAGTGGAATAAACTGATTTACTCATTTTCTTTCCATTCTGATAACCCCTTTAATATTTACAAACCTTCCCATTCCAGTAGGTGTGTTTTATATATACACACACACACACACAAACCATACTGCCTGATTTGGAACTTCATCATTATATACTATTCAATGCTACTATGCATTGTTCTTTATCTGCTAGTTTTTGTTGTTGTTGTTGAGACAGAGTCTCTGTTGCCCAGGCTGGAGTGTAGTGGCACAATCTCAGCTCACTGCAGCCTCCACCTACCTGGCTCAAGCAATCCTCCTACCTCAGCCTCCTGAGTAGCTGAGACTACAGGCACGTGCCACCACGCCTGGCTAATTTTTGTATTTTTTGTAGAGACAACAGTCTCACCATGTTGCCCAGGCTGGTTTTGAGCTCCTGGGCTCAAGCAATTCACCTGCCTCAGCCTCCCAAACTGCCAGGATTACAAGTGTGAGCCACACCATGCCAGGCCTCCATTCGTCTTAGTTGCTTCCCAGGTAGTTATCTCCTTGAGGACAGCCCCCCTCTATTTTAGGCTTTGCATTGCTGAAGAGCATAGCACAGTGAAAAAGTTGAGGATAAAATGTGGTAATGTAAAATAATGTTGAAAATAAAACATTAAGTACTTTTAGTATAAGTGCTCAAAGAATATTTCTTGAACAAGTGAATGAATCCACATAACCATCCTCATTAACGACACTCTCCTCCTTTCACAGTCACATCAATTATACGCATGTTAACAGCACAATATTTAAATTCTCTAATTCACTGTGGCTGCATTTCAAGTATCTTGTTTAATAGATGGTGTTTAATTATTCTTTTGTTTTGTTTTAAGACGGGGTCTTACTATGTTGCCCAAGCTGGTCTTTAACTTGTGGCCTCGAGCGATCCTCCTACCTCAGCCTTCCAAAGTGCTGGGATTAGAGGCATAAACCACTACACCTGGCCTAACTTTCTTACTCTCCAATGCCTCTACCAATTAAAATCCAGTTTCCACCAGTCAGCAATAATCCTGTTCCTTAAAAAAAAACTTGTATTTTCACATTCCCCGTGTATTAAAAGCAATTAGGAACAATGCATTTATCCCCGTTTAAACGTTCATAATATTATAGTTCTTTCTCCATAAAAAGTAAGAGATCATTGCACAAAGATTTTTTAACAGCTATGATATTGAAGATGAGACGTTAAGGATCCCCACATTCCAGTGACCTTCTCCTTAGAAAACTCATGAGCAACCCTCCCCAGCCTTTACTTTTCACTTTTTCTCCATCTTGACACATTTATTAAATAAAATTATATACCATACAGTTATTATGAACCAGGCAGTGGACAAATCATCATTTGAGGAGACACCAATAAAAAGACACAGTCGTAGGCCAGGCATGGGGGCTCACGCCTGTAATCTCAGCACTTCTGGGAGGCCGAGGCAGGTGGATTGCTTGAGTCCAAGTGATCGAGACCAGCCTGGGCAACATAGCGAAACCCTATCTCTACTAAAAATACAAAAAATTAGCCAGGCAGGGTGGTGTGTGCCTGTAGTCCCAGCTACTCAAGAAGCTGAGGTGGGAGAATCAACTAAGCCCAGGAAGTTGAGGTTGCAGTGACCCAAGATCACGCCAGTACACTCCAGCCTGGGCAACAGAGGGAGATCCTGTCTAAAAAAACAATTATAGCCAGGCACGGTGGCTCATGCCTGTAATCTCAGCACTTTGGGAGGCCGAGGTGGGCAGATCACGAGGGCAGGAGATCAAGACCATCCTGGCTAACACGGTGAAACCTGAAACCCCATCTCTACTAAAAAATATAAAAAATTAGCCCGGCGTGGTGGCAGGCACCTGTAGTCCCAGCTACTCGGGAAGCTGAGGCAGGAGAATGGTGTGAATCTGGGAGGCAGAGCTTGCAGTAAGCCAAGATCGCGCCACTGCATTCCAGACCAGTCAACAGAGCGAGACTCCGTCTCAAAAAATAAAATAAAATAAAATAAAATTATAGTACAATGTGGTATAATGGGGGAAAATTAAAATACATACATATGAATGATAGGAGCATCAAAACAAAGTGGTGGCCAGTATGGTGGTTCACACCTGTAATCCCAGCACTTTGGGAGACCAACGTAGAAGGAACGTTTGAAGTGAGGAGTTTGAGAACAGCTGAGCAACATAATGACACCCTGTCTCCACCAAAAAAATTAAAAAATAGAAATTTAGCAGTGAGCTATAATCATACCACTGCACTCTATCCTGGGTGACACAGTGAGACCCCGTCACTAAAAAAAAAAAAAAAAAAAATTTTTTTTTAATGATGGGGAGCCCAAACCTACCTATGGAAGTCAAAGTCAGTGAAGGTTTTACAGACATGATTCTTGAACTACTTCTTGTAAGGACTAGGCCTGCCATGCAGACATGCCAAGGAAAGGCATTTCAGGCCAAAGAAATACCAAGTGTAAAGGCACAAAGACATTAAAAAATATGTTAATCCAGCCGGGCAGGGTGGCTCACGCTTGTAATCCCTGCACTTTGGGAGGCCGAGGTGGGCGGATCATGAGGTCAGGAGTTCGAGACCAGCCTGGCCAACACAGTGAAACCCCGTCTCTACTAAAAATATAAAAATAAGCTGGGCGTGGTGGTGGGTGCCTATAATCCCAGCTACTCGGGAGGCTGAGGCAGAATTGCTTGAAGCCAGGAGGCGGAGGTTGCAGAAGCCGAGATTGTGCCACTGAACTCCAGCCTGGGTGACAGAGCTAGAGTCTGCCTCAAAAAAAACAAAAGTTAATACTTACAGAAAGAGACTAATACTATGAGGGAGAAAAAAGAGGCCATCCTCCTTTTTCTCATCCTGTGGAGCTATTTATGATGTGATGCCATTTACGATGGGCTGGGATTACAGGTGTGAGGCACCAAACCCAGCACCCCTTGATTTGTTTTAATACTCCTATCATTCATGTGTATGTATTTTAATTTTCCGCCATTATACCACACTATACTAGAACCGTTTTTTTGACATGTGTTTCCTCACTAAATTGTAAAATTCTTGAAAGCAGATACTATGTCTTTTTATTGGTGTCTCTTCAAATAATGATTTACCCACTGCCTGGTACTTAATAACTGTGTGGTACATAATTTTATTGAAAAAATCTGCTAAGGTAGAAAGAGTGAAAAGTAAAGGCTGGGTAGAGGTGCTCATGGGTTTTCTAAGGAAAAGGTCAGTGGAACGTGGGAATCCTCAACATCCCATCCCCAATATCATAGCTGTGAAAACAAAACCTTTTATGCATTGATTTCTTTTTTATAGAGAAAGAACTACAATATTATGAAAGTAAGCTACATCATAAATGGCCACATAGGCCACACTGAAAACTTTACATTTTACTCTGTAGGAAAAAGGAAGCCGGAGAAGAATTGTGAATGAAGGTAGGAAAATCATATTTGTGTATGAGAAAAGGGAATCTTTCAGCAAGGGGGAGGATGTATTAAAAGAGGGTAAACTGGAGGGTAAACTTACAAGGCACGCTGCTTAATGGGCCAGTCAAGACATAAGCAATACCTAACGAAGGCCAGGCACAATGGCTCACTCCTGTAATCACAGCACTTTGGGAGGCCGAGGTGGGCGGATCACCTGAGGTCAGGAGTTCAAGACCAGCCTGGCCAACATGGCAAAACCCTATCTCTACTAAAAAAAAAAAATAGAAAAATTAGCCGAGCATGGTAGCTCATGCCTGTAATCCCAGCTACTCCAGAGGCTGAGGCAGGAGAATCACTTGAACCTAGGAGGTGGGGGTTGCAGTGAGCCAAGATCTCACCACTGCCTGGGGCAGAGAGCAAGACTCCATCTCAAAAAAAAAATGAAAGTTAAAATAGGCCAGGCACAGTGGCTCACGCCTGTAATCCCAACACTTTGAGAGGCCAAGGCAGTCAGGTCACTTGAGGTCAGGAGTTCGAGAACAGCCTGGCCAACATGGCAAAACCCCACCTCTACTAAAAATACAAAAATTAGCCAGCATCGTGGCGGGCACCTGTAATCCCAGCTACTTGGGAGGCTGAGGCAGGGAGAATTGCTTGAACCCGGAGGTGGAGGGTGTGGTGAGCCGAGATCGTGCCACTGCACTCCAGCCTAGGCAACAGAGTGAGACTCCATCCCCCCAAAAAACAAAAAATAAAAACGAAAAAAGTTTTTCAGTTTAAAACCATTTAGTTTAAAACCAAGGTAGGGAATAAAAAAAGCATTAAGTTATGAATAAATGAGGAGAGACACAGAAATGAGGATGATAAGCTATCTGTAGAAGAGCCATGTAGGCCAGCACGGTGGTTTCGCCTGTAATCCCAGCACTTTGGGAAGCTGAGACAGGAGGATTGCTTGAGCCCAGATGTTCAAGACCAGACTGGGTAACATAGGGAGACCCTCCCTCTACAAAAAATTTAAAAATTAGTAAGGTGTGGTAGTGCACACCTGTGGTCTCATCTAATAGGGAGGCTGAGGTAAGAAGATGGCTTCAGCCCAGGAGATCAAGGCTGCAGTGAGCTGAGATCATGCCACTATAGCCTGGTGACAGAGTGAGACCCTGTCTCCAAAAAAACAGAGCCAGAAGAGCCAGGTAAAGATATATTCACCAGGACGGGCGCAGTGGCTCACACCTGTAATCCCAGCACTTTGGGAGGCCGAGGCAGGTGAATCACCTGAGCTCAGGAGTTCAAGACCAGGCTGGCCAACATGGTGAAACCCCGTCTCTACAAAAAATACCAAAAATTAGCCGGGGGTGGTGGCGCGCACCTGTAATCCCAGCTACTCATGAGGCTGAGGCAGAAGAATCACTTGAACCCAGGAGGCAGAGGTTGCAGTGAGCCGAGATCGTGCCATTGTACTCCAGCCCAGGAGACAGTGCAACACTCCGTCTCAAAAAAAAGATACATTCACCAAACAGTTGTGAAATGAGTCCAATTTTTTTTATTTTTATTTTTTAATTTAAAAATATGCTGGGCATGGTGGCTCACACCTGTAATCCCAGCACTTTGGGAGGCTGAGGCTGGTGGATCACCTGAGCTCAGGAGCTCAAGACCAGCCTGACTAACATGGTGAAACCCTGTCTCTACTAAAAAGATACAAAAATTAGCTGGGCGTGGTGGCAAACACGTGTAATCCCAGCTACTCAGGAGGCTGAAGCAGGAGAATCGCTTGAACCCGGGAGGCAGAGGTTGCAGTGAGCTGAGATCATGCCATTGCACTCTAGCCTGGGCAACAAGAGCAAAACTCCGTATGGGGAAAAAAAAAAAAAAAAAAAGCCAGGCTTAGTGGCTGACACCTGTAATCCTAGGACTTTGGGAGGAGGCCAAGGCAGGTGGATCACCTAAGGTAAGGAGTTCGAGACCAGCCTGATCAACATGGTGAAACCCCGTCTCTACTAAAAAATAGAAAAATTAGCCGGGCATGGTGGTGGGAGCCTGTAATCCCAGCTACTTGGGAAGCTGAGGCAGGAGAATCGCCTGAACCCGGGAGGCGGAGGTTGCAGTGAGCCAAGATCACGCCATTGTACTCCAGCCTGGGCAACAAAGCAAAACTCTGACTCAAAAAAAAAAAAAAAATTAAATTAAATAAGAAAATTAAACAGCTTCAGAAGTAGGGAGATACAGACTAAATCTGAGGAAAGAAAAAAACCGATTTAGAATTTACAGTCTAGGTGAAAATGTTCCTATGCTATTCTCCACACCAATTTTTGCTTCTTTTAAACTTGTGTGTGTGTGTGTGTGTGTGTGTGTGTGTGTGTCTGTGTGTGTATGAAGAAATCTAGCGTATGAGTTGTGTTTATTAAACTAGGTTTTAAAAAAGTTATTCATACCTGGTAAGGATAGGTACCATGTCCTGCCCACTGCCATGTTCCTTTTCCCACTGCTCCAGCAGGGTAGTGAGCTCAGCTTTGGAGTCCACATGTACCACTACTGTAGTCATGGCTTTGCCTAAGGAAGCAAAAATAAAAATAAAAAAGACAACCGATAAATGAACACGAGCAAATAAAAGTGAAGAAGGGGTAGAAAAGAGATGAGAAGGCAAGAGAAAAAATTAAAAAGGGAAATTTAACCCCTTGAACCCTTTGGATTTATTTGTGGTACAGCGGAAAACTTGGGATACTCATCAAGCCTAGATACCCATTCAGTCGTGATGAACAAGTACTTTCGTCTTTCTCAGCCTCAGCTTCAACTGTCAAATGAGGCAAGAAGCTGGATCAAAACAGTGATTCTTAACCTTCTGAGGAGCCCCTTTGAAAATCAGACAAAAAATATGGTACCTTTCCCTCATCAAAAATGCATTTACCACCAGGCATGGTGGCTCACACCTGTAATCCCAGCACTTTGGGAGGCTGGGGCAGGTGGATCACCTGAGGTCAGGAGTTTGGGACCAGCCTGGCCACCACGGTGAAACCCTGTCTCTACTAAAAATACAAAAATTATCTGGACATGGTGGCAGGTGACTGTAATCCCAGCTATTTGGGAGGCTGAGGCAGGAGAATCACTTGAACCTGGGAGGCAGAGGTTGCAGTGAGCCGAGGGCACTCCATTGCACTCCAGCTTGGGCGACAGAGCAAGACTCCGTCTCAAAAAGAAAAAAAATAGATTTACCTAATGCCTACTTGTAATATACACAATAATCCCAGGCCTAGATCTCTGAGGTCTAAAACTTTGTGCTTACATTTTTTTAAGCACAAAATGTGGCCAAAACTACTCCCAAAAATATTTTGCTCGTTAGTCCTGTCCTTTGAGGGAAGTTCTATCAAAGATAAAGGGCATGGCACACTCCTGTTTAATTCTTTTTTTTTTTTTTTTTGAGACAGAGTCTCACCTGTCACCCAGGCTGCTGGAATGCAATGGCACAATCTCAGTTCACTGAAACCTCCACCTCCCGGGTTCAAGCAATTCTCCTGCCTCAGCCTCCCCAGTAGCTGGAATTACAGGCGCCCGCCACCACGCCTGGCTAATTTTTGTATATTTAGTAGAGACACAGTTTCACCACGCTGGCCAGGCTAGTCTTGAACTCCGTTTTTTTTTTGTTTTTTGTTTTGAGACAGAGTTTCACTCTTACTGCCCAGGCTGGAGTGCAATGGCACGATCTCGGCTCACTGCAACCTCCGCCTCCCAGGTTCAAGCGATTCTCCTGCCTCAGCCTTCCAAGTAGCTAGGATTACAGGCGGGCACCACTACGCCCAGCTAATTTTTGTATTTTTAGTAGAAACAGGGTTTCACCATGTTGGTCAGGCTGATCTCGAACTCCTGACCTCAGGTGATCCACCCGCCTCAGCCTCCCAAAGTGCTGGGATTATAGCCGTGACCTACCGTGCCCGGCTCTGTTAATTCTTAAAGAGAAGGCCAAGAAATGAAATGGACACTACTGCCAGCATGAAAGTGGACAAGGAACACTGTAAACTCATTTATCCTTCAAGCTTCCTAACCTTTCTCACAGCTGATTTCCTGGAAAGAAGAGGCCAGAAGAGAGGCAGAGAAGGTTGGCTGGGATGAGTGGTCAAACTAGGAATGCAGAAGGGCAGGGAGCTGAGGTGAGCTTTGGAGGACCAAATAAGACACCCACATATGAGAGGCTTATAAGGGGATCCAAAAGGGATAAATGAGACGCAAATGTTTGACAGGTTATAGCATCAACTTCTTTATAAAATTAGCTTTAAAATCAAAATGTCATATTCTGCCACGCAAAATGTGTATCTTCTCAGAAATAGCAACCATTCCATAAAGAGTTTCACATCAGAAAGGAATTACTAGCTGATCTAAAATGAACTCTTCTAAAGATATCTACCATAAAACCAAAAGAAATACATGTAAAAGATGATGTCATTATTGCATTGCATTATTGCATTGCATTGTAAAATGCAAATATTTGTGTTTTAATCAAGTAGACGCAATTCCAATAGTAGTGATTCATGTCACCTGTATTACACATAACTCCAAAGGAAAATATCTGCCCCACCCCCAAAATTGAACAAAATCAAAAAGATTCTTTTGTTTTTTTTTTTTTGAGGCGGAGTTTCACTTTGTCGCCAGGCTGGAGCGCAGTGGCGCCATCTCAGCTCACTGTAACGTCCACCTGCTGGGTTCAAGTGATTTTCCTGCCTCAGCCTCCCAAGTAGCTGGGACTACATGCTTGTGCCACCACGCCCGACAAATTTTTTGTATTTTTAGGAGAGACGGGGCTTTCACCGTGTTAGCCAGGATGGTCTCGATCTCCTGACCTCATGATCCGCCCACCTCGGCCTCCCAAAATGCTGGGATTACAGCCGCGAAAACCACACCCGGCAGATTTTTTTTTTTTTTTTTTAAGGGTCTCACTCTGCCTCCCAGGCTCCAGTGCAGTAGCGTGGTCCTAGCTCACTGCAGCCTCAACCACCTGGGCTCAAGGGATCCTCCCACCTCAGCCTCCAGAGTAGCTGAGATTACAGTATGTGTTGCCATGCCCAGCTTATTTTTATTTTTATTATTTTTTCAGGTGGGGTCTCACTGTTGCCCAGGCTGGTCTCAAACTCCTGGCCTCAAGTGATCCTCCTGCCTCAGCCCCCCAAAGTGCTGAGACGACAGGCATGAGCCACCACACCCTGCCATATTTTCAGACTTTCTAACCAAAGCCACAAAAAGGAAATGCTGTAGGTGTGACAGACTAATATGGACTTCTGACTTCAACCTGAGAAAACTCAGGTTGCATATTTTACTGCTATCTACTAACTATACATATGTTGTTATTTTTATTTTTTTGAGATGGCATCTTGCTCTGTCAACCAGGCTGGAGTACAGTGGCACGATCTCGGCTCACTGCAACCTCCACCTCCCAGGTTCAAGTGATTCTTCTGCCTCAGCCTCCCGAATAGCTGGGACTACAGGTGCACACCAGCACGCCTGGCTAATTTTTGTATTTTTAGTAGAGACAGGGTTTCACCACATTGGCCAGGCTGGTCTCGAACTCCTGACCTCATGATCCGCCCGGCTCGGCCTCCCAAAGTGCTGGGATTATAGGCATGAACCACTGTGCCCAGCCTCGATATATATATTTTTAAAACAAATTTTTTTCTTTTTTTTTTTTTTTTAAGACGGAGTCATGCTCTGTGGCCAGGCTGGAGTGCAGTGGCGCAATCTCAGCTCACTATAACCTCCACATCCCGGGTTCCAGTGAGCGATTCTCCCACCTCAGCCTTCCAAGTAGCTGCGATTACAGGCGCACACCACCACACCCAGCTAATTTTTGTATTTTTAGTAGAGACGGGGTTTCACCATGTTGGCCAGTCTGATCTCGATCTCTTGACCTCGTGATCCGCCCAACTCAGCTTCCCAAAGTGGTGGGATTACAGGCGTGAGCCACTGTGCCCAGTCAAAACAAACTTTTTATTTGGAGTAATTTTAGATTTACAGAAAAGCTGCAAAGACAGTACACAGTATTCCCACATACCTCTCACCCAGTTCAGTTTTCCCTAATGTTACCATCTTATATTATAGTGGTACACTGTCAAAATTAAGAAGCCAACATTGTTACATTATTATTAACTAAACTCCAGACCTGATTCAGATTTCACCATTTTTCAAATCATGTGCTTTGTTCCATGATCTCATCTAGGATACACTGCATTCAGCTGTCATGTCTATCTGCTGTCCTCTGGTCTATGATAGATAGTTTGGGGGTTTGTCTTTGTTTTACATGACCTTGACAATCCTGAAGAGTACTACCCAGGCTGGTAGAATGTGGCAACAATTTAACCAATTCTTTCTTTTTCCTCTCTTTCCTCTCTCCTCTTTCTCTCTCTCTCCTCTCTCTTTCCTCTTTCTTTTCTTTTTTAAAGACAGCGTCTCCCTCCTATGTTGCCTAGGCTGGTCGTGAACTCCTAGGCTCAAGCAATCTTCCTGCCTCAGCCTCCCAAAGTGCTAGGATTACAGGGACAAACCACCACACCCAGCCTACCAAACATTTATTTATTTATTTATTTATTTACTTGGAGACAGAGTCTTGCTCTGTCGCCCAGGCTGGAGTGCAGAGGCGTGATCTCACTGCAACCTCCACCTCCCGGGTTCAAGCGATTCTCTTGCCTCAGCTTCCCAAGTAGCTGGGGCTACAGGCATGCACCACCATGCCCAGCTAATTTTTGTATTTTTAGTAGAGACGGGGTTTCACCATGTTGGCCAGGCTGGTCTTGAACTCCCGACCTCACGCAATCCGCCCGCCTCGACATCCCAAAATGCTGGTATTACAGGCATGAGCCACTGCACCAGGCCTACCAAACATTTAAAGAAGAATTAACACCAATCCTTCTCAAACTTCTCCAAAACCTGAAGAGGAAAGATATTTCCTCATTCATTCCATGAAGCCATCATTACTGATACCAAAGCCAAATAAAGATATCACAAGAAAACAAAGCTACAGCCCGATGTCCTTTATGCCCGTAGACATAAAAATCCTCAACAAAATACTAGCAAACAGAATCCAACAGCATATTAAGAAAATTAAGGCCAGGCACATGGCTCACGCCTGTAATCCCAGCGCTCTGGGAGGCCAAGGCGGGTGGATCATGAGGTCAGAAGTTCGAGACCAGCCTGGCCAACATGGTGACACCCCGTCTCTACTAAAAATACAAAAATTAAGCCTGGCACGGTGGCTCCTGCCAGCAGTTTGGGAGGCCAAGGCGGGCAGATCACCTGAGGTCAGGGGTTCCAGACCACCCTGGCCAACAGGGCGAAACCTCGTCTCTACTAAAAACACAGAAATTGGCCAGGCATGGTGGCATGCGCCTGTAATCCCAGCTACTTGGGAGGCTGAGAGAGGAGAATTGCTTGAACCCAGGAGGCAGAGGTTGCAGTGAGCCAAGATCGTGCCACTGTACTCCAGCCTGGGTGACACAGCAAAACTCCGTCTAAAAAAAAAAAAAAAAATTATCCGGGCGTGGTGGTGTCCGCCTGTAATCCCAGCTACTCAGGAGGCTGAAGCGGGAGAATTGCTTGAAGCTGGGAGGCGGAGGTTGCAGTGAGTCGAGATAGCACCATTGCATTCCAGCCTGGGCAACAGGGCGAGACTCCGTCTCGGGTGGGGCGGGGGGAGTGACACTCAATAAACTAGGAACAGAAGAGACCTTCTAGAATATGATAAAGGGGATTATGAACGACACTATACTCAATGGTGAAAGACTGAAAGCTTTGCCACAAAAATCAGAAACAAGACAACAATGCCTGCCTTTGCCACTTCTATTAAAACACTGTACTGGAGTCCTCGGCCTGGCGCGGTGGCTCACACCTGTAATCTCAGCACTTTGGGAGGCCAAGGCAGATAGATCACTTGAGACCAGGAGTTTGAGATCAGCCTGGCCAACATGGTGAAATCTCGTCTCCAGTAAAAATACATAATTAGCAGAGTGTGATGGGGCACATCTGTAATCCCAGGTATTCAGTAGGCTGAGGCATAAGAATTGCTTGAACCGAAGAGGCAGACGTTGCAATGAGCCACAAGATTGTGCCACTGCAGTCCAGCCTGGGCAACAGAGTGAGACTGTCTCAAAAAACAAAACAAAAAAACCACACTCTACTAGGATCCTAGGCAGAGTAATTAGGCAAGAAAAAGAAATATAGGCTGGACACGGTGGCTCATGCCTGTAATTTCAGAACTTTGGGAGGCCGAAGCGGGCGGATCATGAGGTCAGGAGTTCGAGATCAGCCTGGCCAATGTGGTGAAACCGCATCTCTACTAAAAATACAAAAATTAGCTGGGCGTGGTGGTGTACACCTGTAATCCCAGCTACGGGGGAGGCTGAAGCAGGAGAACAGCTTGAACCCAGGAGGCGGAGATTGCAGTGAGCCAAGATTGCACCACTGCAATCCAGCCTGGGTGACAGGTAAGACTCCGTCTCAAAAAAAAAAAAAAGGTGTGTGTGTGTGTGTGTGTGTGTGTGTGTGTATAGAGATAGACAGATAGACAGATAGATGGTATCCAAGTTGAAAAGGAAGAAGTAAAATTATCTTTATTACTAGATGACATTATCCTGTATACAGAAAATCCTAAAGAATCCACATAAAAATTATTAGAATAAATGAATTCAGCAAAGTTGCAGGGTACGAGAGCAACACACAAAAATCAGTTGTACTGCTATACACTAGCCAAAAAAAATATGAAAGTAAATGAAGAGAACAATTTCATTTACAATAGCACCAAAAATAATAAAATAATTAGAAACAAATTTAATTTAAAAGACACAAGGCCAGGAAGGGTGGCTCACACCTGTTAATCCCAGAACTTTAAGAGGCCAAGGTGGGTGGATTGCTTGAGCTCAGGAATTCAAGTCCAGCTGGGTCAACATGGCAAAACCTAGTCTTTACAAAAAAGGCAAAAAATTAGCCAGGCATGGTGTGCACCTGTACTCCCAGCTACTCGATAGGCTGAGGTGAGAGAATCACCTGAGCCCAGAAAGTTGAGGCTGCAGTGAACCAAGATCGCACCACTGCACTCTAGCATGGAAGACATAGCGGGACCCTGTCTCAACAACAACAAAAAAGGCATAAACACAAGACTTGTACACTGAAAACTACAAAACATTGCTGGAGTCAATTCATGATGACCTAAATTTTAAATAACCTAAATAAACAAAAAGATATTCTGTGTTCATGGATTAGAAGGCTTAGTATCAAGATGGTAATACACTCCAACGTGGTCTATAAATTAAATGCAATCGCTATCAAAATCCCAATGACAGACCAGGCTTGGTGGCTCACGCCTGTAATCCCAGCACTTTGGGAGGCCAAGGTGGGTGGATCACCTGAGTTCGAGAGTTCAACACCAGCCTGGCCAATACGGTGAAACCCCGTCTCTACTAAAAATACAAAACATTAGCTGACCATGGTGGCAGACGCTTGTAATCCCGGCTATCTGGGAGAATGAGGCAAGAGAACAGCTTGAACCCAAGTGGCAGAGGTTGCAGTAAGCCGAGATCGTGCCACTGCACTCCAGCCTGGGAGCAACAGAGAGAGACTCTGTCTCAAAAAAAAAAAAAAAAAAACCAAAAAAAACACCCCAATGACCTCTTTTGCAGAAATGGACATGCTGATTCTAAAATTCATATGTAATTGCAAGGAAACCTGAATAGCCACAACAATCTTGGGAAAAAAAAAAAAAACAAAGTTGGGGTCAGGCGTGGTGGCTCACACCTGTAATCCCAGCACTTTGGGAGGTTGAGGCAGGTGGATCACGAGGTCAAGAGATCGAGACCATTCTGGCCAATATGGTGAAACCCCCATCTCCAGTAAAAATACAAAAATTAGCTGGGCGTGTTGGCACGCACCTGTAATCCCAGCTACTGGGGCAGCTGAGGCAAGAGAATCGCTTGAACCCAGGAGACGGAGGCTGCAGTGAGCCAAGATTGCACCATTGCACTCCAGCAAGGCAACAGAGTGAGACTACGTCTCAAAAAAAAAAAAAACTTGGAAAAATCACACTTCTGATTTCAAAACTTGCTACAAAACTATAGTAAATGTAACAGCATGGCACTGACATAAGGATCAACGTATACACAAATACAATAGAATTGATAATCCAGCAATAAGCATTCACATTTATGATCAATTTTCAACAAGGATACCAAGAACATTCAATAGGAAAAAAGTATTTTCAATAAGTAGTGCTGCCCAGGCGCAGTGGCTCACGCCTGTAATCCCCACACTTTGGGAGGCCGAGACAGGCAGATAACTTGAGCAGGAGTTCGAGATCAGACTGGCCAACATGGTGAAACCCCGTCTCTACTAAAATACAAAAATTAGCCAGGCGTGGTGGCGTGCCTGTAACCCCAGCTACTCGGGGGCGCTGAGGGCAGGAGAACTGTTTCAATCCGGGAGGCGGATGTTGCAGTGAGCTGAGATAGCGCCACTGCCCTCCAGCCTGAGCAACAGAGCAAGACTCCATCTCAAAAAACAAACAAACAAAAAAGTACTGATGAGACTGGGCACAGTGGCTCACGCCTGTTATCCCAGCACTGTGGGAGGCCAAGGTGGGCAGATCACGAGGTCAGGAGATCAAGACCATCCTGGCCAACATGGTGAAACCCCATCTCTACTAATATACAAAAAATTGGCCGGGTATGGTGGCACACACCTCTAGTCCCAGCTACTCGGGGGGCTGAGGGAGGGGAATCGCTTGAACCTGCGGGAGGTGGAGATTGCAGTGAGCCAAGACTGCGCCACTGCACTCTAGCCTGTTGACAGAGCAAGACGTGTCTCAAAAAAAAAAAAAAAAGTAGTGCTGAGACAATTGGATATATCCCACAAAACAGTGAAGTTGGATTTTGCCTCACGGTATATGTGAAAATCGGCCGAGTGCTGTGGCTCACGCCTATAATCCCAACACTTTAGGCAGATCATTTGAGGTCAGGAGTTTGAGACAAGTATGGCCAACAAGTTGAAACCCCGTCTTCTACTAAAAATACAAAAAAGAGCCCGGCATGGTGGCGGGTACCTGTAATGCCAGCTACTCGGGAAGTTGAGGCAGGAGAATCACTTGAACTCGGAGGGGACAGAGGTTGCAGTCAGCCGAGATTACCCCACTGCTCACTGGCCTGGGCAAAAAGGGTGAGACTTTGTCTTTAACAAAAAAAAAAAAAGGCCAAGAAACGCATGAAAGATACTCAACATCAGTCACTAGGAAACTGCAAATCAAAACCACAATGAGATATCACTTCTCACCTACTAACATGAGTACAGTTTAAGAAATGAGAAAATATAAGCATTGGCAAGCATGTGAAGAAACTGGAGCACATACTGCTTGTAGAATTGTTAACGGGTGGCCCGGGCGCGGTGGCTCACTCCTGTAATCTAGGCACTTTGGGAGGCCGAGGCGGGCAGATCACGAGGTCAGGAGATCGAGACCATCCTGGCTAACACGGTGAAACCCCGTCTCTACTAAAAATACAAAAAATTAGCCAGGCGTGGTGGCAGGCGCCAATAGTCCCACCTACTCGGGAGGCTGAGGCAGGAGAATGGTGTGAACCCGGGAGGTGGAGCTTGCAGTGAGCCAAGATCGTGCCACTGCACTCCATCCTGAGCGACAGAGCCAGACTCTGTCTCAAAAAAAAAAAAAAAAAGAAAAAGAAATGTAAAAGGGTATAGTAGTTATAAAAAACAGTTTGGGACTCTCTCAAAAAGTTGTAGGTTTTTAAGTCACATGTAGAATTACTATACGACCCAGCAATTTCACTACTAGATATATACCCAAAAGAACTGAAAACAGGGCTGGGTGTGGTGGCTCACACCTGTAATCCCAGCACTTTGGGAGGTCGAGGCGGGCAGATCACCTGAGGTTGGGAGTTTGAGACCAGCCTGACCAACATGGAGAAACCCCATCTCTACTAAAAATACAAAATTAAGCGGGTATGGTGGCACATGCCTGTAATCCTAGCTACTGGGGAGGCTGAGGCAGGAGAACCACTTGAACTCAGGAGGCGGAGGTTGAAGTGAGCCAAGATTACGCCATTGCACTCCAGCCTGGGCAATGAGAGCAAAACTCCATCTCAGGAAAAAAAAAAAAAAGGAATTCAAACAAAGACTTATACACAAATGTTCTTGGTAGCATTATTCACAATAGCCAAAGAGTAGAAACAACCCAAAAGTCCATCATCAGATGAACAGATAAACAAAATGTGGTATATTCATACAATGGAATATTCAGTCATAAAAATGTAGTAACATGCTACAGATGTGGAAAAACCTTGAAAACAATAAGTGAAAGAAAGCAGACACAAAAGGGCACATATTGTATGATTCTATTTATATAAAACATTGAAGGCTGGGCATGGTGGCTCACACCTGTAACCCCAGCACTTTGGGAGGCCAAGGCGGGTGGATCACGAGGTCAAGAGTTTGAGACCAGCCTGGCCAACACAGTGAAACCCCGTCTCCACTAAAAGTAGAAAAATTAGCCAGGCGTGGTGGCATGCGCCTGTAGTCCCAGCTACTCAGCAGGCTGAGGCAGAAGCATCGCTTGAACCTGGGAGGCGGAGGTTGCAGTGAGCCGAGATCGCGCCACTGCACTCCATCCTGGGCGACAGAGTGAGATTCCGTCTCACCAAAAAAAAAAAACTGAAATAGGTAAACCAATACACAGAAAGCTAACTAGTAGTTGCCAAGGGCTTGAAGAAAGGGGAAAATAGGTAGTGACTGCTAAATGGGTATGAGGTCTCCTTTTAAGGTGATAAAAATATTCTAGAACTAGAAAGAGATAATGGTTGCACAACACTGCGAATCTACAAGTGCCACTGATTTGTACACTTCAAAATGGGTAGTCGTTAATTTTATGCTACGTAAATTTACCACAATTTTTTAATGAGAAAAGAAATGATCCAGAAGAGACTGCTTCTTAGATAAGCAGTTAGCCTACTAGAGCACATAAAGACATGATTTTTTAAAAAACACTACCTCTAATAAAGATTAATTCAAAGGCATTAAAACACTAAAATTTTATATTTTTAAAATTTTTTAATTTGTATGATTTTGTAGAGACAGGGTCTCACTATGTTACCCAGGCTGGTCTCAAATTGCTGGGCTCAAGCAATCCTCTCCACTTGGCCTTCCAAAGTGCTAGGATTGTAGACATGAGCCACCATGCCTGGCCTAAAACACTGAAATTTTAGAGTTCAACTTAGCAACATATACATATATACTTCTGGTATCATTTTCAGAACTTCCAACTAATCTATGCCTGAAGATAATTATAACTTTGGGAATAACCATTTGCCCAAGGAAAATATAAACCTTAGTGAGACTTTGTCTCTATTATTAAAAAAAATAACAAAAAATAGGCCAGGCGTGGTGGCTCACGCCTGTAATCCCTGCACTTTGGGAGGCCAATGCAGGTGGATCATCTGAGGTCAGGAGTTCGAGACCAGCCTGGCCAACATGATGAAACCCTGTCTCTACTAAAAATACAAAAAATTAGCCGGATGTGGCGGCAGGCGCCCGCAATCCCAGCTACTCAGGAGGCTGAGGCAGGAGAATCGCTTGAACCCGGGAGGCAGAAGTTGCAGTGAGCCGAGATTGCACCACTGCACTCCAGCCTGGGCAACAAGAGCAAAACTCCATCTCAAAAAAATATTAAGAATAATAAAGAATAAAAAAATATAAAGGCAAGGCGTGGTGGCTCACACTTGTAATCCCAGCACTTTGGGAGGCTGAGGTGGGAGGATCACTTGAGCCCAGGGGTTTGAGACCAGCCTGGGTAACAGTAAGACCTTGTCTTTATTACTTAAATACATAAATAAAGGAAAATATAAACTTATAACAGACTTAACTAATAATAGCAATGTGAATTAACATAGTGTCAATGAAAGCAGTCAGCAACTGAGTGTGGTGGCTCACACATGTAATCCCAGCACTTTGGAAAACCTAGGTGGGCAGACAGATTGAGCCCAGGAGTTTGAGACCAGCCTGGACAACATGGTGAAATCCTGCCTCTATGAAAAAAATTTAAAAATTAGTAGTAGTAGTACCTATTTCAATGTTTGTTTTTTTGTGTTTGTTTTTTGTTTTGTGAGACGGAATCTCGCTCTGTTGCCCAGGCTGGAGTGCAGGGGCACGATCTTGGCTCACTGCAACCTGTAGTCCCAGCTACTTGGGGAGGCTGAAGCAAGAGAACTGCTCGAGCCTAGGAGGTGGAGGCTGCAGTGAGCCATGACTGCACCACTGTACTCCAGCCAGAGCAGAAGTGCGAGAACTTGTCTCAAGAAAAAAGAAAAAAAAAAAAAAGGCCAGGCACGGTGGCTCACACCTGTAACCTCAGCACTTTGGGAGGCCGAGGCAGGCAGATCACCTGAGGTTGGGAGTTTGAGACCAGCCTGACCAATATGGAGAAACCCCATCTCTATTAAAAATACAAAATTAGGCCAGGCGCGGTGGCTCACGCCTGTAATCCCAGCACCTTGGGAGGCCGAGGCCGGCGGATCACAAGGTCAGGAGTTCGAGACCACCTGGCCAACATGGTAAAACCGCATCTCTACTAAAAATACAAAAAAAATTAGCCAGGCATGGTGGCACGCGCCTGTAATCCCAGCTGCTCTGGAGGCTGAGGCAGCAGAATCGCTTGAACCCAGGAGGCAGAGGTTGCAGTGAGCCGAGATCACGCCACTGCACTCCAGCTTGCACAACAAGAGCAAAAAAACAGTCATCTTCACCTTGTTATGCCCAAGACAGTAACGGTGCATTACTCAAGTTCTTAAGTGAGTTCTTTAAGTGCTATGAAGAAATGATGGTCTGTTCAATGGTGACACGATAGTTACCAATTAGTGAATATCTAGTATGGGACAGACATTGAGCTAAGTAATTTACTATACTTACATTATTCTGAATTTTCACAACCATCCTACCCTTTTTTACACATGATGAAAGAAGCTCAGAGAGGTCCCCAAGACCAGCTAGTACTAGGTAGAAAAGAGGTTTCAAAGATTCAAATCCCAACTCTGCTGACATACCTGTGAAGTCTTGGTTATTTAACTTCTCCAAATCTCAATTTCCTTATCTGTAAGATGGAAACAGTTGTTGTGTGGGGTTAAATGACAATATTGTCCCCATGATGGGATAATATAAAGCCTCAAGAAATACCTATGTAAAATTTCCTTATCCTAACAAGTGTCTGCTAGGGTATTTAGGGATGACAGGCCTGCAACTTATTTTCAAATGATTCCACAAAATAAATATATAGATACCACACACAGAAATAGAGAAAATATGGCATAATATTAACGACTGTTTGCCGGGCACTATGGCTCATGCCTGTAATCCTAGCACTTTGGGAGACTGAAGTGGGTGGATTACTTGAGGCCAAAAGTTCAAGACCAGCCTGGCCAATGTGGCAAATGCCCATCTCTACTAAAAATAATTAGCCAGGCGTGGTGGCACACACCTGTAATCCTAGCTACTCCAGAGGCTGAGGCATGAGAATCGCTTGAACCTAGGAGGCAGAGGTTACAGTGGGCAAAGATCGCACCACTGCACTCTAGGCTAGGTGACACAGAGAGACTGTCTCAAAAAAATAAAAATAGGCAGGCGCGGTGGCTCACACCTGTAATCCCAGCACTTTGGGAGGCCAAGGCGGTGGATCACGAGGTCAGGAGTTCATGACCAGCCTGACCAACATGGTGAAACCCCATCTCTACTAAAAATACAAAAACTAGCTGGGCATGGTGGCACACGCCTGTAGTCCCAGTTACTTGGGAGGCTGAGGCAGGAGAATCGCTTGAACCCGGGAGGTGGTGGTTGCAGTGAGCCGAGATCGCACCACTGTACTCCAGCCTGGGCAACAGAGCAAGACTCCGTCTCAAAAAAAAAAAAAAAAAAAAAAAATTTTTAATTGCCAGGCACAGTGGCTCAAGCCTGTAATCCCAGCACTTTGGGAAGCCAAGTCGGGAGAATTGCTTGAGGTCAGCTGGGCAACATTTTGAGACACAGTCTACACAAATATTTAAAAATTAGCCAATCATGGTAGCCTGTGACTGCAGTCCTAGTTACTCAAGAGGCTGAGGCAGCAGGCTCCTTTGAGCCCAGGAGTTGGAGGCTGCGATGAATTATGATCACACTCGAGACCATCATGGCTAACACGGTGAAACCCTGTCTCTACTAAAAATACAAAAAGTTAGCCGGGCGTGGCAGCAGGCACCTGTATTCCTAGCTACTTGGGAGGCTGAGGCAGGAGAATGGTGTGAACCTGGGAGGCGGAGCTTGCAGTGAGCTGAGATCGTGCCACTGCACTCCAGCCTGGGCAACACAGTGAGACTCTGTCTCCAAAAAAAAAAAAAAAAAAAAAAAGCCAGCGCAGTGGCTTACGTCTGTAATCCCAGCACTCTGGGAGACCGAGGTGGGCAGATCACGAGGACAGGAGTTCAAGACCAGCCTGGCCAATATGGTGAAACCCCATCTCTACTATAAATACAAAAATTAGCCAGGCGTGGTGGCGCGTGCCTGTAGTCCCAGCTACTCAGGAGGCTAAGGCAGAAGAATCACTTGAACCCGGGAGGCGGAGGTTGCAGTGAGCCAAGATCACGCCACTGCACTCTAGCCGGGGCAACAGAATGAGATGCTGTCTCAAAAAAAAAGAAAAAAAAAAAAAAAAGAGTTATGATCACACCACTGCACTCCAGCCTAGGCTACAGGGCAAGATCCTGCATCTAAAAAAACAGGCCAGGTGTAGTGGCTCATGTCTGTAATTCCAACACTTTGGGAGGCTGACAAGGGAGGATCACTTGAGTTCAAAACCAGCCTGGGCAACATAGTGAGACCACTGTCTCTATAAAAAATAAATGAACAAAAATAAAAAATTTTAAAACTGTATAATAGGCAGAACAGTAAAACACTGTACTCAGCAACTACCCAAGAGATATTGAGCACAAAATGATTTCCCTACATTCCCCAAATTCTCTATTTTCTCTTTAACATCCAAAAATATATACTCACTCAAAAATGGGTAATGAATAACTGCTATATAGAAAACCCAAATGTTCACATCATTAAGAAAAGTACTAAATCGATTCCTAAAATCTAAATATACACACTTACATAAACATTAAAGGTAAACTCCAGTAAGCTGGAAAAAGAAAATGCAGGATGATATTACCAATTAACCTCTCATTCTGTACATTAACAATGCATTTTGAACAGGAAGATGCTACTAATATAAAAAATTAAAACATGTAGACTAATTGAAAGGCTTCATCGAAAAAACAGGGTAAGGAAAAACCGAGACCAACATGACGTGGCCAAGGACAAGTCATTTGTGACTCAAAAATAGCTAATACAAACACTCCAAAACTATTTCCTCAACAAATGGAAAACCAGAGCACTGCCACTGCAGTAAGTCAGACAGAAAACCGTCTAAGAAGTGAAGTTGTTAAGCAAACGCTTCTGACACCCCAATTGAAAACTACTATAACCCCCGGAAATAGACTCCAGGGAAGCTTGGCGGGCACTCTGAGGTTTGACTCCAGGCTGCGGGACCCGCACACCTCTTTCCAACCCTTCCCTCTTTCGTGGAGATAGGAGGAGCGCCCGGAAAGCTCCGCCCCCGTCGCACGGTCCAAGAGCCGGGCGGGTGCAAGGAGAGGTGGCACGAGGCCGAGAGACGGGAGAGCCCGCCCAGGTGACTGGAGCTGGAGGCGGAGACACAGTCCGGGAAGGGGCCCGCCGTATAGTACGGAAGATGGAGCCCCGCAAGCCCGTACGGAACAGAGACTAGGAGGATTGGAAGGAAAAAGATAACAAGGGAAATGAAATGCGCCCCTCCTCTAGGTAGGGGCGGACACAGCCCGCCCCCCCACTCCGGGCGGAAGAGTTACTCTCGGGAAGCTTCTCGTGGGGAATGCAGGAAGAACGTGGAGGCCCCGCCCCCGAGACAAGAATCAGGATGAGGAAAAGTCCTGTCAGGCCCCGGGCCCAGCCTCCCGGCAGACCGGCCCGCCCCCTCCTCGCCGGCGGCCCAAGCAGGTGCCGCCCCTCCCCCCAGCCCGGCGCCCACTCTACCGCCCGGCCAGCCGCGCGACCTGCTTCCTCGCGCCCCTCCCGTAGAGTCGCCTCCCACCATTTCCCACTCACCGTCCGAGGCGGCTCCGCCGCTGCCCCCCCCCCCCGACCCCGCCAGTGGCCACAGTTCACACACACAGCCTCAGGTCCCGCACTCACTCTCCACTCACACACACACACAGCGCGACCACGGCTCCACAGCGGCCCACATATTATGCGTCACTCGCGCGCTACGTGCACCGCGCGCGCGCGCGCCTACTTGGCGCGAGGACCGCGAGCAAGGGGCGGGAGGAGAACGCCTGCACGATCGGGGAAAAATCGAAGAGCCCCGGGGACGCCTGGGAAATGAAGTTCCGCGTCTAGGGGCGGGCCCACTAGTCCCAATTGACGCATGAGCTCTTCGCCTGGCGCATTGATTTCTGGATTTGTAGTTTTTTTGGATAAATGCGAACTGCTGAGTACTCACTGGCTGCTTCGGAAGGCGGAAGTGAAAAGTGAGGGAGCCAATCCTTCTAAGACAGTGCTATAATCGCCTGATACCTTTTTAGTATCTTGTTCTGACCTGTGTGCGCAAAGAGCCTCTGTTTTATTCGGCCATTTGCCTCATCTTACCTAGAACATACCGTGATCTAAGAAAATATTTCTCATAAACATATCAGAAATCACAGCACTCATTAAATCAGAAGGCACTGGTTGTTTTTTGTTTTGTTTTGTTTTTTTGAGACAGAGTCTCGCTCTGTTGCCCAGGCTGGAGTGCAGTGACGATCTCAGCTCACTGGGACCTCCGCCTCCTGGGCTCAGTCTTCCCACCTCAGCCTCCAGCTGAGACTACAGGCGCATGCCACCACACCCAGCCAATTTTTGTTTTTGTTTTGTGTGTGTGTGTTTGGTAGAGACATGGTTTTGCCATGTTGGCCAGGCTGGTCTCGAACTCCTGGGCTGAGTTCTCCCAGCCTCTTTTTTCTCGGTCCTTTTTTTTTTTTTTTTTTTGACAGGGCCTCACTCTGTCACCCACGCTGGAGTGCAGTGGCGCACTCACAGCTCACTACAGCCTCAACCTCCTGGGCTCAAGCTATCCTCTCACCCCAGCCTCCCAAGTAGCTGGGAGTACAGGTGTGCACCACCACACCCGGCTAATTTTTAAAACTTTTTGTAGAGACGGAGTCCCACTGTGTTGTCCAGGTTGGTCTTGAATTTCTAGGCTCAAATGATTCTCCTGCCTCGACTCCCCAAAGTGTTGGGATTGCAGGCATGAGCCACTGCACCCAGCCTCTGTCTTTTCGTTCAAGACCTAGCCTGTAAGAATCAATAGATACTTATTGCCAGGTATTATACATGAGGCAGAGAAGTGAAAAATCAAAAGGTCATAGATTAAGGCAGGACTGACCTCACAGGTCACTTAATTCAATTTCTTCATGTTGTTGGGAAAAATGAGGCCCAGAGGGAGTGAGCGACTTTCCCAGCATCACACAACCAATTAACAGCAGAACTGGAGGACTCCTTACTCTGACCAGCCGTCCCTTTTGTGGGGCATAGAAGATAAACATGACTCCGCAGTTGAGCAGAATCTTGACCTGACAAGATCCTACCCAACCTTCAAGGCCTTATGCAGCTCATTATCTCTCTAGGAATGCTGAGCAAGTCTCCGTGCAACTCCGTGAGTCTCCACGGACAATACTGTCACATGAACACAAGACACAGCAAGCCTGCTGCTATGCTCAGGTTCCACAGCTAGTAAGGAGCCTGAATCCTGGGTCCCTTGGTTTCATTCCCCACTAGTTCCCATTTCCCTCTTTCCAGAAAAGAGACCATCCTCCTTCTCTTAAATGTGTAACTTGGAGCTGCTGCTCCAAGCAGAGATTCTCTAATGTGTGCTGGGAGCGCCACAGACATGTCACCTTTCTTCACTTCTTTCTCCTGCCACAACACACAGCTCCCTTCTCTGTGCTTCTGGAACTTTGCCTCTGTCAGTAATGGCCACTACCATTTCTTTCAACTTCAGAGCATGCTGGGCTCTGAGCCAAGTGTTCTAGCCACACTCTCTCATTTAACCCTCACTACCCTGCCACACACACAGGGAAGATATGGTTAATCACCTTTACAGATGAGAAATCTGGACCCAGAGAGGTAGAACAAGGAATGGAACCCACATGCCTTTCCTCCAGCACTCCTTCAGGTGACTTTCCTGCCATGCCTCCCTGGGCCATGAACCTAAAATGTATGAGGATGGGGCATTTAAGCCTTGGATATCTCCCCTCTGTCTATGGTCTAGCCGGCCCAGTGGTGACTTCTCCCCTGGCTGGGGTCCTAAGAGGCAGAGTCCTTAGGGGAGCTCGAGGCTTAGCTCACCAGCTCCTGGCACTGCCTCAGCCTGCCACCAGATGGCACTGCTTCCTTTCAGAAACCCAACCTGGTCAGAGCACTGGCTCATGCCTGTAATCTCAGCACTTTGAGAGGCTGAGAATCTCTTGATCCCAGGAGTTCAGGACCAGCCTGGGCAACATAGAGAGACACCCCCACACTCACCCTTGCTCCACTGCTTTCCAAAATATCTTAAAAATTTGCTGGACGTGGTAGTGCGTGCCTGTAGTCCCAGCTATTTATGAGGCTGAGGTGGGAGGATTGCTTGAGCTTGGGAGGTTGAGGCTGCAGTGAGCTGTCATTGTGCCACTGCACTCCAGCCTGGGTGACAGAGAGAGACTCTGTCTCAAAAAAATTTTTTTTTTTAATTTTTTTTAAAAAACAGAAACTCAGCCTGGGGCCCTGGGTTGGTGATGGGAGCAAGAAGCATTAAGAAGGGGCTTTGGAGAAGCCAGGGCCTAGGAGGCAGGAGAAGCAGAGCAGGAGACAAACAGGGCCTCTCCAGCAGCCACACCCTCAGGAATCTGCACTCTTAACTCCTGCAGCCTCCTCTACCCCTGCCAACACCTCCCCCTCCCCAACACGCACATAGCCACACACCTGCAGACACCTTCAAACACCTCCTTCCCACTTCTGGGAAAGTGAAGAGGGAGCACCCAGGCTTTCCCAACTGCACATGCATTCCAAGTGTGCTTGGTGGTATATTTCACAGATACCCACATGTGCCAGACATACAAGCATGCACACTATGCATTAGGCACCCAGTCCTCACAACAAATATTTTCACGTCTAAGCATATGCACACACAAAGCTACAGACAATCCAGGCCCACACACCTGGCTTGGTTCTGGCACATGGGTCCTGCACCATTGGGAGGAGATTTATTGGCCTCTTTGGTAGGACATCTCTGGACTCCATCTCACCTTGCTCTGCCTGTTCTACCCCCTGCTCCATGGTGTGCCCAAGAAAGAGGAAGCCCCATCTGAAAGAGTGAGGAGTGCTTTGGGGGCTGCCCAGCAGCAGAGAAAAGGCAAGAAGAGCCCAGCCCTGGCCCCAGGACCAAGGCCTACAGATTAGCATGCTCTACCTACTCCCACCTCCAAGCACGCCCACTCCCTGGGTAGGAAGATGGACAGCACCAAGTCCTCTGGGCTTCAAGCTTCTCCTTCATTCTCCTCCCTCTCCCGCTCCCATCCTTCTATGAGCTTTTCACTCCCAGCACCTCCTTCTAGGCTTACCCAGGTGCTCCTACCAGCCCATCCTCACCCTGGTGCCACCCCACAACTCCTGCGCTTCCTCCAGCAATTCCCTTCCCTGGAGCTGGGAAGTGAGGTCAGCTGTCCCATATCCACCCCTGCTCTCCTGTTGGCTAGACAAGACTGCTACTGCAAGTGTCCAGGAGTGTCGCAGGAGCCACCAATTAGAGGCTGGAGGCTACCAGGCTTTGGGAACACCAGCCTGGACAAAGAGGAAATCCCAATCATTCACTGGGTGCCCTGCTCCTGCCTGGTGGGCCTGTACCCCACCCCCAGAAAATGAGGAGAGGGAATGCCACATCATTTCCCAAATGGTGTGTAATTATGTCTGATTACATCCACATCCACTACTCTCACTTTACAGAGAAAGAAACAGACTCCACAAAGTCAACAACTTAAGTGCCCACATTGACCAGTGGGCACAGGTAAAGGGGAGATAAAAAAGCAAGCACGCCTAGCCTCTTTTGCCTCAGGTTCCTGGGGTTGGAAATCCTTCCAGGAGGAAGAGTGGAGTCAACATTGGGGAGAGAGTCTGTATTGGCCTGGCCTCCAAGCTCTCAGAAGCCCCTGAACTTTTATTTATTTATTTATTTTGAGATGGAG
Organism: Nomascus leucogenys; assembly: GCF_006542625.1. Classification (NCBI taxonomy): domain Eukaryota; kingdom Metazoa; phylum Chordata; class Mammalia; order Primates; family Hylobatidae; genus Nomascus; species Nomascus leucogenys. Next base: position 100,218,895 of record NC_044384.1, on the reverse strand, counting down.
CCACACTCTGTCCCCAGGCTGGAGTGCAGTGAAGCAATCTTGGCTCATTGCAACCTCTGAATCCTGGGTTCAAGTGATTCTCCTGCCTCAGCCTCCTGAGCCGGTGGGATTACAGGTGCCCGCCACAACGCCTGGCTAATTTTTGTATTTTTAGTAGAGGGGGGTTTCACCATGTTGGCCAGGCTGGTCTCGAACTCCTGACCTCAAGTGATCCACCCACCTTGGCCTCTCAAAGTGCTGGGATGACAGGTGTGAACCACCGTGCTCTGGCCACTCTTGGATTTTTAGAAAGACCATTCTACAGGATTCAGGGATCTCTGGCCTGACCCATTTGAAGGTACCCTGGAGACTGCTGGGGCAGACCCTCATGATGACTCAGGTCAGAAAGAGTTTACCACTCTATCAGTTATTTCATTTCAAGAAGGCCTGGGCCTGGCATGGTGGCTCACACCTGTAATCCCAGCATTTAAGGAGGCTGAGGCAAATGGATCATTGAGCCTAGGAGTTCAAGACCAACCTGGGCAACATAGTGAGACTCTATCTCTATAAAAAATAATAAAAATAAAAATAATTCTTACGGCCAGGCGTGGTGGCTCACACCATAATCCCAGCAATTTAGGTGGGCAAGGCATGTGGATCACCTAAGGTCGAGAGTTCGAGACCAGCCTGGCCAACATGGCAAAACCCCTTCTCTACTAAAAAATTACAAAAATTAGCCAGGTGTGGTGGTGCATGCCTGTAATCCCAGCTACTCAGGAGTCTGAGGCACGAGAATTGCTTGAACCCAGGAGGTATAGGTTGCAGTGAGCCGAGATCACGCCACTGCACTCCAGCCTAGGCAACAGAGTGAGATTCTGTCTCAAAACAAAAAAAATAAAAATAAAATTAATAATAATTTTTTAAAAAAATAAAAAAAGAGAGGGCCTATAGAAGAATGGCTTGTTGAATGGGACAAATTCAGAGGTCAGAGACCCACTGTGCCACCCAAAGTAAATACCTCTACCATGGGCCTATCCCTCTTGGAGATGTTGCCAGATACAGCCTGGGGTACCCAGTTAGGCCTGGGAGCCAAAATCATCAAGAGGGGAGTTTTTAGGTGTAGAGGGTGTCGTGGGCTCTTACCATGGGGAAGCGCTTCATCCCTTAGAGGTGGCGATGTCTCTCTGTGAAAAGTCTCATGATGTTCCTGAGGGGAGCCCCCTCTGCCCTGCTCCTGCTTCAGCAGGTCCAGGCTTCTCACAAGATAGCCTTTTGTGAAGTCACAAAGCTGGTTGCCTCCCCACAGGACCAGGGACCAGGACAACCAGGGAGTAGTGGGCATGACTTTAGGGGAGAAGGGACTTCACAAGCAGCCTGTAGGCTCTGGAGAGGGGTGTGGGGTCTGGAGGGGCTCACTGGACCAGCCTCAGGCTGTAGTGGGTGAGGACAGTTATTGGAGACTCAGGATGGGATCATTTTCTCGTGTCTCAGTCATTGCCAAAAGATGAGAACAGTTGGGGCCTGAGCCTGTATTCCTTGACCATTGTCCCGTCCGTTGAGACCCTAGGGCCGGAGAAGAACCCTTGCCCCTTTTGAATATATATAAGGGTCCTGATCACTGATGTTCTGGGTCATCCATGGAAAAAGGAGGTTAAGGCCCCTAAGCCAGGGACCAGATCTTCTCCTCAGTGCCATCCCTCTGTGACCATTCAGTTTCTTTTCTTTTTTCTTTTTTTTTCCTTTTTTTTTTTTTTTTTTTTTTGAGATGGAGTTTCACTCTTGTCGCCCAGGCTGGAGTGCAGTGGCGTGATCTTGGCTCACTGAGACCTGCGCCTCCCAGGTTCAAGCGATTTTCGTGCCTCAGCCTCCTAAGTAGCTGGGATTACGGGTGCCCACCACCACACCTGGCTAATTTTTGTATTTTTAGTAGAGACAGGGTTTCACCATGTTGGCCAGGCTGGTGTCGAACTCCTGACCTCAAACGATCCACCCACCTTGGCCTCCCAAAGTGCTGGGATTACAGCCATAAGCCACTGCGCCTGGCCTGACCATCATTTTCTACCTGTTTCCTGGGCAAGCACATGCTGCCAAATTCTGCTACATTGAAAAGTGGCCCTGGTAGCCTTGGGGCACCCCTACCCGTTGGATTATGCAGAGGAAGAAGAGTGTTAAGAGAAGAAAGTGGAGCGCTCGGTGCCCACTCTCTCCAGAGGGTAGAGACTCCCACCTCCTGAAGAGGCAACTCAGGGGAGAAAACAGAAAACAACCCGGGGACAAAGTGTCATTCCACGAAATGTGGAAACTCAGTTACTGCCTTGGAAGGTCACACTTCGTAAGCTGGGCATGGGGGCAGCCACTGAATGGAAACTTTGTTTTAAAAACAAGTGGCAAGGCGTGGGTGGCTCATGCCTGTAATCCCAGCACTTTGGGAGGCTGAGGCGGGCAGATCACCTGAGGTCAGGATTTCAAGACCAGCCTGGCCGACATGGTGAAACCCTGTCTCTACTAAAAATAGAAAAAGTCAGCTGGCACTCCTGTAATCCCAGCTACTCGGGAGGCTGAGGCAGGAGAATTGCTTGAACCCCAGAGGCAGAGGTTGCGGTGAGCCAAGATCATGCCACTGCACTCCAGCCTGGGCAACAGAGAGAGACTCCCTCAAAAAAAAGAAAAAAAAGAAAAACAAGTGAACAAAAGTGTGTTTTAAGTTAGGATTCCTGAGCCCTCGCCCTGTGCCTGGCCCTGCACCCTGTGTCTTCAGTGCTGTGGAGAATGCAGCACAGACCCTGCCTTCAAGGCTCACAGTCTAAGGCCTGAGTGACCATGCCCAGCTCCCTCCCTTAAAATGAAGGCTGCTATTCCCAGAAGTCAGGGGTAGCCTGGAACCCAAGAGCCTTGTATCCCTGTCCAGGGCATTACATTTCATGAAGACAAAAACAGACCAAATCCTGTGGACTTTTGGCAGTTAAGCTAAGACAATGTCTCACTGCCTCTCAGGGTCTGCAGGTCTGGGTCTTGGTGTCATTAATTCTGTTGAGAGTTGCTCACCACCATGTGTCTCCTCCAGACCAAGGAGATGTCTTGGCCGTTTTGTGTTCAAGCCATGCCTCCACTGAGGGTTTCTGCTCTCTGCTCTACAGAACCAGCAGGCATCCTGTAGGACAGGCCTGGTGTGAGGTACAGGAGACTGGAGGTGACCCTGGGCAAGTTTCCTCATCCATCCCCCATAAAGAGGGCTTTACTAGATCTATGATTTTCTTTCTTTCTTTCTTTTTCTTTCTCTTTCTTTCTTTCTTCCTTTCTCTCTCTCTCTCTCTTTCTCTCTCTCTCTCTTTCTTTCTCTCTCTCTCTTTCTTTCTCTCTCTCTCTCTTTCTTTCTCTCTCTCTCTCTCTTTCTTTTTTTTGACAGAGTCTTGCTCTGTTGCCCAGGCTGGAGTGCAATGGCGCGATCTTAGCTCACTGTAACCTCCACCTCCCTGGTTCAAGTGATTCTCTTGCCTCAGCCTCCCGAGTAGCTGGGATTTCAGGCACATGCCACCACGCCCAGCTAATTTTTGTATTTTTAGTAGAGATGAGGTTTTGCCATGTTGGCCAGGCTGGTCTTTAACTACTGACCTTGTGATCCACCCACCTCGGCCTCCCAAAGTGCTGGGATTACAGGCGTGAGCCACTGCGCCTGGCCTAGATCCGTGATTTTCAAATTATATTAGTATTATGATTTTACCACAGAGTCCTTTTAGTCCCAGTGAAATCTTGTATACCTCTTCATTAAGTAGAGAAAAGGAATGATGCAAGAGATTCTAGGTCATGATGTGGCAGAAAAACTCCTAGTGTTACAAGGAATGCAGTTTAAAAACCATGCACCAGCCGGCTGGGCATGGTGGCTCATGCCTGTAATCCCAGCATTTTGGGAGGCCAAGGCAGGCAAATCACAAGGTCAGGAGTTCAAGACCAGCCTGGGCAATATGGTGAAACCCCCTCTCTACTAAAAATACAAAAAAAAAATTAGCCGGGTGTGCTGGCGGGTGCCTGTAATTCCAGCTACTCGAGAGGCTGAGGCAGGATAATTGCTTGAACCTGGGAGGCGGAGGTTGCAGTGAGCAGAGATCGAGCCACTGTACACCAGCCTGGGCGACAGAGTGAGACTCCGTCTCAAAAAAAACAAACAAAAAAAAAACCAAAAAACAAAACAAACAAACAAAAAACAACCATGTACCACATGGCTTCCATACCCTTTCAGATGCTGTGAATCTGTGACTGCAAAGTCCAGGCTTTATGAAAGATGGAAACAGGACAAAGAATGCCACATGTAGTGGCCACCTCAAGAGTTCTCTGAATATTTCCGCCGCAACTACTTCTCGTTCCTGGTTCCAGTTCAGCTTATTTCCAGCCACCAGCGTGTCCCCAGCCCACCTCTCACCTGGCCCTCTGCTCCTACCTTTGCTCCTCTCTTGCAGGCTCTGAAATCAGCATCTAGGCCTTAGGGGCTCAAAGCCCACATGGGTTCTAAGTCAGGAGTACAACAGTCACCTCTCTGTACCTGAGTCAAATAGGCAGGAGACAGAAGGCTTTCTCCAGGTAACATTCATCTTTGCCTAACTCTCTTCCGAGATCCCTGTAGCCTCTGGAATTGTCCTGGTCCTTTTTTGGATGCAGGGCATATTTGATTTCATGGGGCTGCCAACCTCACCTGCCGGAAGATGCTCAGGACAGCCAGGGTGCAGTACAAAACCTGCCCTCTCCATTTTCTTTTCTCCTAAGATACAGATCAGAGGGAAGACAGGCAATGTGGGCTTCCAGTGCCCCCTAAGGCAGGCATGTCTGAATTCTATGAGCTTTTGTTTCAAAGAATTTATGAGAAGCATCAGGGCCTTGGCTCATTCTAAGAGCAAGTCAGGAGAGCAGAGTTATGGTGCTGTGAGCCTTGTTGCAGGGAAAGGGAGCTGCATTATAGCTGAGAGCAAAGGCTGCTCTCTGCCTTGTGGCTAGCGAGGCACGGCAAAGAAAAGCGGACATTCCCTAGGGCCAGGTGTGGTGAACGAACAAGACTAAGCTGACAGGCTAGTACAAGGTTCTCAACCCTGGCTGCAATTCAGATCACCTGCAGAGCCTTTATGAACCTCTAGTGTCAAGACCCTACCCCAGTTCAATTAAGTCAGAATCTCTAGGGCGCAGGCAACAATATTTTCCAAAGCTCCCCGGATAACGAATACTCCGCTAAGGCAGAGAACCTCTGGTCTAGGAGGAAAGACTGGCATTAAACAGGATGTGGGTGGGCTGGGTGTGGTGGCTCACGCCTGTAATCCCAGCACTTTGGGAGGCTGAGGTGGGCAGATCACCTGAGGTCAGGAGTTCAAGACCAGCCTGGCCAACATGGTGAAACCCTGTCTCTACTAAAAATACAAAAATTAGCTGGGTGTGGTGGCAGGTGCCTGTATTTTTAGTCTCCACTAAAAATACAAAAATTAGCCAGGCGTGGTGGCAGGCACCTGTAATCCCAGGTACTCGGGAGACTGAGGTGGGAGAATCGCTTGAACCTGGGAGGCGGAGGTTGCAGTGAGCCAAGATTGCGCCATTGCACTCCAGAATGGGGGACAAGAACGAGACTTCGTCTCAAAAAAAAAAAAAAAAAAAAAAGGATATGGGCATGATGACCTTTACCCTGAGGTGGGGCCTAGAGGCCTAAAATGTTGGGGTCTAGTAAGCTGGACCTTTCTGCTCCTGGAGGCCACAGGGCTCCTTCTTACCCACTCCTGCACATCCTCCGCACACATCCCACACACACACCCAGCACCTATTGTGGGGAAAGCAAAACAGAAGGCTCAGGAACCCAGCTCCAGGGAGGGGAAGAAGCATGCACTCACTCTGGGTTAGAATCATGACCCTGAACTCTCTAGTTGTGTGGCCCTGGCAACCCTTTGAGCCTCAATTCCTCCTCTGTAAAATGGACATAGTAGGCCAGGCACGATGGCTCATGCCTGTAATCCCAGCACTTTGGGAGGCCGAGGTGGGCGGATCACTTAAGGTCAGGAGCTCAAAACCAGCCTTTCCAACATGGTGAAACCCTGTCTCTACTAAATATACAAAAATTAGTTGGGCGTGGGTGGCGTGCACCTGTAATCCCAGCTACTTGGGATGCTGAGGCAGGAGAATTGCTTGAACCCGGGAGGTGGAGGTTGCAGTGAGCCAAGATCGCGTCACTGCACTCCAGCCTGGGCAACAGAGTGAGACTCTGTCTCAAAAAAAAAAAAAAAAAAAAAAAAAAAAAAGGAGATAGTAATACCTGCTTTGAGGGTGGTTGCAAGGAGGGCAGCGGGAAGCACTGGCTTACAGGAAGGGCTCCAGAGATGAAGCTGCTAGCAGCAGCAGCCACAGCCCCAGCTCCCTCTGTTAGCTTGGACAAAGCTCTAATGATCATCTACCCAGTCCCCTTGTTTTTCACGTGAAGACCTCAGTGTCCAAAGGAGAGAGGTTTGCTCCAGACACGCAGCCAGCAAGAATCTTTTCTTTTTTTTTTTTTTTTGAGTCGGAGTCTGGCTCTGTCACCCAGGCTAGAGTGCAGTGGCGCAATCTCGGCTCACTGCAAGCTCCGCCTCCAAGGTTCAAGTGATTCTCCTGCCTCAGCCTCCCGAGTAGCTGGAATTACAGACGTGTACCACCATGCCTGGCTAATTTTTGTATTTTTAGTAGACTGGGTTTCACCATGTTGGCCAGGTTGGTCTCGAACTCGTGACCTCAGGTGATCCGCCCACCTTGGCCTGACAAAGTGCTGGGATTACAGGTGTGAGTCACCATGCCTGTCCTTGTATGTGCCTTTTTTTTTTTGAGACGGAGTTTCGCTCTTTTTGCCCAGACTGGAGTGCAATGGCTCGATCTCGGCTGACCGCAAGCTCTGCCTCCCAGGTTCAAGCAATTCTCCTGCCTCAGCCTCCCGAGTAGCTGAGATTACAAGCATGCACCACTGAGCCCGGCTAATTTTGTATTTTTAGTAGAGACAGGGTTTCCCCATGTTGAGGCTGGTCTCGAACTCCTGACCTCAGGTGATCCACCTGCCTCAGCCTCCCAAAGTGCTGGGATTACAGGCATGAGCCACTGCGCCCAGCCCTTGTATGTGCAAGTTTTGATAAATTTTAACTTTTTATTTTATTTTATTTATTTTTTTATTTTTTTGAGATAGAGTCTTGCTTGGCTCATTGCAAGCTCCACCTCCTGGGTCCCAGTGATTCTCCTGCCTCGGCCTCCCGAGCAGCTTGGATTACAGGTGTGCACTACCACGCTCTGCTAAAAATTTTAACTTTTTTTTTTTTTTTTTTTTGAGACGGAGTCTCCCTCTGTCACCCAGGCTGGAGTGCAGTGGCGCGATCTCAGCTCACTGCAAGCTCTGCCTGCCGGGTTCACGCCATTCTCCTGCCTCAGCCTCCCGAGTAGCTGGGACTACAGGTGCCCGCCACCATGCCCAGCTAATTTTTTGTATTTTTAGTAGAGACGGGGTTTCACCATGTTAGCCAGGATGGTCTCAATCTCCTGACCTCGTGATCCGCCCGCCTTGGCTTCCCAAAGTGCTGGGATTACAGGCGTGAGCCACTGTGCCCGGCCTAAAAATTTTAACTTTTTATAACAGATTTGTGATATGTTATGGTGCTAAATGAAAAAATAAACCTATATCTACATGTATTTTATGCATTCATGATATAACTTTTTCTTAAATTTTAAAAATATTTCTAACCTGTAAGGTTTATCTGCAAGTTTTTTAAATTGTTGCACCAAAAATTTTTCCAATGTATTTATTGAAAAACATTTTTGTATAAGTGGACCTGCACAATTCTTTTTTTTTTTTTAATTGAGACAGAATTTCGCTTTTGTCGCCCATGCTGGAGTACAATGGTGAGATCTCTGCTCACTTCAACCTCTGCCTCCCGTGTTCAAGCGATTCTCCTGCCTCAGCCTCCAGAGTAGATGGGACTACAGGCATGCGCCACCATGCCCAGTTCATTTTTGTATTTTTAGTAGAGATGGGGTTTCACCTTGTTGGCCAGGCTGGTCTCGATCTCCTGACCTCGTGATCTACCCGCCTCGGCCTCCCAAAGTGCTGGGATTACAGGCGTGAGCCACCACACCTGGCACAATTATTGTAGAGGACAGGTGTGGTGGCTCACGCCTGTAATCTCAGCACTTTGGGAGGCCAAGATGAGTGTATGGCTTGAGCCCAGAGTTCGAGACCAGCCTGGGCAACATAGCAACATTAGCCGGTGTGATGGCACATGCCGCTAGTCCTAGCTACTCGGGGGAATGAGGAAGGAGGATTGCTTGAGCCTGGGAGGTGGAGGTTGCAGTGAGCCGAGGTTGCACCATTGCCCTCTAGCCTGGGTGAAAGAGCCAGATCCTGACTCAAAAAAAAAATTTTTTTTTTTTTGGTAGAGACAGAGTCTCACTGTGTTGTGCAGGCTGGTCTCAAACTCCCAGCCTCAAGCCATCTTCCCCCCTTGGCCTCCCAAAGTACTGGGATTACAGACATGAGCCACCGTTTCCAGCCAACCCTCACAGTTGAAATCTGTGTTGTGTTGTTTAAGGGTCATCTGTATATTTATAAATAAATACTCACACATGCAGAGAATAGTGCCCATCCCATGGGGTTTGCAAGGATTACATGAGCTAAGGGATGTGAAGGGCTTAGCCTAGCCCAGATGAGTGTTCAATATGAGTTGGCTTTTTCTTTTATTGGCATCTCTGTCCCATGGTTCCCTCTCAGCTGCCATTCATGGGAGGGAGATGGTGGGAACAGGTCCCTCTTGCCCTTTATCTCAGTATGCTGAAGCATCAGAGGCTTTGTCACTAGCTCAGGCACATGGCTTAACTGGTGATGCTACAAGCCAGGCCTCTGGTGACAGTTACTAATCCCTGTTGGGGCCAGAATTCTGCACTCAGCCCAGACCTCTGAGAGGAAGTAAGCACCTACTTTGTGCCAGGTGCTATGTTCAGCCTTCAGAGTATTCTCTCGACAGTCTGACAAGGTAGGGTAGGCATTATGCTCTATTTTAAACAGATGAGTAAGATGAGGCCCAGAGAAGTTAAATTACACATTCAAGGCTACTCAGCTACAACAACAGTCCAGGCAGTTTCTGCTCTCTTCTATCAGGAAGGAGGCACAGAAGTGAACATTCCACCAGTACCCCGGGGACGCTCCCCGACCCCACACCCTCAGCAGCCTAATGGAAAGGCCACCTTGGAGGACTGCCTCTTCTTCCCAGGGGGGCTGGAGTAGGTTGGTGGTTCTACCAGGTCTGTTGGGACACTTGCCCTGGGGAAGAATGAGAAAGCATTGGCTGGGTGCGGTGGTTCACATCTGCAATCCCAACACTTTGGGAGGCTGAGGCGGGTGGATCACCTGAGGTCAGGAGTTCGAGACAAGCCTGGCCAACATGATGAAACCCCTTCGCTACTAAAAATACAAAAATTAGCTGGGCGTGGTGGCGCACACCTGTAATTCCAGCTACTCGGGAGGTTGAGGCAGGAGAATCGCTTGAACCCAGGAGGCAGAGGTTGCAGTGAGGTGAAATCGAATCACTGCACTCCAGCCTGGGTGACAGAGCAAGACTGCATCTCAAAAAAAAAAAAAAAAAGAAAGAAAGAAAGTATCCCAATCCGGCTGGGCGCGGTGGCTCACGCCTGTAATCCCAGCACTTTGGGAGGCCGAGGCGGGCGGATCACGAGATCAGGAGATGGAGACCATCCTGGCTAACACGGTGAAACCCCGTCTCTACTAAAAATACAAAAAAATTAGCTGGGTGTGGTGGCGGGCACCTGTAGTCCCAGCTACTCGGGAGGCTGAGGCAGGAGAATGATGTGAACCGGGGAGGCGGAGCTTGCAGTGAGCCGAGATCACGCCACTGCACTCTGGGCGACAGGGCAAGACTCCGTCTGAAGAAAGAAAGAAAGAAGGAAGGAAGGAAGGAAGGAAGGAAGGAAGGAACCCCAATCCTCTCCTTAGGGACCTGGGGCTGGGGCTGCTGGAGCGGAAGACCTGATTCTCCACAGACTCCAAGAGGTTTTCTCTTCCATTCCCCTGATCTCTCCCTTGCTCCTCCATCTAGCCACATTCAGTTTTCATTTTTTTTTTTTTTTAGTTTCTCTTGCTTGGTTCCATCATCATCATCATCATTATTATTATTATTATTATTATTATCATCATTATTATTGTTTTGTTTTTGAGATGGAGTTTTGCTCTGTCACCCAGGCTGGAGCACAGTGGTGTGATCTCGGCTCACTGCAACCTCTGCCTCCGGGGTTCAAGCAATTCTCCTGCCTCAGCCTCCTGAGTAGCTAGGACTACAGGCACATGCCTCCCAGGTTCAAGTGATCTCCTGCCTCAGCCTCCCGAGTAGCTGGGATTACAGGCCTGCACCATCACGCCCAGCTAATTTTTGTATTTTTAGTAGAGACGGGGTTTCACGATGTTGGCCAGGCTGGTTTTGAACTCCTGACTTCAGGTAATCCACCCGCCTTGGCCTCCCAAATTGCTGGGATTACTGGTGTGAGCCACCGTGCCCAGCCCCTGTGTAAAATTATTTGATTTAGGGCCAGGTGCAGTGGCTCACGCCTGTAATCCCAGCACCTTGGGAGGCTGAGGCAGGTGGATCGCCTGAGGTCAGGAGTTCAAGATCAGCCTGGCTAACATGGTGAAACCCTATGTCTACTAAAAATTTAAAAAATGGCCGGGCGCAGAGGTTCGCACCTGTAATCCCAGCACTTCGGGAGGCCGAGGTGGGCGGATCACGAGGTCAGGAGATGGAGACCATCCTGGCTAACAGTGAAACCCCGTCTCTACTAAAAATACAAAAAATTAGCCAGGCATGGTGGCGGGTGCCAGTAGTCCCACCTACTCAGGAGCCTGAGACAGGAGAATGGTGTGAACCCGGGAGGCGGAGCTTGCAGTGAGCCGAGATTGTGCCACTGCACTCCAGCCTGGGCGACAGAGCGAGACTCAGTCTCAATAAATAAATAAATAAAATAAAAATAAAAAAATTAGCTGGGCATGGTAGCAGGTGTCTGTAATCCCAGCTACTCGGGAGGCTGAAGCAGGAGAATTGCTTGAACCTGGAGGCAGAGGTTGCAGTGAGCCAAGATCATGCCATTGCACTCCAGCCTGGGCGACAAGAATGAGACTTCGTCTCAAAAAAAAAGAAATTAAATTATTTGGTTTATTTAATTTATTTATTTGGAGACAGGATCTCTCTCATCCAGGCTGGAGTGTAGTGGTGTGATCTTGGCTCCCTGCAGCCTCCACCTCCCAGCCTCAAGCAATCCTTCTACCTCAGCCTCCCAAGTAGCTGGGACTGCAGGCATGTGCCACCACGCCTGGCTAATTTTGGTCTTCCTTGTAGAGACAGAATTTTGCCATGTTGCCCAAGCTGGTCTCAAACTTCTGGGCTCAAGTGATCTGTCCCCCTTGGCTTCCCAAAGTGCTAGGATTACAGGTGTGAGCCACCACACCTGGCCCAGTCCTCTCACTTTTAATTTAGGCCACCACCATCTCCCCAAAGGGGCCACGTAGAGTTTCCCCAATCCCAGGCTTCTACTCTTAGTGCCCTTATGGTCCATTTAAATTGCAATTTGTCTTAGACTTTCATGTGGCTTACAAGTTCCTGTGTGGCCCTGGCCCCATCTCCAGCCTTGCCTCTTTGCACATTATCCTGGAGTTCCCATGTCTTGGCCTTTGCCTATGCTGTTCCCCTTGCTCAGAATCCTCTCCTGTATCTTTCACCCAGCCCCAACTTCTGGCCCTGGCCTGTCCTGTCTGTTCCCTTCTGTCCTTTACCTCAGCATAGGTTGGGAGCCTGCCTGGCTACTCTTGCCTCAATAAGGACCATTGTAATAGTATCCAGAACGCTTGAAGCTCCTTTAAGCAAAACAAGGAGCTGATTGTAAGGATTTTACAATCCCAGCTGATTGTATGGGGGTGTTCTTTAGACTCCACAGGCAACAACCCTAGTCCTTTCCTCCCTCCCTCCTCTGGGACTCTCAGCCCAGTGCTTTCTGCCTGGTTGCTTCATAGCTCTCTGCATCTTTGAAACTTGACTCAAAATCCTGGGATATAGAATCGAATTGGCCCACCTGTAATGAGGTAATCTCCCTGGGCCACTCAGCTACTGGTAGGGAACGAAGACTCACAAGACACACAGGGTCTCCCCTTAATCCTGAGTGGGTAAGCAGTTTTACAGAGGGGAAGATGGGCTAAAAAGACCCCAAAGGTGTCTCCTATAGCTCCTTCAGGGAGTATTTACCTTGTGCTCCCCTCTTGTAGTGGTGTAACTACCACTGCCTGCTGCTGTTCTAACTCCTCCAATGGACATACACGCTTAGGACAGAAGCCAAGTGGTATAAATCCATCTCCAGGGCCAAAATGAAATTTACCCAATAAGTATTTGTAGGATGAAGTGCAAAGAAACACAGAAAAAGGGCTGGCCTTCAGGTTCTTGGAGCCATCACAAAACAGGTCACATTTGGGCTGGGCATTAGAGGGAGTAGATTTACTAGCTGGGAGGGAAAGATGACCCTCTAGCTTGAACTGGACACATTACTGTGCATCCAACCCATTGGGTGACTGCTATGGGATTAGGATAAGGCCTGGAAATGGGTGAGGAGTGGCCAAAGGAGGGATTTGACTCTTAAGTGTCTGAGCCAAATATTTCCTTTTCTGAACCTCCCTTCTCACAGGAGTTAAGGCTGTATTATAATTACGTTTGTTGGCCAGGCGCGGTGGCTCACGCCTGTAATCCCAGCACTTTGGGAGGCTGAGGCAGGTGGATCATTTGAGCTTAGGAGTTCAAGACCAGCCTGGCCAACATGGTGAAACTCTGACTCTACTAAAAATACAAAAATTAGTCCGTCATGGTGGTAAGTGGCTGTAATCCCAGCTACTCAGGAGGCTGAGGCAGGAGGATCGCTTGAACCCAGGAGGCAGAGGTTGCAGTGAGCTGAGATTGTGCCACTGCACTCCAGCCTGGACAATGGAGTGAGACTCCATCTCAAAAAAATAAAATTATGTTTGTGCACCTGTTTCTCCCAGGGGTCTTAGGGACTGTGAGGTTTTCATCTCTGTATAACAAATCCGCTGGGTCTGTTGGATGAAACTGAATCACCAGATGGCGAACGTGTGGGCAGTAGCAACTCTAATATCCTTTTCAATACATGCTCACAGAAGCCAATCCGTGTCCAGATTTTAGGGCTACTGCAATAGACTGACCTGGTCCCATCTGGAGCAATCAGACACAATTCCAGTAAGAATGGGATGCTACAATCTAGATAACTGCAAAAGTGCAGCTCAGTCTGGGGAACCCAGCTTACCTTATATAATTGCTTTTTTTTTTTTTTTTTTGAGACAGGGTCTTGCTTTGTTGCCCAGAGTATGGTGGCGTGGCATGATCAAACCTCACTTCAGCCTCAAACTCCTGGGCTCAAGCAATCCTCCCATCTCAGCTCCCCCAAGTAGCTGGGACTACAGATGTGCACCATCACAGCCAGCTATTATTTTTATTTTTGGTAGAGATGGGGTCTCACTATGTTGCCCAGGCTGGTCTTGAACTTCTGGGCTCAAGGGATCCTCCTGCCTCAACCTCCCAGAATGCTGCGATTATAGGCATGAGCCACCACACTTGGCCCATTTAGCACTTTAAAAAGTGTTTATGGGCCATTTCCCCATTTCTCACCACTGTAAGCATGTTATTCCTGTTTTACAGATGAAGAACCTAGCTCAGGGAGGTTAAGTAATTTGACCAAGGTCACAAAGCATGTGAAAGAAGCTAGTCCCTCCCTCCCATCCCTAAGGAAGATCCTTTCATTGCTTTGAGGGAGTTATGGCCCCTCCTAAACATCCTAAGTTCTCTCCAGACCTCAGAGCCTTATCAGTGGGAATCATTGCTTTTCCTTCCTCAAAGAAACAGAAATTGTGTGCCTACTATGCAGAAGGCATCATCCCTCCTCCCTTACAAACACCTGCTCTCAGAAAAACACCAGCACCAGCATAGTGAGACCTTGTCTCTACAGAAAAATAAAAAAATTAGCCGGATGTGGTGCTGCACACCTGTAGTTCCAGGTACTCAGGAGGTTGAGGAGAGAGGATCAATTGAACCGAAGAGGTCAAGCCTGCAGTGAGCTATGATCATGCCACTATACTCCGGCCGGGGTAATGAAGACCCTGTCTCTGGAAGAAAGAAGGAAAGAAAGAAAGAAAGAAAGAAAGAGAGAGAGAGAGAGAGAGAGAGAGAAGAAAGAAAGGGAGAAAGAAAGAGAGAAAGCACCAGCATAACAGTCATTTACCCCTGAAGTAAATAAAGTAAATGCACCTACTTTCTCACTGTGTAACATATGCTTTATTTGAATTCACAGATCTGGGTTCAATTTATGGTTCCACCAGTTACTGGCTGTAAGATCTCAGGTAACTCAATCACTCTGAACTTCAGTTTCCTTTTCTTTAAAACTGTGGTAAAATTCATATAACATAAAGTCATTTTAAATGAGGAATTAAGTGGCATTCAGTACATTCACAGTGTTATGCAACCACCACCTTATCTAGTTTATTTCTTTTTTGAGACGGAGTCTCGCCCTATCGCCCAGGCTGGAATGCAATGGCGCAATCTCAGCTCACTGCAACATCCACCTCCTAGGTTCAAGCGATTCTCCTGCCTCAGCCTCCCAAAAAAAAGTAGATGAAATTACAGGCATGCGCCACCAGGCCCGGCTAATTTTTTTGTATCTTTAGTAGAGACAGGGTTTCGCCATATTGACCAGGCTGGTCTTGAACTCCTGACCTCGTGATCTGCCTGCCTTTGCCTCCCAAAGTGCTGGGATTACAGGCGAGAGCCACTGCGCCCGGCTTTTTTTTTTTTTTTTTTTTTTTTTTGAGAGGGAGTCTCACTCTGTCCCCCAGGCTGGAGTGCAGTGGCGTGATCTCGGCTTACTCCAACCTCCGCCTCCCGGGTTCAAATAATTATCCTGTCAAAGCCTCCCGAGTAGCTGGGAGAATAGGCGCATGCCACCATGCCTGGCTTTTTTGTATTTTTAGTAGAGATGGGCTTTCACCATACTGGTCAGGCTGGTCTCGAACTCCTGACCTCAGGTGATCCAACTGCCTCGGCCTCCCAAAGTGCTGGGATTACAGGCATGAGCCACTGCGTTCAGCCTCTATCTAGTTTCAAAACATTTTCATCACCCCAAAATAAAATCCTGTACACATTTTTTTCTTTTTTGTTTTACATTTTTAAAATTTAAATTTTAAGTTTTTTGAAACAGGGTCTTGCTCTGTCACCCAGAGTGGAGTGCAGTGGTAAGATTACGGCTCACTGCTGTCTCAAACTCCTGGGTTCAAGTGACTTTCCCACCTCAGCCTCAAAGTAGCTGAGAGTACAGGCACGTGCCACCACATGTGGCTAATTTTTAAATTTTTTTTTTTTTTTTGAGACAGAGTCTCGCTCTGTCGCCCAGGCTGGAGTGTAGTGGCAAAATCTCGGCTCACCGCAAGCTCTGCCTCTCAGGTTCACACCATTCTCCTGCCTCAGCCTCCTGAGTAGCTGGGACTATAGGCGCTCACCACCACGCCCGGCTAATTTTTTGTATTTTTAGTAGAGACGGGGTTTCACCATGTTAGCCATGATGGTCTCGATCTCCTGACCTTGTGATCCACCCGCCTTGGCCTCCCAAAGTGCTGGGATTACAGGCGTGAGCCACCACGCCTGGCCAATTTTTAAATTTTTTGTAGAGATAGGCCAAGCTGGTCTTGAACCCTTGGGCTCAAGTTTTCCTCCCACCTCGGCATGAGCCACTGCATCCAGCACTTTTCACTTTTTGGATAATGTCTGTGATTTCCCAACCTTTAAATTTTGATAAAGTCCAATTTATCTATTTTTATAATGCTTTTTTTTTTTTTTTGAGATGGAATTTTGCTATTCTTGCCCAGGCTGGAGTGTAATGGTGCAATCTCGGCTCACTGCAACCTCTACCTCCCGGGTTCAAGCGATTCTCCTGCCTCAGCCTCCTGAGTAGCTGGGATTACAGGCATGTGCTACCACGCCCAGCTAATTTTGTATTTTTAGTGGAGATGGGTTTCTCCACGTTAGTCAGGCTGTTCTCCAACTCCCGACCTCAGGTGATCTGCCCACCTCAGCCTCCCAAAGTGCTGGGATTACAGGCGTGAGCCACTGCCCCCAGCCTTTATAATGCTTTTTTATTGTGACAAAATATACGTAACAAAATTTACCACTTTAGCTTTTTTTTTACTTTTTTTTATTTTTATTAATTTTTTTTTAGACAGTCTCGCTCTGTTGCCTAGGCTGGAGTGCAATGGCGAGATCTTGGCTCACTGCAACCTCCGTCTCCCAGGTTCAAGCAATTCTCCTGCCTCAGCCTCCTGAGTAGCTGCGAATACAGGTGCATGCCACCACGCCCGGCTAATTTTGTATTTTGGTAGAGAAAGGGTTTCACCATGTTGGTAGGGCTGTTCTCAAACTCCTGACCTTAGGTGATCCACCCACCTCGGCCTCTCAAAATGCTGAGATTACAGGCGTGAGCTACCGAACCTGATTCATTTTAGCTATTTTTATTCATTTATTTATTTTTCTCAAGAGGTGGTCTTGCTGTGTTCCCCGGCTGGAGTGCAATGGTGTGATCTCAGCTCACTGCAACCTCTGCCTCCCGGGTTCAAGTGATTCTCCTGCCTCAGCCTCCTGAGTAGGCTGGGACTACAGGCACATGCCACCATCCCCGGCTAATTTTTTGTATTTTTAGTAGAGTTGGGGTTTCACCATGTTGGCCAGGCTGGTCTCAAACTCCTGACCTTGTGATCCGCCCACCTTGGCCTCCCAAAGTGCTGGGATTACAGGTGTGAGCCACCGTGTTCAGCCCATTTTACCTATTTTTAAGTGTACAGTTGGCCGGGCGCGGTGGCTCACGCTTGTAATCCCAGCACTTTGGGAGGCCAAGGTGGGCGGATCACGAGGTCAGGAGATCGAGACCACGGTGAAACCCCGTCTCTACTAAAAAAAAAATACAAAAAATTAGCCGGGTGTGGTGGCGGGCGCCTGTAGTCCCAGCTACTCAGAGAGGCTGAGGCAGGAGAATGGCGTGAACCCGGGAGGCGGAGCTTGCAGTGAACCGAGATTGCGCCACTGCACTCCAGCCTGGACGACGGAGCGAGACTCCGTCTCAAAAAAAAAAAAAAAGTGTACAGTTTAGTGGCATTACATTCACATTGTTGTGCAATCATCATCACCATCCATCTCCAGAACTTTTTCATCTTCTCAAACACTCTGTACCTATTAAACAATAACTGCCCATTCCCCACTCCCTGTGGCCTCTGGCAACCACCATTCTACTTTCTGTCTCTATAAAATTGATTGACTATTCCAGGTACTTCATATAAGTCGAATATATAATATTTGTCCCTTTTATGTCTGGCATAATTAACTTAGCATAATGTCCTCAAGGTTCACCCATATTATAGCATGTGTCAGATTTTCCTTTCCTTTAAAGGCTGAATAATAGTCCATCAATTTATACACCACATTTTGTTTATTCGTTTATCTGTCTGTGGACACTTGGGTTGCTTCTACTTTTTAGCTATGGTGAGTTATGCTGCTATGAACATGAATGTACAAATATGTGTTCAAGGCCTGCTTTCGTTTTTTTTGGATATATATCCAGAAGTGGAATTACAGTAATGCTATGTTTAATTTTTTGAGAAATGGCCATACCATTTACACAGTTGCTGTAGTTTTTACATCTCTACCAGCAAGACACAAAGTTTCCAGTTTCTCCACATTCTCACTAAGAGTTGTTATTTTCTGTTTTTTAAAAAATAACATCCTATGTTTAAAAACATCCATCCTAATAAATGTGAAGCAATATCTTGCTGTAGTTTTTATTTTTGTTCCCTATTTAGTGATGTTGGACATCCTTCCCCATGTTTATTGGCCATTATATAGCTCCTCTTTGGAGAAATGTCCAAATTCTTTGCCCACTTTTGAATCAGGTGTTTGTTGTTGTTGTTTAATTGTAGAAGTTCTTTCTGTCTTTATTTATTTATTTCTAGACGCAGGGTCTCACTCTGTTGTCCAGGCTGAAGTGCAGTGGCACAATCATAGCTCACTGCAGCCTCAAACTCCTGGGCTGAAGTTATCTGATCTTCCAACCTCAGCCTCCCAAGTAGCTGGGACTACAGGTGTGCACCATCATACCTAGTTTTTTTTTGTGGTTTTTTTTTTTTAACTTTTTGAGAGTTGGGATCTCACTATGTTGCTGAGGGTATGTTATTTGTGGGCTCAAGCTATCCTCCTACCTCAGCCTCCTGAGTACCTGGAATTACAGCTGTAAGCCACCATGCCTGGTTCCTGCAGAAGTTCTTTATATATTCCAGATACCAATCCCTTATCAGATATATAACTTGCAATATTTTCTCCCATTCCATAGGTTGCTTTTTCACTCTGTTAATAGTGTCCTTTGATACACACAAGTTTTTAATGTTGATGAAGTCCAACTTATCTATTTTATTTTGTTGCTTGTATTTTTGTTGTCATTTCCAAGAAATCATTGCCAAATCTAATATCCCGAAGCTTTCCCCTCTATATTTTCTTCCAAGAGTTTTACAGTTTTCACTCTTATATTTAGGTTTTTTATGCATTTTTACTTAATTTTTGTATATAGTGTAAGCTGAGGGTCCAACTGCATTCTTTTGTATGTGGATAGCCAATTTTCCCAGCACCACTGGCTGAAAAAACTGTCTTTTTTTCCATTGAATGGCCTTAGCATCCCTGCTGAAAATCATTTGACCATATATGGAAGGATTTACTTCTGGGATCTCTATTCCATTCTATTAGTCTATAAGGTGTTCTTTGTGCCAGTACCACACAGTTTTAATTACTGTAGCTTTACAGTAAGTTTTGAAATCAGCAAGTGTGGGATCTCCCAACATTGTTCTTCATTTTCAAGATTGTTTTGAGTATTTGGGGATCTCTGGAGAGTTCATGTGAATTTTTGGATGGTTTTTCTATTTCTGAAAAAATGTTATTGGAATGTGATAGGGATTGCATTGAATCTGTTGATCACTTTTGGTAATATTGCCATCTTAATAATATCAAGTCTTTCAATCCATGAACACAGGATTTTTATTTGTGTCTTTATTTCAGCAGTTTTATAGTTTTCTGTATACAAGTCTTTTGTTTCCTTAGTTAAGTTTATTCCTAAGTATCTTTTTCTTTTTGCGATAGCATCTTACTTTTTTTTTTTTTTTTTTTTGAGATGGAGTCTTGCTCTGTCATCCAGGCTGGAGTGCAATGGTGTGATCTCTGCTCACTGCAGCTTCTGCCTCCCGGGTTCAAGCAATTCTCTTGCCTCAGCTCCTGAGTAGCTGGGATTATAGGCATGTGCCACTATGCCTGGCTAATTTTTGTATTTAGTAGAGATGGGGTTTCACCGTGTTGGTCAGGCTGGTCTTGAACTCCTGACCTCGTGATCTGCCCACCTCTGCCTCCCAAAGTGCTGGGACTACAGGCGTGAGCCACTGTGCCCGGCCAATAGGGTCTTACTTCTTTGCCCAGGCTGGAGTGCACTGGCATGGCCATAGTTCACTCTGGGGCTCAAGCGATCCTCTTACCTCAGTCTCCGGAGAAGCTGAGTAGCTAAGACTATAGACATTCGCCATTTGGCTACTTTTAAAATATTTTCATGGAGATAGGGTCTTGCTATGTTGCCCAGGCTGGTCTCAAACACCTCACCTCAATCAATTCTCCTGCCTTGGCCTCCCAAAATCAGGCGTGAGCCACCATGCCTAGCCTATTTTGTCCTTTTTGATGCTATTGCAAATGGAATTATTTTCTTTCTTTCTTTCTTTCTTTCTCTCTCTCTCTCTCTCTTTTTTTTTTTTTTTGATATGGAGTCTTACCCTGTCACCCAGGCTGGAGTACAATGGGTCAATCTCAGCTCACTACAACCTCTGCCTCCTGGGTTCAAGTGATTCTCCTGCCTCAGCCTCCTGAGTAGCTAGGATTACAGGTGCCTGCCACCATGCTTGGCTAATTTTTGTATTTTTAGTAGAGACGGGGTTTCAACATGTTATCCAGGCTGGTCTCCAACTCCTGACCTCCAGTGATCTGCCTGCCTTGGCCTCCCAGTGTGCTGGGATTACAGGTGCAAGCCACTATGCCTGGCCTATTTTCTTAATTTCCTTTGAATTGTTCATTGTTAGTGTACAGAAATTCAATTGAGTTTTTAAATTTTTTTTTTTATTATTTTTTAGAGACAATGTCTCATTGTTGTGTCCAGGCTGAACTTGAACTCCTGGTCTCAAGCAATCCTCCTGCCTCAGCCTCATGAGTTTGAGGGATTATGGATGTGTGCCACTGCACCCGGCTTCAACTGATTTTTGTGTGTTGATTTTGTTTTTGTTTTGAGACAGAGTTTCACTCTTGTTGCCCAGGCTGGAGTGCAATTGGCAATCTCAGCTCACTGCAACCACGGCCTACTGGGTTTAAGGAATTCTCCTACCTCAGCCTCCCAAATAGCTGGGATTACAGGCGCCCACCACCATGGCTGGCTAATTTTTTGTATTTTTAGTAGAGACGGGGGTTTCACCTTATTGGCCAGGCTGGTCTTGAACTCCTGACCTCAGGTGATCTACCCGCCTTGGCCTCCCAAAGTGCTGAGATTACAGACTTGAGCCACTGCACCCAGCCTGTGTGTTGATTTTGTATTCTGCAACCTTGCTTCCTTTATTAGTTCTCACACATTTTTTTTTTTTGGTAGACTCTGTAGGTTTTCTACATATAAAATCATGTCAGCTGGCTGGGTGTGGTGGCTCATGCCTGTAGTACCAGCACTTTGGAAGGGTGAGGCAAGGCAAGAATATCATTTGAGACTGGGAGTTCTGAGACCAGCCTGGGCACATAGTGAGACTCTTTCTCTACAAAAAAAAAAAAAAAAAAAAGGCCTGATGTACCTATAGTCCCCAGCTACTCTGGAGGCTGAGGTAAGAGGACTGCTTGAGTTTCCTGGAGTCCTAGGCTGCACTTAGCTATGATTGCATCACTGCACTCTAGCCTGGGCAACAAAGTGAGACCCTGTCTCTAATAAATAAAGAAATAAATAAAAAATCATGGCCATCTGAAAATAGAGATAATTTTACTTTTTCCTTTCCAATTTGGATTTCTTATATTTCTTTTTCTTGCCTAATTGCTCTGGCTAGGATTTCCAGAACTATGTTAAATACAAACAGCAAAAGTGGGCATCTGGCTGGGCTTGGTGGCTCACGCCTGTAATCCCAGCCCTTTGGGAGTCCGAGGTGGGCTGGATCACCTGAGGTCAGGAGTTCGAGACCAGCCTGGCCAACATGGGGAAGCCCTGTCTCTAATGAAAATACAAAAATTAGCTGGGCGTGGTGGCAGGCGCCTGTGGTCCCAGCTACTCAGGAGGCTGAGGCAGGAGAATCACTTGAACCCGGGAGGTGGAGGTTGCAGTGAGCTGAGATTGTGCCACTGCACTCCAGCCTGGGCAACAAGAGTGAGACTTCGTCTCCAAAAAAAAAAAAAAAGTGGACATCCTTGTCTTGTTTCTGATCTTAGAGGAAACAGTTTCAAGTTTTATCCTTAAACATGATATCAGCTATGACTTTTTCATATGCAATCTTTATTATGTTTCTTCTATTCCTAGTTTGTTGAATGCTTTTCTCATGAAAAGGCCAATTTAGATGCCTTTTTTTTTCTTGCCTAATTGCTCTGACTAGAACTTGCAGTACATTCTGGTCTTATGGAGAAAGGGTACAAAGGTTTCAGTATTTCATCGCTGAGTATGATTTAGCTGTGGGTTTTATATAAATGCCCTTTTCTGATTAAATAACTTTCTTTCTTTCTTTTCTTTTTCTTTCTTTTTTTTTTTTTTTGAGAGGGAGTCTCGCTCTGTTGCCCAGGCCATAGTGCAGTGGCACAATGTCAGCTCACTGCAACCTCCACCTCCCGGGTTCAAGCAATTCTCCTGCCTCAGCCTCATGAGTAGCTGGGATTACAGGCATGCACCACTATGCCTGGCTAATTTTTTATATTTTTGGTAGAGATGGGGTTTCACCGTGTTGGCCAGGCTGGTCTCGAACTCCTGACATCAAGTGATCTGCCTGCCTCGGCCTCCCAAAGTGCTGGGATTACAGGTGTGAGCCAGTGTGCCTGACCAACTTTCTTTCTTTACTAGTTTGCTGAGTATTTTCATCATGACAGCTGACCCTGCCACCAAAACTTTGGCTCTAAAGTGACTTGAGGGTGGCTACTGACTGAGCTATTGGGAATCACTAGGGATGGTACATCCTGGCCTTCCCAGACAAACCCTCGAGTCCAGCTAGGATTACCTCTCTCTTGTCTTTCCTACATCCATGCCTTTTGTCATGCTATTCTTCAATCCGAGTCCTCCTCACCCTTAAAAGGCCTTCTTTAGCAAGTCTTCTTCCTTTGCACTACACTCCCACCTTGTGCATTCGCCAAGTCAGTAGTCAGGTTTAATTGTGCCTAGGAAGCAAGTACCTTGCCAGTGATAAGGTAGCCATGAGTAAGCTTGGGTTCCACATACCCAAAATAATCCATCAGGGGCAATCCATTGTAGGCTGGTGTTCATAGGATTGTTCCATAGCGCACTTAGGCGGGAGTATGTGGCATAAGGGTTAGTGGTATTTGTACAGTTCCAGGCTCTTTTTGACGGAACACAATTGAGATAGCTTAAGTTAGAGGGAGACTAGGCTCTGTGAGGTAACATTGGCCACCACTTGGCTGTGGAGGTGTTGACTGTTAGGGTTTGGTGACAAGTGCTTTCACCTACGGTGCAGCGGGTTTTACTAGTCCACTTGTGGGATTTGCACACCATCCCTCTTACTGGATTGCTAAGTGTCCAGGACTGCGGGCATTCCTGAGGAGTGAAAGTGAGGCTGTAGTTTTGGGATATTAGTAAGTAAGGGGGAATGTCTATGCCATACCATGGCCACTGTTCACTCATACGGGCTCCCCTGCATACCCAGCAATTGGACACATTCATGGTAAGTGCGATGCATTCTTCTAGATCTACAAACAGGTTTTTTTCCTGGTTTGGGAAGGGATACGTCTGCTGGTAGTTTTTTACAAAGGGGTGGAAATACTATGGGTGGTTTTGGGGGGTAGTTGTCGGCTTTGGCTTTTGCTTTGGCTATAATCTGTTCCCTCTTTATGTCCTCTAGCACTTGAGTGTTTACTCTCCGTTGTCCAATTTTGGTGAAGCAAAGCCACTGCTTCCCTTTGCGGCATATAGCCCCATTATGGCATATAGCCCCATTACGACTGCCATATACTCCTAGATGTTTTACTTTATAATAACTTTTCCCTGATTCAACACATTCTTCGACTGAGGCTCCATAACGGGATCTTTCTATATCGGTATGGTAAGTAAAGGACTGTTGCATTTTTCTTCCACAGTAGAAAGACTGATAACACTCACAGCAGCTTGGAGGGCTGCTGTGGACAGCAGGGCGTCTACTGACAGCATTAAGATTGTGATAAGGGATATTCTTGTATTAAGACTTTTGGTGGGCCGGGCGCAGTGGCTCACGCCTGTAATCCCAGCACTTTGGGAGGCCGAGGTGGGTGGATCACGAGGTCAGGAGATCGAGACCATCCTGGCTAACACGGTGAAACCCCGTCTCTACTAAAAATACAAAAAAAAATTAGCCGGGCATGGTGGCAGGCACCTGTAGTCCCTGCTACTCTGGAGGCTGAGGCGGGAGAATGGCGTGAACCCGGGAGGCGGAGCTTGCAGTGAGCCGAGATTGCGCCACTGCACTCCAGCCCGGGCAACAGAGCGAGACTCCATCTCAAAACAAACAAACAAAAAAAGACTTTTGGTTGGGGCCGGGCACGGTGGCTCATGCCTGTAATCTCAGCACTGTGGGAGGCCAAGGCGGGTGGATCACGAGGTCAGGAGTTCCAGACCAGGCTGGCCTACATGGTGAAACCCCATCTCTACTAAAGATACAAAAAATTAGCCTGGAATGGTGGCACACATCTGTAATCCCAGCTACTCGGGAGGCTGAGGAAGGAGAATTGCTTGAACTTGGGAGGCAGAGGTTGCAGTGAGCTGAGATAGCACCACTGCATTCCAGCCTGGGTGAGACTCCATCTCAAAAAAAAAAAACAAAAAAAAACAAAAAAAAAACTTGTGGTTGGAAGTGAGGCACAGCAAGCGGTTGGGTATATACAGGCCATTTCTGGAAGCAGGTAATTAGTCTTCCCCATGTTTACACTTTCTAGGGGGTTTTTGGTTTTAAGAAAGTTTTTTGGTTAATTTAAGCTTGGTAGGAGAAATTGTGCTTGACGACCACTTAGCTGTTAATGTTTTGGAGGAAGACGTAGCCTTGGGGATGAGCTTGACCCTGGTGCGATGGATCCAGTGGGGGAGTCTTTGGACTCTCACTGCAGTTGGTGTGCTGAATATCACAGTGTAGGGGCCTGTCCACTTCGGTCCTAGCTTTTTGTGAAGGTCAGGTTGCAGATGAACATGTCTATGTCTGCAAGACAGTTATGTTGAGAGGACAAGGAGTTGTCGACAGGGAGAGGCATTGCCTCATTTGCTGCTTCACGGATGAAAGACCGTGTCTGGATTACGGAGGGGAGGTAATTCCTGAGTGGCTCAGAGTCTGGTGAGGATGGAGGCCCTAAGACAAAAGTTCAGCCATACATGATTTGGAAAGGACTATAAAAAGAGGATGCTTTTGGTGTTGCACAGAATCTCATGAGGGCGAAAGGGAGATTTCTTGTCCACGACTGATGGGTTTCTAGAGCTAGCTTGGTGAGTTGGGCTTTAAGGACAGAGTTGACTTTTTCAACTTTGCCTTGGCCAGGCACGGTGGCTCACGCCTATAATCCCAGCACTTTGGGAGGCTGAGGCAGGTGGATCATGAGGTCAAGAGATTGAGACCATCCTGGCCAACATGGTGAAACCCCATCTCTACTAAAAAAATACAAAAATTAGCTGGGCATGATGGCAGGCGCCTGTAGTCCCAGCTACTCAGGAGGCTGAGGCAGGAGAATAGGTTGAACCCGGGAGGCGGAGCTTGCAGTGAGCCAAGATCATGCCACTGCACTCCAGCCTAGGCGACAGAGCGAGACTCCATCTCCAACAATAAAAATAAAATAAAATAAAACTTTGCCTGAAGATTGAGGCCTGTAGGGTGTGTGGAGAACCCACTTTATTCCTCAGGATGTAGAGACACCTTAGGTAATTTGGCTGATGAAGGCAGGCCCGTTTTCGGACTGGATGGATGTTGGGAGTCCAAAACGGGGAACTATAGGCATGATGAGAGTTTGTGTGATGATATTTGCACCTTCTGAAGTTGTTGGGAATGCTTCTACCCACCAGGAGAAAGTACAAAGACTAGAAGATAGCGGAGGTGTTTATCGGGCAGCATGTGAGTGAAGTCTACTTGCCAATCTTGCCTGGGTATCTGGTCCCGGGCTTGGTGGGTAGGAAAAGGCAATGACTGGAGGGAACCCGGGGTTGACACTAAATGGCAGATAGAGCAGGACTGGGTAATCTCTCGGACACGGCCGGAAAGCTGAGCACAAGTGAGAATAGGGCGGAGAAGTTGTAAGAGAGGTTTGTAACTGACATGAAAAGGGTTGTGGAGACTTTGGAGGATAGGAATTGTTTGAGAGTGAGGAAGAATGAAGCACCCTTCCTTGACATACCGTGGTCCTTGCTTTTGGAGGTTCTGGGCCTGGAAGTCCTCCTTTTCTTCTGAGGAGTAAAGAGGAGAGAACAACGACAGGGACAGAAACTGGCCTTGCATGGATTATAGGGCTACTTGTTTGGCTACCTGATCTGCTAAAGCATTTCCGGCCGATATAGGATTGTCTGGGATTTGGTGGCCCCTGCAATGAATGATGTCAACTTTCTGTGGGAGCCTGGCAGCTTGAAGGAGCTTGCTAATGAGAGAGCCATTTATGACAGGAGTGTTTTTTGCAGTTAGGAAACCGCGTTCTTTCCAGATAGACGAGTGTGAGTGTACTATATGGAACGCATAACAAGAATCCAAATATATGTTAATTTGTTGTCCGGCTGCTAGAGTGAGAGCTTGAGTGACAGCAATGAGTTCAGCTTTTTGGGAGGTGGTGCCTAGGAGGAGTGGAAAACCCCTGCCCCAGGTTTCAGCACCAGATGAAAGTTCTTGTATCGGTTCAAACCCCGAGAGCGCGCCAACAGACAACACGAGGCGGTGTGGAGCAACACGCTGTTTTAATGAGCGCCTGGGTGCAGGCGGGCTGAGGCCTAAAATGGCATCAGCCCCAAGTGAGGATGGGGCAGGGGTTTTATAGTCTCCTGTAAACAGGAAGTGTCCCAGTCTGACGTAACTGCTACACGGTACCTGGGTGGCCTTTTTCTCTATCTTCAGGGGTAGGCGTCTTCCGGCCAGGGGAGGTGTCTTCTGGCCGGCTCTCTTCCTGCTTCTGCTATCTTGCTGGCGCACACTGCTAGCGCAAGTGGCCTTTTGCCTTGGGACTGGGCCCGAGAAGGGAGCAGTTACTCATCCCTTCAAGCTTTCAGGCCCTGAGGAGAATCTTTCACAGGGCAGTTATCTGGGGCTTCTCACTACACCTACACACCATGTTGCCCCCAAGTTCTGGTCCCTCTGCCTAGAATTCTTCTTCCCTGAGACTTTACGTGGTTCTCAATAGCATTCTTGGCATTCAGGATTCAGCTCACAGGTCACCTGGGTTGATCTTGCCCAATGCCTTCCCTCTTCCAACAGCCTTCCTCCCATACTGGTCTCTGTTTTGTGTTTTCAGAACTTATTAGAATTTGCAATTATTTTGTACTGTCTTTCTCACCTGTTTAGAAGTTAAGCTACTTGAGGGCAGAGACCTGTTCCCTCCTGTTTAGCATTGTGTTCCCCAGGGCATATCAGCATCTGAAATACAACTGGGGAACAATAAACATCTGTTCATCTGAATGAACATCCATATAGGATAGGTTTGTATTAGTCACACTTTACAGACCACACTCTTCCAGGCTCAACTCTGAACATACTTCTTCATTAATGTTGGGGATGGTTATAAGCATGAGCTCTGGACCTAGATGGTCTGCACTCAAACCCCATCCCTCTTCTGACTTCTCAGCTTATTTTTCCACCTTTGAAGTGGAATGTTGATGTGAGGATTAAATGAGTTAATAACTGTAAAATGCTTATGGTCATGCCTGTCATGTCTTATTACTATTCCCCAGCATTGGGTACAGTGCCTGGTACATCTTTTTTTTTTGAGATGGAGTCTCGCACTGTCGCCCAGGCTGGAATGCAATGGCGTGATCTAGGCTCACTGCAAGTTCTGCCTCTCGGGTTCACCCTATTCTCCTGCCTCAGCCTCCGGAGTAGCTGGGACTACAGGTGCCCACCACCATGCCCGGCTAATTCTTGTATTTTTAGTAGAGACGGGATTTCAACATGTTAGCCAGGATGGTCTCGATCTCCTGACCTCGTGATCCACCTGCCTCGGCCTCCCAAAGTGCTGGGATTACAGGCGTGAGTCACTGCGCCTGGCCAGTGCCTGGTACATATTGGTACCCAGTAAATAGTTGCTGAATGGGGAATTTTATGGCATAGCAATTATACTAGGCCGTCATTAGATACTGGGGTTGATTTTTTAAAAATCTCCTAGGACATTATAATCTGGGTGATGAGTGGTATACAAGCAGAAAGATAAAAATATCCCAAGAATGGGATGACTGTTGAAGAAAGCAATACAACTCTCTGTCACCTTGGAATCTAGTTGAGAGTGATCATGGCTTTGGCATTCAGAAGTGAGGGAGGGCCATTAAGTGTGGCTAGTGGACGCAGGATTGAGCTAATTCTCATGGAATAAGCAGGAGGTGAAATAGATAAAATGAAGAGGGTGGCTTGAACCTGGGAGGTGGAGGATGCAGTGAGCCGAGATCACGACACTGCACTCCAGCCTGGGTGACAGAGCAAGACTCCATCTCAAAAAAAAACAAACAAAAAAAAAAAATGAAGAGAGTTTTTTTCCATGTGTGTTTTCATGGTGATGAAGAAAGCCTTGTTCTGGTTTCTGATTAACAAACAAGTCCCTGGTGAATTTTGCCTAATCCCAGAAGGGCAGTCCCAGATCTTTTAAACTCACTCAAAGGTATAGCCAACAATAGGTAGGTATATGCATAAATCACTCTAGGGACTTCCCCTAAGAGAACCAAATCTTTCTACAGGTGAATTTGGGGGTACCATGAATCTCAGAGGTTGTTGTGAGGGCATGACATCATCCAAGTAGTCAGGGAAGCTCTAGAAGGGTGAGGAAACAGATGTTACAGAAGGACAATGGCATCCTGGGAGGAAGGAATGGAAGAGGCTTCCATCACCAGGGGAGCTAGCTCTGGCCTTTGTGGCTCCAACTTTAGTGACATGAGAAATATAAGTGCCGATGTTTTGGTGGTTGTGCCTTAAGTCTTTTAACTGGGGGCCGGGGGAATTAACAATAGGAGTGTGTGTGTGTGTGTGTGTGTGTGTGTGTGTGTGTGTGTGTGTGTGTTTAAATATATCTGGCCAAACTGACTGGTTTCTTTTTCCTCTCTTTGGTAGTCTCTGGGGCACTCATGTGAATCTGTTTCAACTCCTGAGGCCAAATCTGCTCTATGTGTCACCTGGAGAGTCCCAGCTAAGAGGCCAAATGGGTAAAATGCAAGACGTGAAGCTGGGAGAGGTCGGAATGCTGATCTGACCTCAGGCTGCTGGAGAGAAGTTAACTAGCTTTTTAAAATCTTTATTTATTTTTTTAAGAGACAGTGTCTTGCTATATTGCCCAAGCTGAACTTGAATTCCTGGGCTCAAGTAAGCCTCCTGCCTCAGCCTTCTGAGAAGCTGGGACTACAGAAATGTGCCACTGCACTTGGCTGGAACCAGCTTTTGAGGCATCCTTTGCCTCTGAAGAACCTAGGATGAAGTTCCTCTTACCTGAGGAAGCAGAGGAGCTTCCAGAGGCTTTGACTGTGCTGCTTTCTAACCCATGAGCCTGCTGTTTCCAGAAAGGACACTCTATTAGTCTGTTCTCACACTGCTATAAATAAATGCCTGGCACTGGGTAATTTATAAAGAAGAAGTTTAATTGGCTCATGGCTATACAGAAAGCATGATGCTGGCATCTGCTGGGCTTCAGGGGAGGACTCAGAAAACTTACATTCATGGTGGAAGGCGAAGGGGGAGCGAGCACCTCACAAGGCTGGAGTAGGAGGAAAAGAGAAGGGGGGGGAGGTGCCATACACTTTTTTTTTTTTTTAAGATGGCCTCACTGTTGCCCAGGTTGGAGTGCAGTGGCACAATCTCAGCTTGCTGCAACCTCCGCCTCCTGGGTTCAAGTGATTCTCCTGCCTCGGCCTCCCAAGTAGCTGAGATTACAGACACACACCATCATGCCTGGCTAATTTTTGTATTTTTAGTAGAGACAGGCTGGTCTCAAACTCCTAACCTCAGGTGATCCACTCGCCTTGGCCTCCCAAAGTGCTGGGATTACAGGTATGAGCCACCGTGCCTAGCCGGCACCATACACTTTTAAACAACCAGATCTTGTGAGAACTCACAAGAAGAGAACCAAAGGGACAGTGCTAAGCCATTCATGAAGGATCTACCCCCATGATCCCATTACTTCTCACCAGACCCCACCTCCAACGTTGGGGATTACAATTCAACACGAGATTTGGGTGGGGACACAGATCCATATCAGATAGCAAAGTGCCTTTTGACAGGCAGAACCCTTTCATTACCTCCAGAAAATAATATAAATGAAAAATCAGGCATATGTGTGTCTCAGAAGCCAAGGGGATATGTAAAAATGGGAAATTTGAGAACACCTGAAAATTAGGATTTTTTTTTGGAACACCTTCTGCAGATCTAAATTCCCATCTATAGTTAGCTCCAAAAATGACCGCATCTGGTATCTTAGAGGTGTGAAGGCCTAGAAAAGGGAAGTGGGGACGAGAAAGGAATTGCTATCCTCTTGATTTTATGAGTAAAATACAAAGCCTTCAAAGAAAGATGCGCTTTCGTAATTTAAAACATCATTTTGTCGGCCAGAGATGGTGGCTCACGCCTGGTGGCCCAGCACTTTGGGAGGCCGAGATGGGCCGGATCACCTGAGGTCAGGGGTTCGAGACCCGCCTGCCAAACATGGCGAAACCCCGTCTCTACTAAAAATACAAAAAATTAGCGGGGCGTGCTGGCGGGCGCCTGTAATCCCAGCTACTCGGGAGGCTGAGGCGGGAGAATCGCTTGAACCCAGGAGGCAGAGGTTGCAGTGAGCCAAGATCCCGCCACTGCACTCCAATCTGGGCGACAAGAGCGAAACTCCGTCTCAAAAAAAAAAAAAAAAAAAAATCATTTTGTCAACATTCACTTCTTGGGAAGAGGAGAAGAGAACCTGAGGCTATAGTGGAGAGAGCTGTTACAGTCCCATCAGTAACTGGAGCCCACATGGCAGTAATTCCCAACTTGAGGAAGGAGAACCTGCATCCTTAACCTCCACTTGAGTGTCAACAATCAAAAAAGCCCCCTTTTGCCTCTGCTTCTCTTCCAGGGAATTCTGAAGACAGCTTCACTTAACAGGAAACAGGATGGTAGGTGGGGACCGAGGGTGAAAAAGGAAGAGTTACATGATGCGCATAATTTCAAGGGCCCTTGAAGGCTGAGCACAACCTACGTTGGAGGCAATAGTAGCAGCAGCATTGGCAGGATCAGTAACATTCGTACCCCGGTGTAGAGCTCCCTGTCTCTGAGCTAGGTATTCGCATCACCTCATTCAATCCTAACAAGCCGCCTAGATTATTCCCAATGAGAAATGAGGAGAAACTGAGGCTCAATTGAGACGCTAAATAGCTGGCGAGTGCAAAACCATTCCGTTGGACCCACCCCTAGAACCATTCTCAGGCAGCTTCTGGCTTGGGATTTCCGTGCGGCATTCATTCCAGAAAAGGTCCCATCCAGGCAGGAATCGCCACACACCCGGCGCAGGGGAACGGCCTTCAGTCGGCTCTCAGCGGAACTTTCCTCTCCGCGGCGCGTGTTCCCGTCCGTGCGGTCGGGCGCGCGGGCCGGGAGGGGGACGCTTTCTGGCGCGGACCGCGAGCGGAGGCTGGCGAGCGCCGCCGCCGGTGGAGACCGACGCTTGGCCAGAGCCAGCCCGCGGCGCCCGGGCCTGGCCGGCTGCTTCCCGCCTCAGCCGCCGCCCCCGCCTCCGCCGCCGCAGACTTTGTCTAGGCGGGCGAAGCTGAACGTGAGGTCCCTCGGCCTTGCGCGGTCCGGCGCGGCCCGGAGCCGCGGCGCAGGAGGTGAGAGCCGGTGCCGGTTCCTCGCTCCCGGCCGGGGCCGCCGGGTCCCGCAACAATGGGGACCGACTGGAGACGCGGCCTGGGCCCCTGCCATGCAGTGGCTCGGGGCAGCTAGATGGACCCAGCGGCCCGGGCCTTCGGGGCACGGGGTCCCACCCGGGAAACTCCAGTGGCCGGAGGCTTGGCGGGGGTCTTGGGCCTCGACCCGGGGCCTCAGTGGCTTGATATTTGAGGATTTCGTAGCCGGGGAAGGGAGTCATAGGGACACGGAGACTTAACTGTGGTCGCTCTGCGCTTTTGGCGCTGGATGCTGGCGCCCCGGAGGATGACCAGAGCGCGGTGTGGGGTTGGGGAAGTATTTGGAATTTTAGGGGCTTCTCTGTGTGTAATCCCTAAGGCGCATCTGGATGCATCTCCTCGACCCCCTCTCCTGAGGTCTGGGAATTTGGCAGACTGGGGTCGGGCTGGGGCAGAAGAGGTATTGAGAGTTTAGCTTCCCTGAGGTAACTGGTGATTAGTTCCTGGAAAGGCAGGAGCTCAGCTGGGCAAAGGAGAGTTAAGCAGAGAGCTGGATCCTCCGGGGCCCTGATGCACCCTGACGAGGAGTGGTTCTCAGGCAAGGAACTTATCACAGGAGTGAGTAGTGGCACACGGTGAGTAGTGCTAGCTGTCTTGCCGTTAGGGTGAGGCCGGTGGGAGTTGTGGTTTGGGGAGTTGTGGTAGAGGAGGGTTGATAGGCTACTGAGATTGGAGAATCAGCTTTATGTGGGTCATGGTGGTGGCAGCCTGGGAGATGAACAAGGAAACTTTGCAGAGTGGGCTTCCTGATGGAGAATGACCTCTTACTGCGTGGGAGTGGGTGACTCAGATCTGTTAGGATTCCTGTTGCTTGCTAGAGATTGTGGCTGACTATGTTGGTGGCTGAACATTGAGGTGGATGCAACTGGAAGGGTTATGTGGGGCTGGATGAGTTTGTTCCCACGTAGAGGACAGTGTGGACCTTTCTTTCTTACTCCAAGTCAGGGTGGTGGCTGTCATTGACAACATTTTAAGTAAGGAATTTCTTTGTGGTATTTGGATCCAAAGATTTTCTCTGTTCATTTTTTTCTTTCCTCCGTTGTTTTTGAATTGCGACTCATAGTTTCTTTTCAGCACTGTGGCTATTGTTTGAAATGATAGACAAACTTAGACTTCATCATACATGTAAGTTCCAGGCGTTTTCAGTCCAATTCTTATAAATCTAAATTTAAAAGCTTCTTTTCACTAATTTGTGTGCCATTGTTTAATGTTTGCAACATTAAAGAAGGATAGGAAAACCCTAACATTTATGTTGTTAAATGGTCTTTCCATCTTTAAATCCATGAAA
This sequence comes from Nomascus leucogenys, assembly GCF_006542625.1. Taxonomy (NCBI): domain Eukaryota; kingdom Metazoa; phylum Chordata; class Mammalia; order Primates; family Hylobatidae; genus Nomascus; species Nomascus leucogenys. Next base: position 100,186,182 of record NC_044384.1, on the reverse strand, counting down.
TTTCATCTTCTCTTACTGCCATGAAGTGAGTTCATTGAATCTGTTAAATCTTAGTGACTCTCATTTCAGCATCCTTGTTTACTCTCACAGGACATTGTCTTCACTAGAAGTATTATCCATCTTCAATGAATTTGGCCTGTACACTGTCTCCCTGTGACAATCTGTATCATTGAAAGACAGTAAGCAAACTCCAACTCTGAGGCCTGCAGCTGTGGGCCAGAGCTCTGTATGTATTATTCAGGCAAAAGTTGGTGTGTTGTCTGTAGGTGAGGTATAAAGGGAACCCTACATGAACAAAAACAGTATCAGAATCATTGTACCTTCTGAGTTTAGAGTGGTAGGAAGTATAGCCTAACTGGAGTCTAGTATAAACTTTCAAGTGCAATATTAGGTAATTCTGTTTGTAGTTGTACTGATAGTTCTCATTATTGTAAACATTATCTTTTTCCTTAAGCTTTAAATAATTATTTTTCTTCAATGGCATTCTTTCTTTCTTGGCTGGGTGTGGTGACTAACGCCTGTAATCCCAACACTTTGGGATGTCGAGGCGGGCGGATCACATGAGGTCAGGAGATCGAGCCTGCATGGCGAAACCCTGTCTCTAATAAAAATACAAAAATTAGCCGGGTGTTGTGGCATGTGCCTGTAGTCCCAGCTACTCTGGAGGCAGAGGCACAAGAATCCCTTGAACCTGGGAGGCAGAGGTTACAATGAGCCGAGATCGTGCCACTGCACTCCAGCCTCGGCAACAGAGAGAGACTCTGACTCAAAAAAAAAAAAAAAAAGTAGTATTCTTTCTCTCCCTCCATTCATTCTTTCATAAGCCAACATTTATTGCATTTTGCCAGGCACTGCTTTGGGCACCTCAAAAATGCTGATGATATTTTTAACATTTTGTTAGTGGTAGTTCCTGGTTTAGAGGTGGTTATAGGTCTATGAAGAAAGAAGTGATTCAGGTATATCAAGCTTTTAATCAGTAAAGACATTGAATAACGTTTTTATAATGTATTAATTTTGACTCGTGACAGTTAATTATCTTAACATCTCCATGGAAAAAGTTTAGCTATCACTGTGAGTTCATGTTGTTATGGGATTATTTTTGCACTATTTTATACACCTGTTAATTTTAAGTACTCCTGTAGACAAACCACAGGTAAAACATTTTGTTTTGGTGTATGTCTCAACGAGCAGTGATTTACAAATACTATATGTGTTCAGATTCCCCAGGAAGCCATCACACTCCTTCCCACTGTGGTTTTGGGAGCATGAAGGCGTTGCTTATCCCCTGTGTCTGGTTCACTGTATGTAGGCTGGGAGTGTCTGCTGATCACTTGGAGTGCTGTCCCTTGGAACAGGAGGAGTAAGATTGAGGTAAGGCTCAGTCTGTTTGAAAGTCATTTGCCTCTTAATTTTTACTGCATAAAATATAATGTAAATCTGAATGTTTTTTGCTTTGTTACTCTTCATTCTGATCTATTAAAATGAAATTATGCCTTTTGCTGTCTATCTCTCTGTGTATATATCTTGGGCAAAAATAAATGAAGAAATGTCAAATCAAGGTATTTAGATAATAAATGAATTCTTCAAAATATCTCTCATTTTCCATCTGGACTATTCACTTGATCAAAGAAAATAAAAACTTGTGTATTTGTTGCCTTAAAGGCAAGGTGATTGCTTAAATAAATGTTTTTGGCCACCTCTTAGTTAAATGGATCAACTTCAGAAACTCTTGGAAATAAGGCTTAGAGTTTTCTGTTTCTTTAGAAAAAGTCTGAGAGAAGAAATGTCTGGTACAATGGGAAGAGCTTGGTTTTTGGAGTCTTCCCACTTTTTCTTGCTCAATTTTTGACCCTGGATAAGCTGTTAACCTCTCTGAGCTTTGGTTTGGTTTTCTTTTTCCATCTGTAAAATGGGCCTAATACAGCCTTCTTTACAGATTGCATCGAGGACTGGAGATGAGGGCCTCAAGCTTTGAGGGTGGTCAGTGCTGGTTGTCAGTAGTAGTTAATGTGTATTATTATATAGGACCTCTAATCTCAGTAGTAGTAATAGTAGGAATGTGGCTGGGTGCTGTGGTGTTGTACAGGGTTCAAGTTTCCTTGTCTGGTGAGGAAGGCAGCTGTCTGCACCTGTTGGCACTCTGGACAGGTGAGGAAATTTTGAGGTTGTCTTTTTTTTTGAGACGGAGTCTTGCTCTGTCGCCCAGGCTGGGGTGCAGTGGCGCAATCTTGGCTCACTGCAAGCTCCGTCTCCCAGGTTCACGCCATTCTCCTGCCTCAGCCTCCCGAGTAGCTGGGACTACAGGCGCCTGCCACCATGCCTGGCTAATTTTTTGTATTTTTAGTAGAGACGGGGTTTCATCGTGTTAGCCAGGGTGGTCTCGATCTCCTGACCTCGTGATCCGCCCGTCTTGGCCTCCCAAAGTGCTGGGATTACAGGTGTGAGCCACCCCCCCGGCCAAGGTTGTCTTTATTCAGTGCTGGTAGGCAGGAGTCCACACTATAAAGTCCAAGGTCATTCCTGGCAGTAGAAGGTTTTTTCCTGACAGTTTGTATGGAGAAGCCAGGAGGTAACTGTTTGGCATTGTTTGGGAACAGTGGGCATTCCCATTGATAGAACACTAGAGTATACCAGGCAGCATTGTGTTCTATATGGCCCCTGATCAGGACATTTCTCTATCTTTCTTCTGCTGGCACCAGAGACCTGGCTTTGGTGTTTTTGCCAGGAATTCTCCAGATGCAGGAGAGATTTGTCATTTTCTTTAATTGGGGCTACTTTGGTAAAATCTAGCACTCTGTTCAGGCATGTTTTTGATGAACAGACTTAGTTATAGAATTTTCACTTTTATTTTTTCCCAATAAGAGAAGAAAAAAAAAGTCCCATTAATATTCAAGAGAAAAATAAGTAGAGGCCAGAAGTGATTTGAAATAACTGGTCTCTAATTTCTTCCAGTCTTGCTGTAGTCAAATGCCCCCTTCATTCTGGTGGTCTTTAATTCTAGATAAGAGTAAATAATGGCCAGTCGTGGTGTCTCACACCTGTAATCCCAGCACTTTGGGAGGCCGAGGCGGGCGGATCACCTGAGGTTGGGAGTTCGAGACCAGCCTGACCAACATGGAGAAATCCTGTCTCTACTAAAAATACAAAATTAGCCGGGCATAGTGGCGCATGCCTGTAATCCCAGCTACTCAGGAGGCTGAGGCAGGAGAATTGCTTGAACCCAGGAGGCGGAGGTTGCGGTGAGCAGAGGTTGTGCCATTGCACTCCAGCCTGGGCAACAAGAGCGAAACTCCATCTCAAAAAAAAAAAAAAAAGAGTAAATAATATATCTCTGGTCTCGAACATCTAGACCCTGGCCTGTCTCTGCTTCAGCATCTCATAAGGACCTTTATGACCTGGCCCCTTCTTTATCTTCCTTTCTAGTTTTTCCTCTGCCACATTTACTCTGGCACGTGAGGCTCAGTTATAGTGAACTCCTTGAAGGTCCCAGCATTCTCAGGCTATTCCTTCTGTGATATTTTGCTCTCTATTCTACAGCTTGGCTGACTCTAAGGCTTGAACCAGGAGTTCGGGCACCACCTTCTCTTAATAAAAGCCTTCCTTGATTCCCTCCAGGTTCAGCAGAATGCCTCTCTTCTGTATGACACTGCGGTCTGTGCAAGCTTTTATAATCATACTGTCCTGCTAAGTTTTAGTATTTTTTTAAAAAATTATATTTTTTCCTCGAATTCCTTTTTACCATGTTTTGGTATTTTTTTTGTGTTTCCCATACCTAGTTTATTACCTACTTGAAGGCAGGAGCTTGTCTTGTTTATATCCCAGCACCTGACCATTTTTGGCACAGGGTAGCTACTTGGCAAATGTTTGTTGAATGAACAAATGAATAACCTTTGCTTATGAAATAACAGGAAATCATTCACTGTGGAGCTAGTGGTGTGATGAGAGTTCTGACTTCATGGCTGCATCTGATCCTGGCTGAAGCAGTATCTCTGCTTTTGTTTTTCCAGGTTGCTAAAGGCAACACTTTGTTGTGAGAATGTGTTGCTTATTCATTTGTTCATAATTTTGAGGCTGGAGGGCTTATTTGCTTTTTTGGGTCTTGCAAACATTTCATTTGGGAGAAAATGTGACAGTTCTTCATTGGTATTGTCTGATCTTCTGCAGGCCATTTACTGCTCTGAGTGCTTTGTCCTCATATGTAAAGAAGTGATTAGCTGGTTTGGGCCACAGGGTGTCTAGACAACTAAGTACTGGTAAGCCACCACCTGCTGGGAATGGGTAATGACTTTGATTGATTGATTGATTGGAGATGGAGTCTTGCTCTATCACCCAGGCTGGAATGCAATGGCACGATCTTGGCTCACTGCAACCTCAACCTCCTCAGTTCAAGCTATTCTCCTGCCTCAGCCTCCCGAGTAACTAGGACTATAGGTGCGCCACCATGCCTGGCTAATTTTTGTATTTTTAGTAGAGACGGAGTTTCTCCATATTGGCCAGGCTGGTCTTGAACTCCTGACCTCAAGTGATCTGCCCATCTTGGCCTCCCAAAGTGCTGGGATTATAGGCATGAACCACTGCGCCTGGCCTGGGAATGGGTAATGGATTTAACACTAGGATATTGTGAATTTTGCTGCCTGGTTGGCCTTTTGGAGACCCATCTGAGCTCAGTGTCACCATATACAGGAAATACGATTATTTGAGCAAACTTTATTCAGGAGTTAGAATTCAGTGACTATAAAATTATCTGTATCCATTTTCTGCTCAGTCTAATACTGTACTAATTCTGAAGTGTCTGGAGCTGTATGTTCTGAGTTATTTACCTAGAAGTTAGAGAATTGTGCCAATTTATTTAGTTACCCTCCTGGATCTTTTTTGTTGTTGCTGTTGTTTTGTTTTTGAGATGGAGTCTTGCTCTGTCGCCCAGGCTGGAGTCCAGTGGTGCGATCTCAGCTCACTGCAACCTCTGCCTCCTGGGTTCAAGTGATTCTCCTGCCTCAGCCTCCTGAGCAGCTGGGATTACAGGCGCGTGCCACCACGCCTGGCTAGTTTTTGTATTTTTAGTAGAGTCAGGGTTTCACCATGTTGGTCAGGCTGATCTCGAACTCCTGACCTTGTGATCCGCCTGCCACTGCTTCCCAAAGTGCTGGGATTACAGGCGTGAGCCACGATGCCTGGCCACCCTCCTGGATCTTAGTGGTAAAATAACTTGAGTATACTATCTAAATTACTTTGAATTAGTTTTTTTAAGATTTTTTTAATTTTTAATTTTTTTTTTTTGAGACAGAGTCTCTCTCTGTCACCCACGCTAGAGTAAGTACAGTGGCATGATCATAGCTCACTGTAGCCTTGACCTCTCAGGCTCGAGCAATCCTTTCACCTCAGCTTCTTGAGTAGCTGGGAGTACAGGCATGCATGACCTTGCCTGGCTAATGTTTATATTTTTTGTAAAGGCAGGGGTCCCACTATGTTACGCAGGCTGGTCTTGAACTCTTGGGCTCAAGTGATCCTTCTGCATTGGCCTCCCAATCAAATTAGTTTTTATGGGTGATTAGACTGCATAGAAATCCCTACTGAAGGCTGGGTGTTAGGAAGCTTATCAAAGCCTACATCAATTCTTTTTTTTTTGGAGACGGAGTCTCACTCTGTAGCCCAGGCTGGAGTAAAATGGCATAATCTCAGCTCACTGCAACCTCTGCCTCCTGGGTTCAAGTGATTCTCCTGCCTTAACTTCCCAAGTAGCTGGGATTACAAGTATGTGCCACCGCACCTGGCTAATTTTTGTATTTTTAGTAGAGACAGGGTTTCGCCATGTTGGCCAGGCTGCTCTTGAACTCTTGACCTCAGGTGATCCCCCCTCTTCGGCCTCCCAAAGTGCTAGGATTACAGGTGTGAGCCACCATGCCCGGCCAAATGCAATTATTCTTTCATGCAAGTGATAAAATAACAGACTGCAGAAAATAAAAGCATGAAAAGTAACTGTAGTTAGGTTAAAGATAAAAGTTGATATCAGATAAAAAGGAAAACTGAGGCCCGGACACTGTGGCTCACGCCTGTAATCCCAGCACCTTGGGAGGCTGAGGCAGGCGGATCACCTGATATCGGAAGTTTGAGACCAGCCTGATCAACATGGAGAAACCCCGTCTCTACTAAAAGTACAAAATTAGCTGGGTGTGGTGGCACATGCCTGTAATCTCAGCTACTCAGGAGGCTGAGGCAGGAGAACCGCTTGAACCTGGGAGGGAGAGGTTGTGGTGAGCTGAGATCGTGCCATTGCACTCCAGCCCAGGCAACAAGAGCGAAACTCCGTCTCAAAAACAAAAAACACTGAGGCACTTTGAATTTGGCAGTAGCTGTTAAAAATTGATGACATTTTGTGAGCAGTGTAGAGAAGTTAGGAGGAAGTTGTTGAGGCCAGGCGTGGTGGCTCACGCCTGTAATCCCAGCACTTTGTGAGGCTGAGGCAGGCAGATCACCTGAGGTCAGGAGTTTCAGGCCAGCTTGGCTAACGTGGCGAAACCCTATCTCTACTAAAAATACAAAAATTAGCTGGATGTGGTGGTGCACGCCTGTAGTCCCAGTTACTTGGAAGGCTGAGGCACGAGAATCGCTTGAACCCAGGAGGCAAAGGTTGCAGTGAGCCGAGATCTCACCACTTCATTCCAGCCTGGGCAACAGAGTGAAACTTGACTCTGTCTTTAAACAAACAAACAAGCAAACAAAAAACAAACAAAAAAAATGAAAGTTGTTGGTTGGCTAGGTGCAGTGGCTTATGCCTGTAATCCCAGCACTTTGGGAGGCTGAGGTGGGAGGGTTTCTTGACCCCAGGAGTTTAAGACTAGCCTGGGGCAACATAGAGCTTGTCTCTACAAAAAAATTAAATAAAAATTAGCTGGGCAAGGTGACACACACCTAGAAGTTATGAACCACATCTGAGCTGCCAGTCTCCCAGTTAGGAGACTGAGGTGGGAAGATTGCCTGAACTCCAGAGATAGAGGCTGGAGTGAGCTGTAATTGTGCCACTATCCTCCAGCCTGGGCGGCGACAGAGTAAGACTCTGCCTCAAAAAAAAAAAAAAAAAAAAAAAGTAGGAAGATGTTATATTATAGATTGAAAGCAATACAAACACAGAAAATTTCAGCCAGTAGAGGCACATTGGAGGTACTAACATGTGCTTATGATTTTATAGTACCATCAATAGTAGGCAGAAATGAAAAATGTTTGCTTTACTGTGTTAAGTATACTTTGCTTATGTTTGATGTTGTAGTTTATAGAACACTTTTTTTTTTTTTTTTAATGTTTGGGACAAGGTCTGGCTCTGTCACCCAGACTGGAGTGCCGTGGCATGATCTCAGCGTACTGCAGCCTCCACCTCCTGGGTTCAAGTCATCCTCCCTCCTCAGCCTCTTGAGTAGCTAGGACTAATGGCATGTGCCACTGTGCCCAGCTAATTTTTGTATTTTTTGGAGAGAGAGGGTTTTGCCATGTTAGCCAGGCTAGTCTTGAACTCCTGAGTTCAAGCGATTCACTCACCTTGGCCTCGCCAAGTGTGGGGATTACAGACATGCCCAGCCTATAAAATTCTTTCTTTCCCTTTTTTTTTTTTTTGAGACGGAGTTTTGCTCTTTTTGCCCAGGCTGGAGTGCAGTGGTGCGATCTCGGCTCCCTGCAACCTCTGCCTCCTGCGTTCAAGCGATTCTCCTGCCTCAGCCTCCCGAGTAACTGGGATTACAGGCACCCGCCACCACGCCTGGTTACTTTTTTGTATTTTTAGTAGAGACGGGGTTTCGCCATGTTGGGCAGGCTGGTCTTGAACTCCTGACCTCAGGTGATCTGCATACCTCGGCCTCCCAAAATGTTGGGATCACTGGTGTGAGCCACTGCGCCAGCCACTTTCTTTTTTTTTGAGACAGAGTCTTGCTCTCTCGCCCATGCTGGAGTGCAGTGGTGTGATCTCAGCTCACTGCAACCTCTGCCTCCCAGGTTCAGGCAATTCTCTTTTTTTTTTTTTTGAGATGGAATCTCACTCTCTCACCCAGGCTGGAGTACAGTGGCGTGATCTTGGCTCACTGCAACCTCCGCCTCCCAGGTTCAAGCGATTCTCCTGCCTCAGCCTCCCGAGTAGTTGGGATTACAGGCATGTGCCACCAAGCCCGGCTAATTTTTGTATTTTTAGTAGAGATGAGGTTTCACCATGTTGGTCAGGCTGGTCTGGAACCCTGACCTCGTGATCTGCCCACCTTGGCCTCCCAAAGTGCTGGGATTACAGGCATGAGCCATCGCGCCCAGCCAGTCCAGGCGATTTTCTTGCCTCAGCCTCCCGAGTAGCTGGGATTACAGGCACCCGTCATCATGCTTGGCTAATTTTTGTATTTTTGTAGGGATAGGGTTTCACCATGTCGGCCAGGCTGGTCTTGAACTCCTGACCTCAGGTGATCCGCCTGCCTTGGCCTCCCAAAGTGCTGGGATTACAGGCGTGAGCCACCACGCCCGGCCAACATTTTCATATGTATATTTACTTCATCCTCCCAACAACCCTGTGAGGCAAATTATCCCCATTGTACAGATGAGGAAGCAAACCTGAAAAGGTGAAGTGGCTTGCTTTTCGGTACACAGAGCTGATAATAAGAAAAGCTGGGAATTGCTGCCTGTTTTCTGATTCTAAGTTTAGAGCCCTTTTTATGTCCTCATAGGATATTGTTAGGGCTTCAGTTTGGGATGACAGTCATCCCTTATTTCAGGCTGCTGGCCAATAGAGGATACAAACAGGGAAGATAGTGGTACACAGTGAGTAGAATCTCTGCTCTGTTATAGCAGCCCAGTAACTCTGCTTTTTTTTTTTTTTTTTTGAGATGGAGTCCTGCTCTGTTGCCCAGGCTGGAGTGCAGTGGCGCCAACTCAGCTCACTGCAACCTCCGCTTCCCGGGTTCAAACGATTCTGCCTCAGCCTCTCAAGTAGCTGGGATTACAGGTGCGGGCCACCATGCCCGGCTAATTTTTTTGTATTTGTTTTTTGAGATGGAGTCTCACTCAGCTGCCCAGGCTGGAGTGCAATGGCGTGATCTTGGCTCACTGCAACCTCTGCCTCCTGAGTTCAAGCTATTCTCCCTGCCTCAGCCTCCCGAGTACCTGGGATTACAGGCGCCCACCCCCACGCCCAGCAAATTTTTGTATTTGTAGTAGAGATGGGGTTTTGCCATTTGGCCAGGCTGGTCTCGAACTCCTGGTCCTCAGGTGATCTACCTGCCTTGGACCCCGAAAGTGCTGGGATTACAGGCGTGAACCACCGCTCCCAGCCTAGCAGCCCAGTAACTCTGGAAGAGCTGGCTGCTGGAGGAACCTAGAGGGAGCTCTACTCTCTTCACAGATTGCTTAGTGGTCAGGAGAAAAATCCAGAGCCAGGTGGACATAGTTCTGCAATTGAGGCCCATGAAACAAGTAGGAATCTTTCTCCTAATGTATATTGTATAGAAATTGGAAGAAAGAAGCTGGGCACGGTGGCTTATACCTGTAATCCCACCACTTTAGGAGGCTGGGGGTGGGGGTGGGGGGGGGGGGTGTCACCTGAGGTCAGGAGTTCGAGACCAGCCTGGCCAACATGGTGAAACCTCATCTCTACTAAAAACACAAAAATTAGCCAGACGAGGTGGTGCACACCTGCAATCCTAGCTACTCAGGATGCTGAGGCAGGAGAATCACTTGAACCCGGGAGGTGGAGGTTACGGTGAACCGAGATTACGCCACTGCACTCCAGCCTGGGTGACAGAGCGAGTCTCCATCTCAAAAAAAAAAGGGTGGGGGGAAGGAAAATGGATGCATTCTGTCTTGAGCTCTGCTGTCATTGTGCCTTCCAGTCCCACTGTCTCCCACACCCTATCTCTTCATTTTTCTTTCCCTGTGTTTCACCTACCTCCCCTACTAGCTTGGCTCTGGTTGGTCGTGGTCCACAGTTCCAGTATTCCTTCCCCAGGTATTAGAACCCTTTGATTCCCTGACTTTGTGCCCTGCCGGCTATGCTAGTTGCTATCTCTGAATTCTCTTGCCTGGCTGCTTTTCACTGCCCCTAGGGTGCCCATTCCCAGTGTTTCTGGACAGTCAGGAAAGTGAGCTGTCTTGGTTGCTGGTAGTTCCCACTGCCTTACTTGAGCTGATCTCTCTGCCCCTCAGGGTGCTCCTGTGCTGCCTCCTAAGGGTCCCATTTCCTATAGCAGCTGTTTACATGTTTCCCAAAGGTGCCTTTCCCCCAGGCTCTGGACCAGTGACCTCATTTTAGGGCTTGTGCTCTCAAATATTTTCCCTATTCTTTCTGTCACCATACCTTCGTCATCCAGTCTGTTGCTCTTAGAAAGTCCTTGACCTTTTTTCCCTGGTTACATAAACAACGTATGAGTACAGTGAAATTCAGGCATTTTTAAATAGGGAAAGGAAACCATAATTCCATATCTCATTATTAACTACCATTAAGAATTTAGGCCTGCTGGGTGTGATGGTTTAATGCCTGTAATCCCAACACTTTGGGAGGCCAAGGCGGGTGGCTTGCTTAAGTCCAGGATTTTGAGACCCTCCTGGGCAACATAGGGAGGCTCTATCTCTACAAAAACACAAAAATTACCTGAGTGTAGTGGTGCACCCCTGTTTTCCCAACTACTTAGGAGGCTGAGGTGGGAGGATTGCCTGACCCTGGGAGGTAAAGGATGCAGTGAGCTGCGATTGTGCCACTGCACTCTGGCCTAGGGCAACACAGTGAGATCCTGTCTCTAAAAATCAGTAAATAAAGTCCAGGCACAGTGGCTTACACCTGTAATCCCAGCATTTTGGTTTGGGAGGCCGAGGGAGGCAGATCATTTTAGGTCAGGAATTCAAGAACTGCCAGGCCAACATGGTGAAACCCTGTGCCTACTAAAAATATAAAAATTAGCTGGTATGGTGGTACATGCCTGTAATCCCAGCTACTTGGGAGGCTGAGGCACAAGAATCCCTTGAACCCAGGAGGTGGAGGTTGCAGTGAGCGGGAGATGGCGCCACTGTACTCCAGCCTGGGTGACAGTCATACTAACAGATGTGTGTACGTGTGTAAGAGAAAGTAATTCCTTTGTACAGAAATGGGGTCATAGTCTACCTTTCTGTGACTTTTTTTTCCCATTTAATCTTTTTTTGTTGTTGAGACAAGGTCTCGGTCTGTCACCCAGGCTGGAATGCAGTGGCATGATGATAGCTCTTTGTAGCCTTGACCTCCCAGGCTCAAGCAGTCCACCTGACTTAGCCTCCTGATTAGCTGGGGCCACAGGTGCATGCCACCATGCCCAGCTAATTTTTGTATTCTTTGTAGAGATGGGGTTTTGCTATGTTTCCCAGGCTGGTCTTGAACTCCTGGGCTCAAGTGATCTGCCTATGTCGGCCTCCCCAAGTGCTGAGATTACAGGCATGAGCCATCATGCCCAGCCTAATTTAATTTTTTTTTTTTTAGGTGGAGTCTCACTTTGTTGTCCAGGCTATAGTGCAGTGGCGCTATCTCGGCTCACTGCAACCTCCGCCTCCTGGGTTCAAGTGATTCTCGTTCCTCAGCCTCCCAAGTAGCTGGGATTACAGACATGTGCCACACGCCTGGTTAATTTTTGTATTTTTAGTAGAGATGGGGTTTCACCATATTGGCCAGGCTGGTCTCGAACTCCTGACCTCAAGTAATCCACCTGCCTTGGCCTCCCACAGTGCAAGGATTACAGGTGTGAGCCACTGCACCTGGCCTGTAGGATGCATTTCTTTTTCTCTTTTTTTTTTTTTTTGAGACAGAGTCTCTGTCACCAGGCTGGAGTGCAGTGGTGCAATCTCGGCTCACTGCAACCTCCACCTCCTGGGTTCAAATGATTCTCCTGCCTCAGCCTCCAGAGTAGCTGGGACTGCAGGCACGTACCACCATGCCTGGCTAATTTTTGTATTTTTAGTACAGTGGGGTTTCACCATGTTGGCCAGGATGGTCTCAATCTCTTGACCTCATGATCCGCCCTCCTCAGCCTCCCAAAGTGCTGGGATTATAGGCGTGAGCCACCACGCCCAGCCTAGGATACATTTCTGTAAGTATAAGTATTTCTATAAAGGTTTTGACACAGAAATTCTACTTATAGAAATGTATGCATGTTTAAAATTTTGTTAGATTTTATCACTTTCAAAAGATTGTATCAATTTATATTTCTCCCCGACACTGAACTTTATCAATATTTTTGTTTATTTATTTGTTTATTTACCTAGCTATCTAGCTATACTTGCTAGAATAGGAATCAATTTTTTTTTGAGACAGCGTCTCACTCTGTCACCCAGGCTAGAGTGCAGTGGCAAGATCTTGACTCACTGCAAGCTCCGCCTCCTGGGTTCACACCATTCTGCTTCAGCCTCCCGAGTAGCTGGAACTACAGGGGGCTGCCACCACACCCGGCTAATTTTTTGTATTTTTAGTAGAGATGAGGTTTCACTGTGTTAGCCAGGATGGTCTCGATCTCCTGACCTCATGATCCACCTGCCTCGGCTTCCCAAAGTGTTGGGATTACAGGCGTGAGCCACCATGCCTGGCTTTTTTTTTTTTTTTTTTTTTTTAAAGAGAGGGTCTGACTCTTGCTTAGGCTGGAGTGCAGTGGCACGATGATCATAGCTCACTGCAACCTCTGTCTCCTGGGCTCAAGTGATCCTCCCACCTCAGCCTCCTGAGGTAGCTGGGATTACAGGCGCTTACTACCATGTCCATTTTTTGTAGAGATGAAGTCTCACTATGTTGCCCAGGCTGATCTTGAACCTCTGAGCTCAAACAGTCCTCCCCACTTGGCCTCCCCAAGTGTTGGGATTACAGGTGTGAGCTACCATGCATGGCTGGGAATCAATATTTTGAATCTTTGCCAATGTGAAGCCTAGGTAACTAATTTTTATTTACATTTACTTATTGAAGAGGATTAGCATCTTTTCATGTGTTTATTTCATGTATGTATTTATTTCTTGTCCTTTGTCAACTTTTTGGCTGATTTAATTTATTTTGTTAATTCGTGAGAATTTTTTGACTATTAGGAATTTTTACTTTGCGTGTGTTTTTTGTTTGTTTGTTTGTTTTTGTGAGAGGGCGTCTCGCTCTGTTGCCAGGCTGGAGGGCGCAGTCTGTGGCGCAGTCTCGGCTCACTGCAACCTACACCTCCCGAGTTCAAGTGATTCTCCTGCCTCAGCCTCCCAAGTAGCTGGGACTACAGGTGCCCACTACCACACCCAGCTAATTTTTGTATTTTTAGTAGAGATGGGGTTTCACCATGTTGGCCAGGATGGTCTTGATTTCTTGACCTCGTGATCCACCCGCCTCCGCCTCCCAAAGTGCTGGGATTACAGGCGTGAGCCACTGCGCCTGGCCTAACTTTGGTTTTAATAATAATAATTATAGCAGCTCACATACTTTATACAAGCATGCTTTGGAGATGTTGCAGGTTGAGTTCTAGACCATTACAATGAAGCAAATATTGCAATAAAGCCTGTCACACACATTTTTTGGTTTCCCAGTACATATAAAAGTTATGTGTAAAGGCTTGGCATAGTGGCTTATGTCCGTAATTCCAGTACTTTGGGAGGTGGAGATGGGAGGATCACTTGAGGCCAGAAGTTCAAGACTAGTCTGAGCAGCATAACGAGACCTTGTCTCTACAAAAAAAGTTTTAAAAATTAGCCAAGTGGGCTGGGCGTGGTGGCTCACGCCTGTAATCCCAGCACTTTGGGAGGCCGAGGTGGGCGGATCATGAGGTCAGGAGATCAAGACCATCCTGGCTAACAAGGTGAAACCCCGTCTTTACTAAAAATACAGAAAATTAGCCGGGCGTGGTAGCGGGCGCCTGTAGTCCCAGCTACTCGGGAGGCTCAGGCAGGAGAATGGCATGAACCTGGGAGGCGGAGCTTGCACTGAGCCAAGATCGGGCCACTGCACTCCAGCCTGGGCGACAGAGCGAGACTCCGTCTCAAAAAAAAAAAAAAAAAAAAAGAAAAAAATTAGCCGAGTGTTGGAGTGTACACCTGTTTAGTCCTAGATACTCTGGAGGCTGAGGTGGAAGAATCACCAGGAGTTCGAGTCAGCAGTATGCTGTCATTGCACCACTGTGCTCTGGCTTGGGTGACAGAACAAGATCCCATCTTAGAGGAAAGAAAAGTTATGTTTGTACCATACTATAGTCTATTAAGTTCCTAATAGCATTATGTCCAAAAAAGCAATGTATATACCTTAATTTTAAAATGCTTTATTGCCAAAAAATGTTAACAATCACCTGAGCCTTCAGGACTTGTAATCCTTTTGCTGGTTGTGGGTCTTGCCTAGACATTGATGGCTGCTGACTGATCAGGGTGGTGATTGCTGAAGATTGGAGTAGCTGTAGCAATTTCTCAAAATAAGACAACAGTGAAATTTGCTGCATCGATCAACTTTTCCTCTCACAAAAGAGATCTCTGTAAGCTGGGTGTGATCAAGAGATTGAGAGCAGCCTGACCAACATGGTGAAACTCCGTCTCTACTAAAAATACAAAAATTAGCCAGGTGTGGTGGTGCACGCCTGTAATCCCAGCTATTCTGGAGGCTGAGGCAGGAGAATCTCTTGTACCCTGGAAGCGGAGGTTGCAATGAGCTGAGATTGTGCCACTGCACTCCAGCCTGGGCGACAAAGCGAGACTCCTTCTCAACAACAACAACAAAAAATATTAGCTGGGTGTGGTGGTTCACAGGTGTAATCCCAGCTATTCGGGATGCAGGAGAATCACTTGAACCTGGGAGGCAGAGGTTGCAATTAGCCGAGATGATATTATTGCACTCCAGCCTGGGCAACAAGAGCGAAACTCCATCTCAAAAAAAAAAAAAAAAAAAAAAAATTAATTAATTAATTAATGACAGATGAAGAAATCAAAATATTTTACCCAAAATATATTTCTTTGCTATATTTTGAAATCTGCAAAGCCATCGTTTGTGGTGGAAAATTTGCATCTGTAAAGAATCTCTATAAACACAACTAGATCTTTTCCCTTCCAGGCCTTCCCAGTCCTGAAGAGATTACTTGAGAGTCTAGTACCTTTTAAAGGTCTGAGTAGGAAACATTTGCCACCTTTAAGACTTCATCTACATAATAAGAACCTTGATCTCCACCATCCCTTGTCTTAACTCAGACGCTCATTTTGCTTCTTTTCTTTTCTTTTTTTTTTGAGACAAGGTCTCCCTTTGTCTACCAGGCTAGAGTGCAGTGGTGTGACCTCTGCTCACTGCAGCCTCTGCCTCCCAGGTTCAAGCGATTCTCTTGCTGCAGACTTCTAAGTAGCTGGGATGAAAGGTGTGTGCCACCATGCCTGGCTAATTTTTCTATTTTTTGTAGAGAAAGGGTTTCGCCATGTTGGCCAGGCTGGTCTCAAACTCCTGGCCTCAAGTGACCTGCCCGCATCAGCCTCCCAAATGCTGGGATTACAGGTGTGAGCCATTGTGGCAGCCCCAGACACTCCTTTCTATTGATTCCAGATTTTTAGATGATAACCAATTGCCAATCAGAAAATCTTTAATCTGTGATATGTAAAGCCTCTCCCCTCCCCCACTGTAGTTGTCCCACCTTTCTGGACAGAACTGATGTATACTTCACAGATACTGAGATGATGTTATATGTTTCCCTAAAATATATAAAACTGGCCAGGCATGGTGGCTCACACCTGTAATCCCAGCACTCTGAGAGGCCAAAGTGGGCAGATCACCTGAGGTCAGGAGTTGGAGACCAGCATGGCCAATATGGTGAAACCCTGTCTCGACTGAAAATAGAAAAATTAGCCAGGCGTCGTTTTGTACACCTGTAATCCCAGCTACTCGGAGGCTGAGGCGGGAGAATTGCCTGAACCTGGGGGAGGCAGAGGTTGCAATGAGCCAAAATCACACCACTGCATTCCAGCCTGGGTGACAGAGTGAGACCAAGCTGTAACTCAACCACCATTGGCACATGTTATCAGGACCTGTTGAAACCGTGCCTTGGGCCATGGTCATTGATTTTTGGCTCAGAATAAGTCTCTTTAAATATTTTACAGTTAGATCCATTTCATCGACAGTAATGAAAGAGTATACGCTTGTATTTACCCCCGGACACAAGTACTTATGTCAACTTCAGTGATGGTGACAAACTGAAGTTAAAGTCAAATGGTTGAATGTCAGAGCCTCCTCCCTTAACTGTGATATTTTGCATTCTAGTTTCAGAATGTTACCTTTCTGAATGCAAAAGGCCCCTTTTGCATTCTAGTTTCAGAATGTTACCTTTCTCTATATTCATTCTCCCAGAAGAGGTGGTCTTCATTGTTTTTTCAATCCAACCTGTTCCAATAAAATTTTATCTATTCCTATTTCTTCTGTAACCTTGATTTACCTGTTACATCCTAAGGTCTTCCTGTAGTCCTTCCTAGCCTTGATCACCTCCCCTTTTGTTTTTTCCTACATAAACGATAGGACCACAGTAACTGCTTAGCTCTGTGCCTCTCATGGTAGATGAAGAGTCTTCTTCTTCCTGTCCTCCTTTGTTTTATTTTTTATCATCCTCTCATTAAGTTTTACTGCCATTTCCTTACCAACTGCCTTTTTTTGTTTTGTTTTGTTTTTGAGACAGGGTTTCGCTCTTTCACCCAGGCTGTAGTGCGGTGGTACGATCTGCTCCCTGTGGCCTCAACCTCCTTGGCCCATCCATGCTATCCTCTTAAGTGGGTGCCACCATGGCTGGCTAGATTTTACTTTTTATTTTGTAGAGACAGGGTATCCCTGTGTTGCCCAGGCTGGTCTCAAACTCCTGTCCTCAAGTGATCCTCCTGCCTTGGCCTCCCAGAGTGCTGGGATTACAGGTGTGGGCCACCTCGCTCAGTGCCAACCAGATGCTTTATCTATCTCTCTTTTATCTATCTCTTTTTTTTTTTTTTTTTTTTTTGAGACAGTTTCGCTCTTGTTGCCCAGGCTAGAGTGCAGTGGCATGATCTCGGCTCACTGCAACCTCCGCCTCCCGGGTTCAAGCGATTCTCCTGCCTCAGCCTCTAGAGTAGCTGGGATTACAGGCATGTGCTACCATGCCCGGCTAATTTTGTATTTTTAGTATAGACGGGGTTTCTCCATTTTGGTCAGGCTGTTCTCAAACTCCTGACCAAAGGTGATCAGCCCACCTCTGCCTCCCGAAGTGCTGGGGATTACAGGCTTGAGCCACTGCACCCTTAATCTCTTAATCCTTTGTTGTCTGGCTTAGTCCTACATTCCTCCTGAGCAATATCTCCGAGGTGAGTTCCTAGTTGCCTGGACCAAAGATTCTTTTCCTGATGTTTATTCTGCCTTGTTCTGACTAACTCCCCCTTTCCCATCATCCTTGCTGGGAGAGATGTTGCACATGCTTGGCATACATGTACAACTGTGGCATCGTGAAGCATCATGTACCTGTCACCCAATTTCAACAATTATCAATACTTCCCCATCTTTTTCAATATATTCCCTAGTTTTTGTTGTTGTTGGCTTTTTTTTTTTTTTTTTTTTTTTTTTGAGACAGGGTCTCACTCTGTTGCCTAGGCTGGCATGCAGTGGCATGGCTCACTGTGGCCTCGACCTCCCAGCTCAAAGGATTCTCCAGCCTCAGCCTCCTGAGTAGCTGGGACTACAAGTGCACACCACCATGCCCAGCTAATTTTTAAATTTTTGTAGAGATGAGGTCTCACCACATTGCCCAGGCTGGTCTCAAAACTCTTGGGCTCAAGCTATCGTCCTGCCTCAGCCTCCCAAAGTGCTGGGATTACAGGTGTGAGCCACTGCACCAGGCTGTTGCTGGCATATTTTAAAGCTAGATCTAGACATTGACACTGAGTGTTTATCTTTAATAAGAACATTCTTATGTTCTTATTAATTACACGCCTGTAATCTCAACACTTTGGGAGGCTGAGGTGGGTGGATCACGAGGTCAGGAGTTTGAGACCAGCCTGACCAACGTGGTGAAACCCCGTCTCTATTAAATATTCAAAAATTAGCCAGGCATGGTGGCGGGCACCTGTAATCCCAGCTACTTGGAAGGCTGAGGCAGGAGAATCGCTTGAAACCAGAAGGCGGAGGTTGCAGTGAGCCAAGATTGCGCCACTGCACTTCAGCCTGGGTAACAAGAGGGAAACTCCATCTCAAAAAAAAAAAAAAAAAAAAAAAAAAAATGAACATTCTATTTTATTTTTTTGAGACAAGGTCTTGCTCTGTTGCCCAGGCTGGAGTGCAGTGGCACAATCTCGGCTCATTGCAGCCTTCACCTCCCAAGGCTCAAGTGATCCTCTCACTTCAGCCCCGGGAGTAGATGAAACCACAGGCGCGTGCCATCATGCCCAGCTAATTTTTGTATATTTTGTAGAGAGAGGGTTTTACCGTGTTGCCCAGGCTGGTCTCAAATTTATAAGCTCAACCAATCTGCCCACCTCAGCCTCCCAAAGTGCTGGGATTACAGGCGTGAGACACCGCACCTGGCCTGTTTTAAATGTTTTAAAATTTTTCTTAGATTAAATGTTTAAAAAATTTCTTAGATGTTTAGGGGAAGACTGTTTTTTTCTAATCAAAATCATGTGCTATAGCAGCATCTTAAAGATCAATTTCATTTCAAAGGGACTTTGGCAAGTCTTTCTCCTTTGAAGGTCCACTTCTCTCTCTTTCTCTCTTTTTTGAGACAGGGTCTTGCTTGCTGTGTTGCTCAGGCTAGAGTGCAGTGGCATGATTACAGTTCACTGCAGCCTCAACTGCCTGGGTGCAAGTGATTCCCCCCACCTTAGCCTCCCAAGTAGCTGGGACCACAGACATGTACCACTATGCCCGGCTAATTCTTTAATTAATGTAGAGATGGGGGTCTTGCTATGTTGCCCAGGCTGGTCTTGAACTCCTAGGCTCAAGCAATCCTGCCATCTCTGCCTACCAAAGTGCTGGGATTACAGGCATGAGGCACCGTGCTGGCACTTCTCTTACTGTCCCATAAGTGGAATAGGAAAGAATGCCTTGTGAAGTATACAGTCAATACATTCCTTAATATAAATCAACTGTGTAATAGTAGCAGCATCAACAAATAGCCTATTTATTTTTGAGATGGAGTCTCACTCTTGCCCAGGCTGGAGTGCAGTGGCATGATCTTGGCTTACTGCAATCTCTGCCTCCCACGTTCAAGCAATTCTCCTGGCTTAGCCTCCCTAGTAGCTGGGATTACAGGCGTATACCACTATACCTGGCAAATTTTTTGTATTTTTAGTAGAGAGGGAGTTTCACCATGTTGCCCAGGCTGGTCTCAAACTCCTGACCTCAGATGATCCACCCTCTTTGGCCTCCCAAAGTGCTGGGATTACAGGCGTATATTAATGGTGTGAACCACTACGCCCGGCCGACAACAGCCCACTGAAATGGAAAGGGTTACTCTTTCACTTTTTTTTTTTTTTTTTTTTTTGAGACGGAGTCTCGCTCTGTCACCCAGGCTGGAGTGCGATCTCGGCTCACTGCAAGCTCCGCCTCCCGGGTTCACGCCGTTCTCCTGCCTCAGCCTCTCCGAGTACCTGGGACTACAGGCGCCTGCCACCACGCCCAGCTAATTTTTTTGTATTTTTAGTAGAGACGGGGTTTCACCGTGGTCTCGATCTCCTGACCTCGTGATCCGCCCCCCTCGGCCTCCCAAAGTACTAGGATTACAAGCGTGAGCCACCGCGCCCGGCCTTACTCTTTCATATTTAATGTGTCTAAATTTTATCTCCACTGATATTCTCCCCAGGTTATACTCTCCAACTTCCTAACCTCTTATAAGGAATCTTGAATCTTAATGAGGGTAGAACATTTGGCTTTTTGTGCTTGCATAAATCTTTCATGTTACATAAATAACATGGAGAATATTTATGTCCCAGATATCTTAAATTTAGTAAGTTTGGTGTCTTACACTCAGTAACTTGGTGCCTCCCCTGAGTGCTTCAGATCCAAACTGATTCATCCCACTGCCTCACTTGATTCTACTTGATTATGGATGGGTCTTTCCATCTGGGTTATTCTAGCTATCTCAGAGCTCTTCCCTTCCCTACTGTTTTATCCACTCATTGTAGATTTGGTTTATCCAGTTTTGTCTGTGAGGAATGCATGTTTTCTGGGCTTGGGGCCAAATTTTTACTTAACTTTTGGGTAAAACTGTATCCCAGCTGCTTTTCTAGAGATGAGCTCTCTGAAACCAGTTTTATTTGTTTAGGAACCAGATAGCACATATTATGGTGGAAGATGCTATACCCATATTGAAAATAAAAACAATCTTGCTCTAAGTGGAACACCGGTTGTCTATATGAGAGCCAATGTACTGATGAGTACTGGGCAGTTTCAGCTACAGGAGCTTCCAAATGGGCTACAGATATGATAAGGCTATGTAGTATTTTTGTAAGAGATACTGTTTAGTATGTTTCACATCTGTGTAGGATTTGTTTGTGATGTGCTGCTATTGAGTGATTGCCATGTTGTATGCTATGTGAATCCTCACAGCACAGAGCTGTGGATGCCATTATGCCAGTTGTACAGATGAGAAACTAAGTGATTTGCTCCAGTTAAGTGGTACTATTAAACCAGGTGTCTGACACCAAAGAGCTCCCACCCCATGATATACCTATGGCCTCTTCAGCAGTGTTGATAGTAAAAGCTGAAATATGTGTGGCATCTGATCTTAAGCCTGGGCTTGTGTTTGAGGAGGAGGTGACAATAGCACTCTAGGCCCTGGTTAGGGAAACCTGGAAAAGAAACCTTATGTGTCTTTTACTCTTTTATTGAGGTTTGAAGAGCAATACTTTACTAGCATAGTTTATTTTACCTTTCAAATCGTTTTCTTTTCTTTTTTCTTTTTTCTTTTTTTTTTTTTTGAGATGGAGTCTCGCTCTGTTGCCCAGACTGGAGTGCAGTGGTGTAGTCTCGGCTGACTACAAGCTCCGCCTCCCGGGATCACGCCATTCTCCTGCCTCAGCCTCCTGAGTAGCTAGGACTACAGGTGCCCGCCACCACGCCCGGCTAATTTTTTATATTTTTTAGTAGAGACGGGGTTTCACTGTGTTAGCCAGGATGCGATCTCCTGACCTCATTATCCGCCTGCCTTGGCCTCCCAAAGTGCTGGGATTACAGGTGTAAGCCACCGCGCCTGGCTCCCCAAATAGTTTTCAAATCTGGCCTTTCCTCTGGCTTTTTAACTGGCCTTCTATTTTCAATCCCCTTTCATTCTGCCTTCCACATTTCTTCCAGCAATTTTTTTTTCTAGGCCATGTTTTGAATACAATGTGCTAAATACTGAGCCAGGTATCTTTATTGTACAATTTATATTCATTCACACTTGATCCACTTAAGACAATTTGAAGGTAGGGAATATCTTCATTTTACAAGTGAGGAAACAAACTGTGGTCCAAAGAATTTAAGTAGCTTGCTGATAATCATGTAGCAAAATGAGCTGGTACTTGTTTTCAGTTTGAAACTGTGCTTTTTTTTTTCCTCTCTTTTTTTTTTTTTTTTTTTTTGAGACAGAGTCTCGCTCTGTCGCCCAGGCTGGAGTGCAGTGGCGCAATCTCGGCTCACCACAAGCTCCGCCTCCTGGGTTCATGCCATTCTCCTGCCTCAGCCTCCCGAATAGCTGGGACTACAGGCGCCCGCTACCACACCCAGCTACTTTTTTTTTTTTTTTTTTTGTATTTTTAGTAGAGACGGGGTTTCACGTGTTAGCCAGGATGGTCTCGATCTCTTGACCTTGTGATCCGCCCGCCTCAGCCTCCCAAAGTGCTGTGATTACAGGCGTGAGCCACCGTGCCCGGCCCGAAACTGTGCTTTTAAGCATTAACATTCTATGCCACAGAGTGACCTTTATAAAAGACAGATCTGCTTATACCATTCTACTCTTGCTTGGAGGCTAAAATCCTATCTCATTAGCAGGTCTCCAGGTTGCCGTATGTTCTTGGCCCTGTTACTTCTCCAGGCTCATTTTCTACTCTTCTCCCATACTTCCTACTTTATGCTTTAGTAATACAGACTGCTTGGATTTCCTTAAACATTCTGCTTTCTTGTCTCTGAATCATTGTTCATGAAATTCTCTATCTTTTTTTTTTTTTTTGGGTGAGACAGAGTCGCTCTGTCACCCAGGCTGGAGTGCAGAAATGTGATCTCGGTTCACTGCAACCTCCACCTCCTGGGTTCAAGTGATTCTCCTGCGTCAGCCTCCCAAGTAGCTGGGATTACAGGCATGCGCCGCCATGCCTGGCTAATTTTTGTATTTTTAGTAGAGACGGGTTTCACCATGTTGGCCAGGCTGGTCTCGAACTCCTGACCTCAGGTGATCTGCCCGCCTCTGCCTCCCAAAGTGCTGGAATTATAGGCGTGAGCCACCACACCCGGCCAAAATTCTCTTTTTATCTTTATCTTTTTTTTTTTTGAAGCACAGTCTCACTCTTTTGCCCACCCTGGAGTGCAGTGTTGCAATCACAGCTCACTGCAGCCTCAACCTCCCAGGCTCAAGCAATCCTTCCATCTCAGCCTCCTGAGGAGTTGGGATCACAGGAGCATGCCACCATTCCTGGCTAATTATTTTATTTTATTTTTTGTTCCCTATGTTGCCCAGACTGGTCTTGAATTCCTATGCTTAAGCAGTCCTCCTGCCTCAGCCTCCCAGAGTGCTGGGATTACAGGTGTGGGTCATCACGCCTGGCTTGGCAATTTTTTTTTTTAATTTATTTATTGTTGAGACAAGGTCTCACTTTGTTGCATAGGCTGGAGTGCAGTGGCACAATTGTGGCTCACTGCAGCTTTGACTTCCTGGGCCCAAGCAATCCCCCCACCTCAGCCTCCCAAGTAACTGGGACTATAGGTGTGTGGTACCCTGCCCAGTTAATTTTTTTTTCCCCCTGAGACCAAGTCTCACTCTGTTGCCCAGGCTGGAGTGCAGTGGTGTGATATCGGCTCACTGCAACCTCTGCCTCCTGGTTTCAAGTGATTATCGTGCCTCAGCCTCCCAGGTAGCTGGGACTACAGGCGTGAGCCACCATACCCAGCTAATTTTTGTATTTTTCTTCTTTAAATTTTTTAAATTTTATTTTTTTTTTTTGAGATGGAGTCTCGCTCTTGTTGCCCAGGCTGGAGTGCAACGGCGTGATCTCGGCTCACTGCAACCTCCACCTCCTGGGTTCAAGCAATTCTCCCGCCTCAGCCTCTCAAGTAGCTGGGATTACAGGCGCCCGCCACCATGTCTGGCTAATTTTTGTATATTTAGTAGAGACTAAATATACGTGTTGGCCAGGTTGGTTTTGAACTCAGAACCTCAGGTGATCTGCCTGCCTGGGCCTCTGAAAGTGCTGGGATTACAGGTGTGAGCCACTGTGCCCTGCCATTTTTTGTATTTTTAGTACAGACAGGGTTTCACCATGTTGGCCAGGCTGGTCTTGAACTCCTGACCTCAGGTGAGCCACCCACCTCGGCCTCCCAAAGTGCTGGGATTACAGGCATGAGCCACCGCGCCTGGCCAGCTAATTTTTTTGTTCGTTTTGTAGAGATGGGATCTCCCTATGTTGCCTAGGCTGGTCTCAAAGTCTGTGCTCAGCGATCCTTCCACCTTGGCTTCCCAAAGTTCTGGGATTACAGGTGTAAGCCACTACACCCAGCTTGATATTTTGTAGAGATGAGGTCTCACTTTGTTGCCCAGGCTGATCTCAAACTCTTGGACTCAAGCCATTCTCCCACCTCAGCTTCCCAAAATGCTGGATTATAGGCATGAGCCACCGAGTCTGGCCAGAAATTTCTTATCTTTGAAGTCCTTCCCGGTCATTCCCAGTCAATACCTCTGCCTACCCCATTCCCTGGACATTACCTAGCTGTCCAATTCTTTCTTCAAAACTCTCTTTGAGTCTCACTCTTAGTGTTTTTTTGCCTTTCCTGACCTGACGTGTGTATCTTTGTGTCTCCAGCAGATGGTAGTTTTTTAATAAGTCTTTGTTGAGCTGAACAGAATTTTTGGAGATGTGACTCTCTAGAAGCAGACATTCCAGAGACCACCAAAGCTTCCACATTGGTAAGCTGTTTTGTAAATTTAAAAAACCTGAGTAGGTAAGGGTCAGTTTCTGACCTGAAGGATGTAAACATATTAACAAGAGCATGTTTAGATTTTGGTACCTGGCTGTATTAGAACTATCTTTGTAGAACCATCTTCTTCCTCCTTTTTAAACTTCTATTACTATTTAATATTCATTTTTGGACTAGTACCCTAGGAGACTGTTCCTTATTTTAATGGCTTTCATTTCATGTGGTGCTTTCCAAGTATTGGTTCTCATCCATCCCGTCTACTTTTTCTCTGAAGCTTCGTAGAACAGCCTGATCCAAGCCCTGAGGGCCTCTTTATGTCAGGGTGCGTAGAATGTGCATTTTAGTAGAAGGACCTCCTGGTTTTTGCCACGGTTCCCTCTCTGGTGTGTTTATCAAAGATCATCAGAGTCAATAGTTAGAAAGTAATAATACCGTAGCATTTGCTTTATCATTTTGCTGAGAAGGGTTTATTTTTTATTTATTTATTTGTGTTTAAGCTTTTGATAATATATTTAGTGAGTTTTAACTAATTGTTAAGCCTGCAGATAATGAAAGTGTTGACTCTCACTGACACTGGAAAAGGCCCAGGTGTGGGAGGATTAGTTATTAGGTGGTAGACTATTAGCTTGTTCTCCACAGATCATGATGATCCCTTTTCTTTCACTGACGTTTCTCTTAAATAATTCCTTAAATGTCCTGTGGTTATTTGTAAATCTTTCTTAAAACATGCCTCTTCCTGTCAAGTTTAGAAGGCAGCCCAGAGGGGGACAACTTTTGGAAAGCAAACTTAAATAATTGATTTAGGTATCAATGGGCTTTTCAGGGTTTTGAGTCTGCTGGCTACAGTATTTTAATCCTGATGTTAATGGCTTGTATAGATACAAACCCTTCTCAAGGGTTTGAGGCTGTTCCCAGTGCCTGGTAAAGCCTTAGGAAATCTCAGGCCAGGCTTCTTTTCTATTCTTCTCTTAAATTGTGATGCAGCAGTATGTCTCTGCCTTACGCAGGAAAACAGGGAATGCTTCACTTTGGGCCACAGAATACATTAGATTTGGAGTCCTCCATTAGATGTAACTGAAGATAGGAGGTTTCTTTTCTATTCTTCTCTTAAATTACAGTGAAGCAGTATGTCTCTGCCTTACGCAGGAAAACAGGGAATGCTTCACTCTGGGCCACAGAATACATTAGATTTGGAGTCCCGTAACTGAAGATAGGAGGTTTGTTATCTACATGTAAACATAGAGTCAGGTGTTAGGAATGGAGAGACTGGATAGGAGGAGGTATAAGGGGAGCTCTTGGGGTCTGCCCTTTCCTTTAGCCTTCTAAATAAGGCAAATTAGTATTACTAGGATTCGGCAAAACTTAGACATTGGCTTCTTGGCTTAACTATATAGCCTGTTGAAGACACTGGCTCAGGCCAGGCGCAGTGGCTCACACCTGTAATCCCAGCACTTTGGGGAGGCTGAGGTGGGTGGATGGCTTGAGCCCAGGAGTTAGAGACCAGCTTGGGCTACATGGTGAAACCACATCTCTATTTTTTTTTTTTAAATTTTCTGTTTATTAAATTTTTAAAATTAAAAAAAGAAAGAAACTGGCTCAAATATAATAGGGGAAAAAGAGTTAAGAGAGAGCAGTCACAGCTTTGCAGGGGCATGTAGTGCATGTTATTTATATGTTAGGATGCTGTTAAGAAACAGCTTTTCATTTGAAGATCATGTGTTTGATTCTTTTCTGTAAGTTCAAATGAGGGAAGCCTTATTTCTTCCCATCTTGTTGATCACACTCCTGAAGTCAGTGTCCAGACCTGAGATTAGAACAAAGAGGCCCCTTCACTCCTGTACACTACTTACTACTCAGTCTAATTGCTAGTCCTCAGGTGCTTGGGGAAGCCTGCATGAGTTGCTAGAATGTCAGGAACATACCATATAGTTAATGTAGCGATTGTAAATAGGATTTTTAAAAAATTACACTTTCCAGCCTGGGCCACATAGACCCTGTCTCTACAAAAAGTGAAAAAAAGTTAGCTTGGTGTGGTGGCGCATGCCTGTAGTCTTAGCTACTGGGTTGGCATGTGGGGGTGCTGAGATGAAAGAATCGCTTGAGCCTGGGAGGTAGAGACTGCAGGCTGCAGTGAACCGAGATCTCACCACTGTACTCCAGCTGCCTGGGTGACAAAATGAGACCTTGTCTTAAAAAAAATATATGTGTGTTTATATACTTGTAGGTATTGACTACATAGAAATATAATAGATTTTTATTTATTTTTTGAGATGGAGTCTTGCTGTGTCACCCACGCTGGAGTTCATTGCAGCCTCCGCCTCCCCTGTTCAAGCATTTCTGCCTCAGCTTCCTGAGTAGCTAGGATTACAGGTGTATGCCACCATGCCAGGCTAATTTTTGTATTTTTAATAGTGATGGGGTTTCACCATGTTGGCCAGGCTGGTCTTGAACTCCTGACCTCAGGTGATCTGCCCCTCTCAGCCTCCCAAAGTGCTGGGATTACAGGCATGAGCCACTGTGCCCAGACTAAAATAGATTTTTCTTTATTGATCTTTCATGTAGCCACCTTACTGAGCTCCCCCTTTTTTTTTTTTGAGACGGAGTCTTGCTCTGTAGCCCAGGCTGGAGTGCTGTGGCGCGGTCTTGGCTCACTGCAAGCTCTGCCTCCCGGGTTCCCCCCATTCTCCTGCCTCAGCCTCCCAAGTAGCTGGGACTACAGGCGCCTGCTACCACACCTGGCTAATTTTTTGTATTTTTAGTAGAGATGGGGTTTCACCATAGCCAGGATGGTCTGGATCTCCTGACCTCGTGATCCGCCCGCCTCAGCTTCCCAAAGTGCTGGGATTATAGGCGTGAGCCACTGCGCCCAGCACTGAGCTCCCTTTATGTCTGGTAGTTTGAGTATAGATTTTCTATGTTGAAATAATGTAATCCTTGACTCTTTAAAGTTTTCTTTCTTTGTTCCAGTCCCTTTGCCTTTTTTTCGTCTTACTTATTGTAGACTCCAGTTTGATGTTGAGAGAAACACTGACTGACAGCGTGCAACCTTATCTTGTTCTGAATTTAAAGGATATGCTCCCAGTCATACTGTGTGGGGCTTGTTTCTAGTAGACTCTCTTTATCCAGTGAAAGTTTTCTTCAAGTTTGCTAAGAGTTTGTTCGCTTTTGTAATCATGAATAGGTTCTGAATTTTATCACAGCCTTTTCTGCGTTTCTTTTTTTTTTTTTAATGACAGTCTCAGTCTGTCACCCAGGATGGAGTGTAGTGGTACCATCACAGCTCACTGCAGCCTCGAACTCCCAGGCTGAAGCTTTCCTGAATAGCTGTGACTATAGGCATGCATCACCATCTTCTGCATTTTTAGAGATAGTTATGTCTGTTGACCCTGTTGGCTCTTTCTTCTGTTTGATTAGTTCCTCGTATGTTTGTACGTTCAGATTGTGAGTAAGGCTTTATCTGTGGGAATCTCACATGGCCTGGGTTGAGATATGTGCCTGAGCTATTTTGCATTTGCTTCTAGGCATCTAAGATGTATCATTTGCCTAGGACCACTTTAGTTTTGGTTAATTTCTTGGACAGTGTAGGTAAGTATATGTTTAAACCTCAAACTGATTTGAGGGCCGACTGATGATTACAGGCTCCCATTTTGTCTCCATCCTCCAACCTAGGTTGATGCAGCTTTTATGTTGTCTTCTGTATTGGCTGGCAGATTTTTTTGTAGTTCACTCTTTCATGAGATTGTAACTCCTTAAGGTCCTGGCTTTAGGTAGAGGTCATAGTTACTCCTTTTTAGCTTTTTTGAGCCCAAGGCATTATCTCTTATCTTTTATTTGTTCCCCAAGATTGGCAACCTCTTCTACCAGAACTGCTGCAGTGTCAGCTCTCAAGAGTATTAGTCTGTGTTTTCAGTTTGTTTTTCATTCTTGGTCCTTGGGGGTTTATATTACCTTTTTATAAGCATAGCTGTGAATCATTTAAAAAGGACAGTTATCATAATTTTATCCACATTTCTAGGTGTTTTGCAGTGGGATAAGTTGCAGGGTCTCTTAACCGCCAAGGTACCAAGTAGGAAGTTCTTGTCCAACTTGTTAGATGTACCTTTTTCATTGTGTTATCTTGTTGGTTTCTACCAGTTATTCAAGTACTTCCTCTCAGTACTTTTTTTTGTTAACTTTTGCAATTTTTTTGTTTTTGCAGATAATAATTTTACAGGCTTTTGCTGCAAAAATGGAATCAGTAGGGAAGCTATAAAATGACATACTTAATCTTGGTTTGTGTTAATTCTGAAATTTGAAATGGGTGTATTTCATAGTTATTGATCAAGATAGCAGCAGCACTAAAGGTGTTTGTGAAACGACATGGGTCTTTTTCATCGTTTTATGTGAGTGGTGTTTTTCAGAGTCTATCCAAGCTCAAAATACGTAATTGTTCTTTTAATTTTAATATTTTATTTACTGTAAAGAGTAAACTCCAGTTGGTATAGTATTAATATGTAGTAAAAAATCTAAGTAGAAGCCTTTTCAGTACGTCATATCCAAGCTAGCACAAAAAATAATTTAGTGCAGAAATAGGAGAATCCCTTGAGCCCAGTAGGTCGAGGCTGCAGTGAGCTATGTTGGTGCCACTGCACTTGAGCCTGGGTGACAGAGCAAGACCCTGTCTCAAAAAAAAAAAAAAAAAAACAAAACAGGAATATCTTAAAAATGGGGACATTTGGATGTGAAGGTGAAGTTCTGCTGACACTTAACTCCTGTCAGAATTGTTATGGTAGCTCATGTTTTTTATCTTTAGTTAGTGGGAGAGATGATGAGATTCTAGAAATGGAAGTGGCTGCGGTGTGGGGCATTTGGTAGTTTATTACTTAGTATGGCTGAGTGGCAGCCTCCAGCCCTGGTTTATAATGTTCTGCAGCTGTCACCGTTGACTTAGCTGGGCCTTTTATTCAGCTTCACTGTTATGTAACAGTGAGTTGCACTCCTCATTCTTGTATGCTGTGGTGAGCAGGAGGGAGGATTAGCTCCTCATCCTGTCCTTTTTCTGTCATTCACTTCTCTTCCCTTTTTTGGACAGACATTTTTATTTTGGCTGCAGTGCTGGGGAAATGTCCACTTGAGACTAGGTCATAAGAATGTTTAATAACTACTTGTTGATTGAATAACCAGAAGATTGTAACTTCATTAACCCTCCTACTCAAATGCAGGCCTAGAGTCTCTGTCCTTGAGATTTGGCAGTTTTTTCTAGGTGTTCCACTTTTATTCTTCACTCTCGGTCAACTAGATTGTCTGAGACAATGAATATTAACAACTGTTATAGGGTGACACAGTGAGCACTGGTGAGGCAGGGATTTGGGGTTTAATTCCAGGCTGCAGCCCCATGGTTAGAAACTATGCAGACCTACATGGTGCTCTTAACTGCCCTAGGATGAATGAGTATCCTTGAGCAGTAGGGTACCAGGTTGGAGAGTGTAGAAGTGTTCAGGGCAGGATGTGTAATTAGGAAAGAAAATGCATTGTAAATTTCCTGGTGGAGAATGTAGTGCTATCTTTCATTTTTGTGTTAGGGATATAATTTTATATTATCATATGTTTTAATTTGGTATTTATTCAAATTGTCAACCTTAAATAATGCATTTCAGAGGATATGATTAAGTATGGAGTTTATTTGAGTGCAAAGCTTGAGGATTGCCACCTGGAAACACTGAGTCCAAGCAAATGGGGTCAGCATTCCAAAGTGGAGGAGTTAAGGTTTCACTTTTGTAGGTAGAGATAGAGAAGTTCCAGCAGGATTATAGCATTTTCTACAGAAGACCAATGCATATCTACAACCATTTGATTGGTTACAGATTGCTACATTTCAAGCAAGATTACTTTATTACTTAGTAAGTAGGGGCAGGGATCTGAGAGGTCTTATCTCTAGTGCCACTGGTCTTCCTAATAATTTACAGAAAAAAATATAGAAGTTATAGCTGCATGCCAAGTCACTCAGGCAGAATAACCACATTCCTCTCAAGGCTCAGAATAATTTAAAATTCTAACAGCTTTAAGTTTGAATTATTTATTTTCACAAAATGATGCAGACTTCTTTGATGGCCCAAAATGGTATTTTTGTTGATTCTCTGTGTTTTTTTTTCTAGACGGAGTCTTGCTCTGTCACCCAGGCTGAAGTGCAGTGGTGCAATCTCAGCTCACTGCAGCCTCCACCTCCCAGGTTCGAGCAGTTCTTCTACCTCAGTCTCCCAAGTAGCTGGGATTACAGGCATCCACTACCACGCCCAGCTAATTTTTGTATTTTTAGTAGAGACTGGGTTTTACCTGTTGGCCGGGCTGGTCTTGAACTCCTGACCTCATGATCCGCCCGCCTTGGCCTCCCAAAGTGCTGGGATTACAGGCATGAGCCACTGTGCCCGGCCTAATTCTCTCTGTTTTTGAGTCAAATAGTCTTACTGCTTTTTGTTCTTATCTGAGTTCTTTTATTTGATGCATATATTTGTGCATCATAGTGCCTGGCGCAGTGTCTTTTTAATTTATATTTTTATATATGCTAACATTTTATTTATTATTATTTGTTTTATTTTATTGTATTTTCAAGACACAGTCTCACTCTGTTGGCTGGAGTGCAGTGAAGTGATCACAATTCACTGCAGCCTTGACTCCCTGGGCTCAAAATACTTCCACTTCACCTTCCTGAGTAGCTGGGTCTACGGACGTGCACCACTATGCCCAGCTGATTTTTTAGTATTTTATAGAGACAGGGTCTCACTATGTTGCCCAGGCTGTTCTCAAACTCCTGGCCTCAAGTGATCCTCCTGCCTTGGCCTCCTAAAGTGTTGGGATTACAGGTGTGAGCCACTGTGCTCAGCCTTTTGAATTTTTTTTTTTTTTTTTTTGAGACAGTCTCACTCTTACCCAGGCTGGAGTGCAGTGGCACGATCTCAGCTCACTGCAGCCTCTGCCTCCTGGGTTCTAGCAATTTTCCTGCCTCAGCTTCCTGAGTACCTGGGATTACAGGCTCCTGCCACCACGCCTGGCTAACTTTTGTATTTTTAGTAGAGACGGGATTTCACCATCTTGGCCAGGCTGATCTTGAACTCCTGACCTCTTGATCCACCTGCCTCGGCCTCCCAAAGTGCTGAGATTTACAGATGTGAGCCACTGCACCTGGCCCTCTTTTAAATTTTTATTTATTTATTTATTTATTTATTTAGAGACAGAGTCTTGCACTGTCGCCCAGGCTGAAGTGCAATGGCGTGATCTCAGCTCACTGCACCCTCTGCCTCCTGGGTTCAAGTGATTCTCCTGCCTCAGCCTCCCAAGTAGCTGGGATTACAGGTGTATGCCACCACACCCAGCTAATTTTTGTATTTTTAATAGAGATGGGGTTTCACCACGTTGGCCAGGATGGTCTTGATCTCTTGACCTCGTGATCCGCCTGCCTCTGCCTCCCAAAGTGCTGGGATTACAGGCGTGAGCCACCGGTGCCCAGCCCTATTTTTAAGAATCAATGTTTTGTCATTGCCATGGTGTCTTTATACAGAAAATGCATAGGCTTTTATTTATTTGTTTATTTTTGAGATGGAGTTTTGCTCTTGTTGCTGAGGTGGAGTGCAATGGCATGATCTTGGCCCACTACAATCTTCGTCTCAGGGATTCAAGCGATTTTCTTGCCTCAGCCTCCTGAGTAGCTGGGATTACAGGCGCCTGCCACCGTGCCTGGCTAATTTTTGTATTTTAGTAAAGATGGGGTTTCACCATGTTGTCCAGGCTGGTCCCGAACTCCTGACCTCAGGTGATACACTTGCCTCAGCCTCCCAAAGTGTTGGGATTACAGGAGTAAGCTGCTGCTCTCAGCCAGAAAATGCGTAGGCTTTGAACTAAATAAATTGTTTGCATTTCTGCCTTTCCCTTTGATCATCATTTTTTTTCTCCAAAATAAAGGTCAGCCACCTTTTCCATTAAAATATTTTCTCAGGCTTTTAGTTCATCCCAGCCTTTGCCCCTTGTTCCCTCTACTGTGACAATATTTCCTGACCATAAGGTCCTTGTATGAATTATTTTGGTCTTTGTACCTCCCATTTTGGTGTCTAATGAAATTTGGCTTTGTCTCTGTGGAATACCTGCTTTTTTTTTTTTTTTTTTTTTTTTTTTTTTTTTTTAAAGACATAGTTTTGCTCTGTTGTCCAGGCTGGTGTGCAGTGGTGCGATCTTGGCTCACTAGAACCTTCGCCTCCCGGGTTCAAGCAATTCTGCCTCAGCCTCCCAAGTAACTGGGACTATAGGTGCATCACTATTTTTAGTAGAGATGGGATTTCACTATGTTGACCAGGGCGGTCTCAAACTTCTGACCTCAGGTGATCTGCACACCTGGGCCTCCCAAAGTGCTGGGATTACAGGCGTGAACCACCATGCCTATCCTCAAATAGCTTATTTATCTGATGAGTGGTGTGACATGCATAGTTGGGTATGTGTACGTGTACGCATGCACACGCTCATGGCATTTTCTAGTCTTTGACAGGTGCCGCTTCTTCCCAAGAATTAACATCTATTATTTTCCACTTATAGAAATAGGGTTTTTTTTCTTTTTTACTTTATTATTTATTATTTATTTATTTATTTATTTTTGGAAATAGAATTTTTCTGCACTTCCTCTTACTTGCAAAATCTGTAGTCTGGATTTTGTTCAGACTCCATATACTTTTCCCCAGAGAATAGGAGTATTTGTTTAAAAGAAGCCTTTTTTCTACTTCACTATTTTGGTTTTAAGTGAAATGTACACTGTCTTTCTCATCTATCTTTGCTAATATTCACTTGTTACTGTTTTCTTCAGTATTTATGTCCAGCATTAGACTAGAGAGAGACTTACAGGGCTCTATACATTACTTGTACATATGTAACTGTGATTGGTTAGAAGTGGTGTAAATCTGGCCAGGCAATGGTGGCTCACGCCAATAATCTGAGCACTTTGGGAGGCCGAGGTGGGTGGATCACCTGAGGTCAGGAGTTCGAGACCAGCCTGGCCAACATGGTGAAACCGCCCCCCCTCCGTTTATATTAAGAATACAAACATTAGCCAGGCGTTGTGGCGGGCACCTGTAATCCCAGCTACTCAGGAAACTAAGGCAGGAAAATCGCTTGAACCCGAAAGATGGAGGCTGCAGTGAGCCGAGATTGTGCCACTGCACTCTAGCATGAGTTTCAGAGTGAGACTCCGTCTTAAAAAAAAAAAAAAAAAAGGCTGGACATGGTGATTCACGCCTGTAATCCCAGCTACTTGGGAGGCTGAGGCACATGAATTGTTTGAACCTGGGAGGCGGAGGTTGCAGTGAGCTATGATTGTGCCACTGCACTCCAGCCTGGGCGACAGAACAAGACATCTCAAAAAAAAGTAAAAGGTGCTATAAATCTTTTTTTTTTTTTGAGATGGAGTCTTGCACTGTCACCCAGGCTCGAGTGCAGTGGCATGATCTCGGCTTACTGCAACCTCCGCCTTACGGGTTCAAGCGATTCTCCTGCTGCAGCCTCCCGAGTAGTTGGGATTACAGGTGCCTGCCACCATGCCCAGCTAATTTTTTGTATTTTTAGTAGAGATGGCATTTCACCATGTTGGCCAGGCTGGTCTCGAACTCCTGACCTTGTGATTCACCCGCCTCAGCCTCCCAAAGTGCTGGAATTACAGGTGTGAGCCACCGCGCCCGGCAATAGGTGCTATAAATCTTAAGCTCTCTTATTTCTACAGTGCTGAGATATGTGTGTGTGTGTATATGTGTGTGTGTAGGAGCCTAAAACAGAAACAGAAAATGTGGGCACATTTTCTTTGTCCATAAAGTAATAGTGAAATATGTAATCTAGATGGATACATAAGTCTCTTTACAAGATTCTTCAGAACTGGGCCACATCCATACACAGAGAGAGGGCAAGCTGGTGAGTACAATTTCTACCTGCTTGTGGGGTGCTGTTTATTTATGTCATTGATCATGCCTAGAGCCTTCCAGAGACAAGCCAAGTGAGACTTTTTCCTCAGAGATGGTTCTAGTTCCTGCTGTGCTCAGAGGAAGAAGGAAAGAGACTCACCCCTTTAGAAGGTAGGCTTAATTAGCCTTTTTAACCCTAAGTCATTGTGTCTTAAAGGAAAGGAAGTTTGTTACTAATTTGTTATTGACTAACTACAGAGAATAGTCAGTTAGGTTATATTTCAAATCTATCTATTTTTTTTTTTTTTTGAGATGGAGTCTTGCTCTGTTGCCCAGGCTGGAGTGCAGTGACACAATCTCACTGCAACCTCCACCTCCTGGGTTCAAATGATTCTTCTGTCTCAGCCTCCAAGTAGCTGGGATTACAGGCATGCGCCACCACGCCCGAGTAGGTGGGACTATAGGTGCGTGACCACCCCTGGCTAATTTTTGTATTTTTAGTAGAGATGGGGTTTTGCCATGTTGGCCATGCTGGTCTCGAACTCCTGACCTCAGGTGAGCTACTGCGCCCAGCCCAAATCTATACTTTGAAGTGAGATATTTTGGGATTTGTTAAGTGTTTAAATCTTTGGAGAACTAGGGAAAGAAATTTTTATTTTCTTCCTTGTAATTGTCTTTTAGAAAGTTATTTATTTATTTTTTAAAATTATACTTTAAGTTCTAGGGTATATGTGCACAATGTGTAGGTTTGTTACATATGTATATATGTGCCATGTTGGTGTGCTGCACCCATTAACTCGTCATTTACATTAGGTGTATCTCTTAATGCTATCCCTCCCCCCACCCCCACCCCACAATAGGCCCCAGTGTGTGATGTTCCCCACCCCGTGTCCAAGTGTTCTCATTGTTCAGTTCCCACCCATGAGTGAGAACATGCAGTGTTTGGTTTTCTGTCCTTGTGATAGTTTCCTTAGAATGATAGTTTCCAGCTTCATCCATGTCCCTACAAAGGACATGAACTCATCTTTTTTAATGGCTGCATAGTATTCCATGGTGTATATGTGCCACATTTTCTTAATCCAGCCTATCATCGATGGACATTTGGGTTGGTTCCAAGACTTTGCTATTGTGAATAGTGCCGCGATAAACATAACATGTGCATGTGTCTTTATAGCAGCATGGTTTATAAACCTTTGGGTATATACCCAGTAATGGGATGGCCGGGTCAAATGGTATTTCTAGTTGTGGATCCTTGAGGAATCGCCACACTGTCTTCCACAATGGTTGAACTAGTTTACAGTCCCACCAACAGTGTAAAAGTGTTCCTATTTCTCCACATCCTCTCCAGCACCTGTTGTTTCCTGACTTTTTAATGATGGCCATTCTAACTGGTGTGAAATGGTATCTCATTGTGTTTTGATTTGCATTTCTCTGATGGCCAGTGATGATGAGCATTTTTTCATGTGTCTTTTGGCTTCATAAATGTCTTCTTTTGAGAAGTATCTGTTCCTATCCTTTAACCACTTTTTGATGGGGTTGTTTGATTTTTTCTTGTAAATTTGTTTAACTTCTTTGTAGATTCTGGATATTAGCCCTTTGTCAGATGGGTAGATTGTAAAAATTTTCTCACATTCTGTGGGTTGCCTGTTCATTCTGATGGTCATTTCTTTTGCTGTGCAGCAGCTCTTTAGTTTAATTAGATCCCATTTGTCAATTTTGGCTTTTGTTGCCATTGCTTTTGGTGTTTTAGTCATGAAGTCCTTGCCCATGCTTATGTCCTGAATGGTATTGCCTAGGTTTTCTTCTAGGGTTTTTTTGGTTTTAGGTCTAATATTTAAGTCTTTAATCCATCTTGAATTAATTTTTGTATAAGGTGTAAGGAAGGGATCCAATTTTAGCTTTCTACATATGGCTAGCCAGTTTTCCCAGCACCATTTATTAAATAGGGAATCCTTTCCCCATTTCTTGTTTTTGTCAGGTTTGTCAAAGATCAGATGGTTGTAGATGTGTGGTATTATTTCTGAGGACTCTGTTCTGTTCCACTGGTCTATATCTCTGTTTTTGTACCAGTACCATGCTGTTTTGGTTACTGCAGCCTTGTAGTATAGTTTGAAGTCAGGTAGCGTGATGCCTCCAGCTTTGTTCTTTTGGCTTAGGATTGTCTTGGCAATGCGGGCTCTTTTTTGGTTCCATATGAACTTTAAAGTAGTTTTTTTCCAATTCTGTGAAGAAAGTCATTGGTAGCTTGATGGGGATGGCATTGAATCTATAAATTACCTTGGGCAATATAGCCATTTTCACGATATTATTCTTCCTATCCATGAGCATGGAATGTTCTTCCATTTGTTTGTGTCCTCTTATATTTCGTTAAGCAGTGGTTTGTAGTTCTCCTTGAAGAGGTCCTTCACGTCCCTTGTAAGTTTGAATTCCTAGGTATTTTATTCCCTTTGTAGCAATTGTGAATGGGAGTTCATTCATGATTTGGCTCTCTGTCTGTTATCGGTGTATAGGAATGCTTGTGATTTTTGCACACTGATTTTGTATCCTGAGACTTTGCTGAAGTTGCTTATCAGCTTAAGGAGATTTTGGGCTGAGACAGTGAGGTTTTCTAAATATACAATGATGTCATCTGCAAACAGGGACAATTTGACTTCTTCTTTTCCTAATTGAATACGCTTTATTTCTTTCTCTTGCCTGATTGCCCTGGCCAGAACTTCCAACACTATGTTGGATAGGAGTGGTGAGAGAGGGCATCCCTGTCCTGTGCCAGTTTTCAAAGAGAGTGCCTCCAGTGTTTGCTCATTCAGTATGATATTGGCTATGAGTTTGTCATAAATAGCTCTTATTATTTTGAGATATGTTCCATCAATACCTAGTTTACTGAGAGTTTTTAGCATGAAGGCTGTTGAATTTTGTCAGAGGCCTTTTCTGCATCTATTGAGATAGTCATGTGGTTTTTGTCTTTGGTTCCGTTTATATGCTGGATTATGTTTATTGATTTGTGTATGTTGAACCAGCCTTGCATCCCAGGGATGAAACCAACTTGATCGTGATGGATAAGCTTTTTGATGTGCTGCTGGATTCGGTTTGCCCGTATTTTTTGAGGATTTTTGCATCCATGTTCATCAGGGATATTGGTCTAAAATTCTCTTTTTTTGTCGTGTCTCTGCCGGGCTTTGGTATCAGGATGATGCTGGCCTCATAAAATGAGTTAGGGAGGATTCCCTCTTTTTCTGCTGATTGGAATAGTTTCAGAATGAATGGTACCAGCTCCTCTTTGTACCTCTGGTAGGATTCAGCTGTGAATCCATCTGGTCCTGGACTTTTTCTGGTTGGTAGGCTATTAATTATTGCCTCAATTTCAGAGCCTGTTATTGGTCTATTCAGGGATTCAGCTTCTTCCTGGTTTAGTCTTTGAAGGTTGTATGTGTCAAGGAATTTATCCATTTCTTCTAGATTTTCTAGTTTATTTGTGTAGAGGTGTTTATAGTATTCTCTGATGGTAGTTTGTATTTCTGTGGGATCGGTGGTGATATCCCCTTTATCATTTTTATTGTGTCTATTTGATTCTTCTCTCTTTTCTTCTTTATTAGTCTTGCTAGCTGTCTATCAAGTTTGTTGATCTTTTCAGAAAACCAGCTCCTGGATTCACTGATTTTTTTTGAAGGGTTTTTTGTGTCTCTATCTCCTTCAGTTCTGCTCTGATCTATTTCTTGCCTTCTGCTAGCTTTTGAATATGTTTGCTCTTCCTTCTCTAGTTCTTTTAATTGTGATGTTAGGGTGTCAGTTTTAGATCTTTCCTGCTTTCTCTTGTGGGCATTTAGTGCTGTAAATTTCCCTCTACACACTGCTTTAAATGTGTCCCAGAGATTCTGGTATGTTGTGTCTTTCTTCTCATTGGTTTCAAAGAACATCTTTATTTCTGCCTTCATTTCGTTATGTACCCAGTAGTCATTCAGGAGCAGGTTGTTCCATTTCCATGTAGTTGAGTCGTTTTGAGTGAGTTTCTTAATCCTGAGTTCTAATTTGATTGCACTGTGATGTGAGAGATAGTTTGTTATAATTTCTGTTCGTTTACATTTGCTGAGGAGTGCTTTACTTCCAACTATGTGGTCAATTTTGGAATAAGTGTGATGTGGTGCTGAGAAGAATGTATATTCTGTTGATTTGGGGTGGAGAATTCTGTAGATGTCTATTAAGTCTGCTTGGTGCAGAGCTGAGTTCAATTCCTGGATATCCTTGGTAAGTTTCTGTCTTGTTGATCTGTCTAATCTTGACAGTGGGGTGTTAAAGTCTCCCATTATTATTGTGTGGGAGTCTAAGTCTCTTTGTAGGTCTCTAAGGACTTTATGAATCTGGGTGCTCCCATATTGGGTGGATATATATTTAGGATAGTTAGCTCTTCTTGTTGAATTGATCCCTTTACCATTATGTAATGGCCTTCTTTGTCTCTTTTGATCTTTGTTGGTTTAAATTCTGTTTTATCAGAGACTAGGATTGCAACCCCTGCTTTTTTTTGTTTTCCATTTGCTTGGTAGATCTTCCTCCATCCCTTTATTTTGAGCCTGTGTGCGTCTCTGCTTCGGCTCACACTCCATGGGCTCCACCCAGTGTCCGACAAGCCCCAGTGAGATGAACCTGGTACCTCGGTTGGAAATTCAGAAATCACCCATCTTCTGTGTCGCTTACGCTGGGAGCTGTAGACTGGAGCTGTTCCTATTTGCCATCTTGGAACCTCCCCCCAGTTATTTATTTTTGCCTCTAAATACTTTATTATTTCATTCATAGACACATCATTATGTATTTCCTAAGAACATTCTGTTACATAACCACAGACCAATTCTCAAAATCAGGAAATTTAATATTGATACAATACTATTATCTAATTTATATTCTATACTCAATGGCATCAGTTGTCCCTAGCTATTATTTCCCCTAGGCTTTTATAGCTATTTTCTCCCCCACACTCCACCCCTGCCCCTCCCCTGGTCCAGGATCTAACCCAGGATCCAACCCAGGATCCCTCATTGCATTTAGTCTATTATAATCTGAAACAGTTTTTGGAGGATTATTTTACATACATGTTGAGGTATACACAGGTAGTCCCAGGATCCTTGTCTTCTAATTCTCATTCTGATCCTGACTTCCTCATGGCATTCTAGGGAACGGTGCTGCTTCCTTGAGAGGAAAAGGATTGTGTTTGAATATAACTCATTTGTGTAATTCAGTTCCTATGCATTTTAGTAGCAACTAATAGATTTGGTAGCCTGAGGAGGTATGTTGGCCAAGGGAGAGGAGATAGACTGCTGATGGTTAGGCTGCTGATGGAATGTATTTTGAACTGCTCAGATCACTAATGATCTTCATTGGTTCTGCTGGTTTTGAAGCAGGATATTTCCCTGACCCCCTCATGGGTGGGAACTGGAGTGCGTGGGGACCAGCAGGAGTGAACTCCGCTCACTCGCTGCTGTACTCATCATGGAAGGGGGAGCACTGGTGAGTGGGTGCAGGAGCTGGGGCTAGTGCTTTTGGGCACTGGGAAGAGCAAACTCTTTATTGGCCCCGTGGCAGCATCTAGGGGAGGGTGCCTGTGACCCCTGAAGCCCCAGAGGAAGTGTTGCAATACTCTTTTAGCTTTGTAATCTGTGGACGGCTTAAGTGTTAACAGCTCAGTGGAGGGTCCATGTGACAGCCTCTTGCACCCACCCTCATAGCACCTGAGTTCTTGTTCGGTGTCCAGGAAGAATGAGGTCATACGAACGAATTGAAGGTGGTAAATGCGGGGGATTTTATTGCTGATGAAAGTGGCTGTCAGCCAGAAGGGGAGCTGAAAAGGGGACAGAGTGGGACTGTAATCTTCCCCTGTAGGCCTTCCCTGGCTGGACTCCTCTCCGAAGCTACACCATCAAGCTGTCCCTCTGAAGTCAAGCCGCTTTTCTGTGACATCCAGCCATAGTCTCTGATGCACACCTGCTTCTCCTCTCTCTGCAGGCTGAGCCTGGGCTTTTTTTTTTTTTTTTTTTTTGAGACGGAGTCTCACTGTGTCGCCCAGACTGGAGTGCAGCGGCGCAATCTCGGCTCACTGCAAGCTCCGCCTCAAGCCTGGGGTTTTTATGGGTGCAGGATGGGGGGCAGGGCGGGCTATGGGTGATTTTGGAAAAGGAAACATTTGAGTTGGAAAACCAATGGAAGTTCTCACTTTGGGCCGTGGTTCCAGGCTTGAGGGTGGGGCCCTTGCCAGGGACCTGCCCTCTTCTGCCCAGAATTTCTCTGCCTCCTGTTCCTATCCTAGTTCTCATTATCAGTTTTATTATTACTTAAAATATGGAAAACAGTTTTCTCCTAATTCTCATTATCAGTTTTATTATTACTTAAAATATGGAAAACAGTATCTGAAACGAATTTGGTTCATGTGAGATTCTTGTCTTCCTTTGTGAATTGAGGGGGTGAAACTCACTACGTATTTCCATTTACAAACCCTGTACCATTTAATTACTAAGTCAACTAGAAATGTGACATTTAGTAGTTTAAAGGTACAGTTTAGGGGCATGTGTTCTCAGGACCTCTGAGGCTATATCACAGGCAAACAAAAAAGTTAAATAAGTAGTATATAGATAAGAAAAGGTACAGTTTACCTGTTGTGTTGAAATAATTCCACAGTTTAATTTTACACATGGGAAGTCAAGAAATCCATCTTCAAACTTTCTGTTGCATTTTGCAGATAGAAACTTTTTACCCTTATTTGCCACTTAAATCCTTGTGACACTATATTTCCAACACCAACAATCACTTCTCCAAACAGCACCATGGTGTTTCCAACACTAACAACCAATTTTCCAATTCTCTGGACACCAACTAGATGTTCAGCAGTATTCAATTCTGACACTGCCGGGAGTTGGAGCAGATACCGCAGGCTAAGGGCTCAGTATTGCAACAACACCCCCACTTTAGACACTAGTCTCAAGTCTTGGCCCACCAGTAACTTCTGACCAACCAGCTATGCATAGGGCATTCCCAAGACCCCTCCTCAGGTTTAATAATTTGCCTGAATGGCCCATAGAGCTCAGGAACACATTTTGCTTAGATTTACCTGTTTCTCATAAAGGATACAACTCAGGAACGGTGAAGTGGAAGAGATGCCAAGGACAAGATATGGAGGGAGTGGAGCGCAGAGCTTCTGTGCCCTATCCTGGAGTGTCACCCTCCCAGCACTTTGACGTGTTCTCCAATCTGGAAGTGCTCTGAATCTCACTGTTCAATAATTTTTATAGAGATCAATTTCCAGCCCCCACAACCCTACTTCTTAGAGTTCAGTGGGTGGAGCTGAAAGTTCCACCCTGTAGTCCCCTGGTCATTCTAGGGACGGGGTCTTTCTAGGTCTTTTGAGTCCCATCCTGAGGCTATCTAGGGGCCCCACCCTAAGTTTATTAGCATAAACTCTGGTGTGATCAAAAGGGGCTGATTATAAATAACAAAAGACACTTCTATCACTTAGGAAATTCCAAGGGTTTTAGGAGTTCTGTGCTGGGAACCTGGGACAGAGACCAAATGTATTTTGTCTTATATGCAAAGCACCACAAAGGGCCTGCAGCTGACTAACATTACCATTGATTTTAGAACTGTGGGAAGCAGAGCCAACAGAGTTTACTCCTGTCTCAGCCCTTCTCCATTTTAAACCAGTTGTGGATAGCAGATTCAGTGGTAAAAGTGAAAATTTGATTTTGCAAATGCAGCATTAACTTCAGTCATTGAGAAAGCTTGCCTTTGATGGCTATTTACATATGTAAAATAACCTATCAATAATACGTTTGTAAAATACATATATCATTTATGTATCAGATTAATCTTATATTTTGTTGTTGTTGTTGTTGTTGTTGTTTTGAGATGGAGTCTCGCTCTGTTGCCCAGGCTGGAGTACGGTGGCGCAATCTCGGCTCACTGAAACCCCTGCCTTCTGGGTTCAAGCGATTCTCCTGTCTCAGCCTCCCAAGTAGCTGGGACTACAGGCGCATGCCACCACACCCAGCTAATTTTTTCTATTTTTAGTAGAGATGGGGTTTCACCATGTTAGCCAGGATGGTCTCGATCTCCTGACCTTGTGATCTGCCTGCCTTGGCCTCCCAAAGTGCTGGGATTACACGCG
Organism: Nomascus leucogenys; assembly: GCF_006542625.1. Taxonomy (NCBI): domain Eukaryota; kingdom Metazoa; phylum Chordata; class Mammalia; order Primates; family Hylobatidae; genus Nomascus; species Nomascus leucogenys. Next base: position 100,144,061 of record NC_044384.1, on the reverse strand, counting down.
TGAGCCACTGTGCCCGGCTTGTTGTTGTTTTGAGACAAAGTCTCACTGTTTCCCAGGCTGGATGGAGGGCAGTGACACGATCACAGCTTACTGCAGTCTCAACCACGGGCTTCCCAGGCTGGTCTCAAACTTCTGGGCTCAAGCATTCCTCCCATCTTGGCCTCCTAAAGTGCTGGGATTATAAGGCGTGAGTTACCATGCCTGGCCTATTTGAACACAATATGGAACGGTTCAAATATTTTATGATGTTCACATGTAATTTGGTCCTCTGCATATTATATTTTAAAAATGTAAAAATTCTTGGATGGGTGCGCTGGCTCATGCCTGTAATCCTAGCACTTTGGGAGGCCGAGGCAGGTGGATCACCTGAGGTCAGGAGTTCGAGACCAGCCTGGCCAACATGGTGAAACCCCGTCTCTACTAGTAATACAAAAAATTATCTGGATGTGGTGGCAGGTGCCTGTAATCTCAGCTACTCGAGATGCTGAGGCAGGAGAATTGCTTGAACCCGGGAGGTGGAGGTTGCAGTGAACCAAGATTGTGCCATTGGACTCTAGCCTGGGTGACAGAGGAAGACTCTAAAAAAAAAAAGTAAAATTTTTTCTTTGTGACCCCTGAAAATTTGAGGGAGATCATAGATCTTAGAGTTTTGTAGTCTTAGAACAGCAGTTCTCAAACTTTTTGCTCTTAGGACCCTCTTATACTCTTAAAAGTTATTGAGGCCTCCAGTGAGCTTTTGTTTATGTGGGTTATACCTATTAATATTTGCATATTTGTTGTATCAGAAATTTAAGAATGTTAATGTATCTTTTTTTTTTTTTTTTTTTTTTTTTTTGAGACGGAGTCTTGCTATATCGCCAGGCTGGAGTGCAGTGGCACGATCTCGGCTCACTGCAACCTCCGCCTCCCGCCTCCGGGGTTCAAGCAATTCTCCTGCCTCAGCTTCCTGCGTAGCTGGGATTACAGGCATGTGCCACTACGCCCAGCTAATTTTTGTATTTTTGGTAGAGATGGGGTTTCACCATGTTGGCCAGGGTGGTCTCGATCTCCTGACCTCGTGATCTGCCCACCTCGGCCTCTCAAAGTGCTGGGATTACAGGCATGAGCCACCATGCCCGGCCAAGAATGTTAATATATCTTAAAAATTAATAAACTTAACTGTTAGCAAATAACCTTTTTAATGAAAAATATTTTCTAAAACAATAAAATTGGAAGAGTAGAATTGTTTTACACATTTGAAAATTTGAAGATGTCTGGCTACATAGAGACCGCTAGATTCCTAGATCTCCTTCAACATATAGCCTGTTGTGACTTATTGTTTTGATGTTGACTTACTGTATTGTTGAAGCACATGAAGAAAAAGGAGCCTCACACAGAAATGTAGTTGGAAAAGGAAGACATGTGTTTTAATAAAGCCTTTTAAGATTGTGTGTATTCTTTGGTACTATGCCAAAACTGTAACAAGTGGTAGCTTCTTTTTTTTTTTTTTTTGAGTCTCGCTCTTCTTGCCCAGACTAGAGTAGAGTGCAATGGCCCGATCTCGGCTCACCACAACCTCCACCTCCCGGGTTCAAACAATTATCCTGCCTCAGCCTCCCAAGTAGCTGGGATTCCAGACATGTACCACCACGCCCAGCTAATTTTTTTTTTTTTTTTTTAGTAGAGACGGGGTTTCTCCATGTTGGTCAGGCTGGTCTTGAACTCCCAACCTCAGGTGATCTGCCTGCCTCGGCCTCCCAAAGTGCTGGGATTACAGGCATGAGCCATCATGCCCGGCCGACAAGTGGTAGCTTCTTAAAGGTTATTTGTAATACAGAGTTTGAAAAAATTACCTCAAGGAATTTTTTTGTACTTCGTTAACATAAAAATCCATTTTTTATCTTGCACTTTGAATGGCTTTTTTTTTTTTTTTAATTGGGGTAGCCTCTTGAGCCAGAGTGGGCTCAGAGACTCCTTGAATGGCTCTTTAAACCATAATTTTGACATTGTTGTTCCATTGAAAGGGTCTTGGGGGCTCCCAGGGGTTCCCAGACCACACTTTGAGAATTGCTGTTTTAGAAGCTGGAAGAGATCTTGAAGATTAACTCAGGCCCATTTCTCCCCTGGGTTGGAATAAGAGGAGTGATTGAAGCTGAGGGAGGACTGACTTGCCCAAAGTCATGCATCTAGTTATTCATAGAGCTGTGGCTGGAATTAGGTTTCTTGAGTGATTCTGTAAACATGTCTCTAGTGCTGTGCTAGGTTCTGATTCCTTGGGCCGGGCTCCATTGTGCTATCTTTTGGAGGTAGTTGTCTCCTGTGGAGAGAGTTGTCTCCTGCGGCCCTGGTCCTTCGAGTCTTGAATGCATTTGTTCACCTTTTGTTTCTTATTTTCTCTTAAGTTTCAGATTGCCAAAATCATCATTATATTTCCAAGTAAAATGTTGAGCTGTTGTGTCAGTTTTGCTCTGTGGCTGCCTTTGTGTGTATCTAAATTTTTTTTAAGTAACTGGTAGACACTCAAAAGGCATTGGGCTACATGGAGGTTTGAAGTATGCATTGGGTGTGATTGGAGTAGTGTCTGTTTTGCATAGGAAGGCATTTGGAAAGAACTTTAACAATACACAGTGGATCTCTCAGCAGACTGGAAGAATTCTGTGGGTACTTGGTGAGTACTATACTCCGTATAGTACTCTATAGTACTATATATACTATATATATATATGTGCTACATATACTATAATATGTATACTCTGTAGTACTTACTATAGAGTAACTGAACTTTTTCTTTTGTCTTTGAATTATATAAATTCCTTGTCTATTTTTTTTAAGGGTATTGACCAAAGCTTTGGACTGAATGTTTTCCTGCTGTTCTTTTTTTAAAAATTTTATTTATTTATGTATTTTTTGAGACTGGCTCTATTACCTAGGCTGGAGTACAGTGGTACAGTCATGGCTCATTGCAGCCTTAACCTCCCGGGCTCAAGTGATCCTCCCACCTCAGCCTCCCAAGTAGCTGGGACTACAGGTACACACCACTATGCCTGGCTAATTTTTTTTTTTTTTTTTGTAGAGATGGGGTCTTCTCTACAAAAAAGCCCAGCCCAGGCTGGTCTCAAACTCCTGGGCTCAAATGATTCTCCTGCCTCAGTCTCCCAAAGTGTTGGGATTACAGGAGTGAGCCACCATGGCCTGTTTTTCTACTCTTAAAAGACTTTCTTCCCCTTGTAAATTAGCCCAAATCCAGTGTTTTGTATAGATATTCTTCAAGAAAAAAAACAAGTCATTTGCACTTGCTGTGGAGTTGCTTTGAGACCATTTGACAGAATTTAGTACTACTGAAGATCACCAAAATTAATAAGGACATGGCAGTCTGGGAAGGATCCTTTTATTTAAAAGGAACAATCATGATGCTATCAAGGACCATAATGACATCTTTGAAATTTCATGAGCTGCCTCACAATGATGAGGCAGCGTGTGTGCTCGGAGTCTTATGATTTCAGTGTGAACTCTGCAAGCTTGGTGGTCTGCTTTGTGAACAAATGCTTTGTTTGTGTGTGTGTTTCCTCTTGTGTATATCCTAATATCCCCACCTTGCCATGCCTCATGTCTCTAAGGCCTGTACCTGCATGATTAATTCTGCTGATTGTTGGCCAGGTGGCACTCCATTGACAGGTGGCATTGTCTTTGAACTGAGCAAGGCAGAACAACATTTTCCTTCACTCTCAAGATTGCTATGAGGTGCTAGGCTAGGATTGGCTATGGGTTTTTTCATAATTACAGCCTCCTTTTAACAAACCCAATATATTAAACTGTAGACTTATTAAAACACTTAGGGGTTGAATATTTGCTTTTCAGAGCGGTCCTCTTTAGAGTTCCTTTAAATAGCTAGTTCTCCAGTTTCATTAAAATATAATTTGATTCCCAGAACTTGCATTGTAGGAACACAGGTCCTCATTAAGGTGCAGCATACCCATTATTGCTCTCCTGGTTTCTGTGTATTAGAGGCAGAGCCCCTTGTCACTGGAGATTGTAGCAGTGTTTTGCCTAGAATGAGGAGCAAATGAGGGAGATGGATTATTTTCTTTATTACCACCCTGCCCCCACCGCCACCAACCATGTCTGTCTAACAGTTCTACTAAGAGCTGAGTACTGAATCAAGGCTGCCTTGTGTTCTGAAAGGCTATGCCCACATAGAGGTATGTGTGTGTGAGGTGGAGCCCCTTAGAGAAAAATACAGTTGACTGCTGCTGCCCACCAAGACCAGCCTTTCCTCCTTTTCACTTGTTGCTTAGGCTCAAGTGATCCTCCTGCCTCAGTCTCCCAAGTAGCTGGGACTACAGGTGCACACCACCATGTCCAGCTAGTTTTTGTATATTTTATAGATATGGGCATTGCTGTGTTGCCCAGGCTTGTCTTGAACTCCCGGGCTCAAGCAATTCCCCCACCATGGCCTCCCAAAGTGCTGGGATTACACGCATGAACCACCACACCAGGCTCTTTGATGCCTTTTTTTTTTTTTTTTTTTTTTTTTGGGAAGTCTCTGTCGCCACCACACAATTTCTTCTCTAGAATGACAGGCATTCAGATTGCCTAAAAGTACTTGCTAAATAAAAATGGTTCTCTAAAATCAGCCAAGCACACTGCAAAGAAAACACTTTTTTTTTTTTTTTTGAGATGGAGTTTCACTCTTGTTGCCCAGGCTGGATCTCAGCTCACTGGAACCTCCACCTCCCGGGTTCAGGCGATTCTCCTGCCTCAGCCTCCTGAGTAGCTGGGATTACAGGCAGGTGCTACTATGCCTGGCTAATTTTGTATTTTTAGTAGAGATGGGGGTTTCACCATGTTGGTTGGGCTGGTCTTGAACTCCTGACCTCAGGTGATCTGCCCACTTCAGCCTCGCAAAGTGCTGGGATTACAGATGTGAGCCACCATGCATGGCCAAAACATTCTTATCTCAAGGAGTCTAGGATGAAAGACAGAGGTTGTGCTGATTACAACCATTGACTTCCAAGCACAGAGTAGTTACTGATGAATATACTAACATTCAGAAATAAATTTCACTGCAAATATTAAGAAGTAAATTTTACTTCCAAAGTTGTTGATATCTAATTGATTTACTACTTCCTTTCTAAAACCTATTAAATGAACCAGTGACACAGGATAGTCATTTCTTTTTTTTTTTTTTCTTGAGATGGAATCTCGCTGTGTCGCCCAGGCTGGAGTGCGGTGGCGCAATCTCGGCTCACTGCAAGCTCCGCCTCTCAGGTTCACGCCATTCTCCTGCCTCAGCCTCCCGAGTAGCTGGGACTACAGGCGCCCGCCACTACGCCTGGCTAATTTTTTGTATTTTTTAGTAGAGACAGGGTGGTTTTGATCTCCTGACCTCGTGATCCGCCCGCTTCAGCCTCCCAAAGTGCTGGGATTACAAGCGTGAGCAACCACGCCCGGCCGGATAGTCGTTTCTACAGAGATTTAAAATCTGCCAGGTCACTAAGTGAATGGTAGCTCAGCATTAATTATATGAATTTGTATTTGTCGATCACATTTGTCCCCTGTCCCTTGATGCCCTTTGCAGATGTTTTTGGAAGTGAGTTATTAATGCAAAAATTTAAATTTTATTACTAGATCATTTCACAGCTGTTTTTTACTTTGTCTTGAGAGGCTAAGTACATGAACCATCTGCACACACACACTCATAATTCCTGTTATTTCTAACTCTGAACAATCTTTAAGTTCTAGTTTTCCAAAACTCTAAATAATCTAGTTTGCTTTTCTTCTTTTCTGTTCAGGAGAAGATAGATGTCATGTTTCAAATTATCTGAAGCTTAGTAAGAGATTGCAGTTCTGCAGTACTTTTTATGTTAAATGACTAGAGACTTGTACTTCAGTTTTTATTTTGGGAGATAGGAATTTGAGGATGATCTGATTGTTGATGTATTTATCTGCAGCAGTTTGTCTTACAAAAGATGATTTATGGCCGGGTGCGGTGGCTCATGCCTGTAATCCCAGCACTTTGGGAGGCCGAGGCAGGTGGATCATGAGGTCGGGAGATCGAGACCATCCTGGCTAACGCGGTGAGACCCCTGTCTCTACTAAAAATACAAAAATTAGCCGGGCGTGGTGGCACACCTGTAGTCCCAGCTACTTGGGAGGCTGAGGCAGGAGAATGGTATGAACTCAGGAGGTGGAGCTTGCGTAAGCCAAGATCATGCCACTGCACTGCAGCCTGGGTGACAGAGTGAAACTGCATCTCAAAAAAAAAAAAAAAGAAAAGAAAAGAAAATTTGAAATATACAGAAAAAATGGAAAGAATTGGTCAGCGAATTCACTAGTTAACATTTTGCTATATTTACTTTATCAAAGAGCTACCCAACTAGCCATCTCTTTACCATGGTTTTTATTTTTTTACCTTCAAGAAGGAATGGCCTTTACAGCTAATAGTAAAGTGATAAGAGAGACAAACAGACAAGCACAGTGCCTGACACATGGTAGACATAGTATAGCAGGTTAGCAAATGACGGACTGAATGTGAATGAATGAATGACTTGGGTAAAATATACTTCTAGCTCCTGAGTACTCCCAACCACTCCTCCTCTGCCGTTGGTGCTCACTCTTCCTGGAACACACTCCCTCAAGATGTCTTTGTGGCTTCCTTCCTTCCTTTTGGTTTCTGCTCAGTGAGAACTTCACTGACCTCCCCTATATAAACTAGCAGCTCCTCCTGCCACACACCAGCCCTAAGTACTGCCTGCATGCTTTGTTCTGCTTCCTGCTGTGTCCCCAAACTCTAGAATAGCACCTGCGATTATATACAACCGTTCCTCCATGTACAATGGGGTTACATCCTGACAAATGCATCGTAAGTTGAAAATATTGTAAGTTGAAAGTCTATTTAATACACCTAACCTACTGAACATCATAGTTTGGGCTAGACTACCTTAAAGGTGCTCAGAACACAACACTGTCTTAGCCAGGCATGGTTGTATGTGCCTGTCGTCCTAGCTACTCAGGAGGTCTTAGGCAGAAGGATTGCTTGAACCCAGGAATTTGAGGCTGCAGTGAGCTATGATTGTGCCACTGCACTCCACGCACACTCCAGTCTGGCCAACAGAGCTGGACCTTGTCTAAAAATAAATAAATAAAATAAAGTGCACTTACATTGTCTACAGTCAAAGTCATCTGGCAGCACAGAAAACTGCACACTTCATGATAGCATGGTGGACTGGAAGCTTCGGCTTGTTGCCGCTACTCAGCATTGCCAGAGAGTATAGTTCCATGTGTCACTAGCCTGGGAAAAATTTAAAATTTGAAGCACAGTTTCTACTGAATGTGTGTCATTTTCGCACAATTGTAAGTTAAACCATCGCAGGTTGGGGACTCTATATACGTGTGTGTGTGTGTGTGTGTGTGTATATATATATATATATATATATATACATACACATGTATGTATATGTATAAATAGATACAGAGAGTTGGTGCTCAGGAAACAGTTGATACAGGAAGGAATGAACAAATGAGAATTCCAAGGTTTATACTTTTGTTGTTATTGTTACTTTAAGGTGTTTTCTTGTCAAAATAGCCAAGAGATGTTTGAGCTATGCAGAGTCACTAAAACATGTCTCAGAGCCAGAACACTCATAGGGAAGGTTGTGATTTGGATACGGTTAGCTTGCCTTGCTTAGAGAAGTTCCAGGGTATTCATGTTCAGCATTTTTTTCTTTGTTTTTCTTTTGGAGACAGAGTCTCACCTCATCGCTCAGGCTGGAGTGCATTGGCGCCATCTTGGCTCACTGCAACCTCTGCCTCCCCGGTTCAAGCAATTCTTATTCCTCAGCCACCTGAGTAGCTGGGATTACAGGTGTGTGCCACCATGCCTGACTAACTTTTGTATTTTTAGTAGAGATGGATTTTCACCATGTTGGCCAGGCTGGTCTCGAACTCCTGACCTCAAGTGATCCACCCACCTTGGCCTCCCAAAGTGCTGGGATTACAGGCATGAGCCACTGTGCCCAGCTAGCATTTTTTTCTTTGAAAGACTTGTGTTCCTAAGCAAAACCCTTGGTGATTCTGATGCCTCTCATCCTCCTCCTAGCACCCCTGCAGTGGACCATGAGTTGGTAATGCCCACTGAGGACCTCTGGGAGCCATGTCAGACGAATCTGCCTCAGGGAGCGATCCAGACCTGGACCCGGACGTGGAGCTGGAGGATGCGGAAGAGGAGGAGGAGGAGGAGGAGGTGGCAGTGGAGGAGTGTGACAGGGATGATGAAGAAGAACTGCTGGATGGTAAGTGCGCTCTATTGAGTGACAGAAGTTGCCTTATATTTTCCTCCAATGGAATTTTTGCTGGGAGACCTTGGTGTTTCCAGTTAGATTTCTTAGGCCATCCATAGTGGGAAGATAGAGACTAGGAACTGAGATGCAATGAATTCAGATGCCCATTCCTAGGAAATGGATTATTGTTCCTGCACATAAGCTTTGTTTTACTGCTGGAAGAACCTTTAGCCTTTAGCTTGTCTCTGACAGATGTATGGACTCAGGTCCAGAGATTCGAGTGTTGCATACTTGCTCAGGTCATGGAGGAGTCAATGGCAGAGTTCCTATGGTAAGACTTTGCAGTCTGGAGGCCATAGGCTCTTCAGGTAGATGTGAAGGTAACTGTGAGTGGTCTGTAAGTTTTCTGAAATTATACATACAATTCTGCTGTGTGTACATGAGGGAATTGTCCGGGCAGAGATTCTCAGACAGGTTCACAACTTCAGAAAGCTCACTGCATTGCCTGCAGTGCTGCGCTACCTCTTGGCCATTCCAGTGACTATAAATTGCCCCTACTGGGAGGGCACTACATCTCCATAGCTGGTAGACCCCCTTTTGATGCCTTCTATTTGGTTTGCTCAGCTCACTCCTTCCTTTGCCCTCAGCTTCTTGAAATGGCATTGGACTTTTAATGCTCAGTCTAATGTTAGGTTATTTGGCCAGCCACAAGGCTTCTCAATTAATTCCAGCCTTTTATGGCATAGGATTTAGTTGTTTGTAAGCTTCCTACTAACTGAGGAATAGGGTTTTTGTCTGTTCATAACAGATCCCCTAGTGGGACTGAATGTTGTATTAGATCATCTAATTACTTGAATCTGAAGGAACGTAGAAAAATGCACTCCTGCCGTTCTCCAGATTCCAGGAGGATGAGCACTGATCCCCTGTCTTTGCTGATGTTTACTATCTTCAGTTCTCATTCATCCTAACAGCTGTCATATGGCTTGGGAATCCGTTTGCCCTCCTTTATACTGTCCAAAAGCCTCTCTCCATTTCTGCAGGGAAATGACCATTCACTTTTATCCCTCCAATAGCATTTGCTGTCCGTTGCTAGCTTATTCAGTTGGAGTCTCATTTCTAGAAAGTAGAATGCATAGAAATAATGGAAGACAGTAATGTTTGCTTGGCTCTCATTGTTCCTGAGATGATGTTAGAGTCCCTAGCTGTCAGCATCACTTTTTGCTTTTCATCATTTGGGTTCTCATAATTGTATTTACAGACACCCTTAGAACTCCCATCAGGTTTAGATTGGATTTTAGATGCTTCTGGTGAGTGTAATGGATATATACACACTATCTTCCCTGTTGGCTTCTTGGAATTCTCTTTTCCCTTTTCCTTGTAAAATTGTTAATTATTCCAAAATTATATGAGATGCTTCTGCGGACTTTACTACTATTTATTTAGAAATGACAAGAATTTAATTGTGATTTGTCTCAGAATAATGTAGCTGTGCAATTTGGTTTTGGTGTTTTTTTTTGAGATGGAGTTTTGCTTGTTGCCCAGGCTGGAGTGGAATGGTGCCATCTCGGCTCATTGCACCCTTCACCTCCCAGGTTCAAGCGATTCTCCTGCCTCAGCCTCCTGAGTAGCTGGGATTACATGTGCCTGCCACCACGCCTGGCTAATTTTGTATTTTTAGTAGAGACGGGATTTCTCCATGTTGGTCAGGCTGTTCTCGAACTCCTAACCTCAGGTGATCTGCCCGCCTTGGCCTCCCGAAGTGCTGGGATTACAGGGGTGAGCCACCATGCCCGGCCTTAAATACTTTTTTAAAATTTTGAAATGACTCATTTTTATTGAAGTTCAGAGTGATAAACAAACATTCCATTAGGCACTATGTCCTGCTGTGCTCTGCTAGGTTAACTGACTTCTTGGAATTTGACTCAAGGACCATTTTTTATATTTCACTACAGTGTTAGAGCCACAAAAGTAAAAGTGATACTTCTGTTACTTGTGGTGTCTTTGATCCTATTTTACCTCTTAAAGCTTTTTTTTTTTTTTTTTCTGTCGTCCCTGGCTGGAGTGCAATGGCAGGATCTCAGCTCACTGCAACCTCCGCCTCCCAGGTTCTAGCAATTCTCCTGCCTCAGCCTCCTGAGTAGCTGAGATTACAGGTGCCTGCCACCATGCCCAGCTAATTTTTGTATTTTTAGTAGAGACAGGGTTTCACCATTTTGGCCAGGCTGGTCTCAAACTCCTGACCTCAGGTGATTCACCTGCCTCGGCTTCCCAAAGTGCTGGGATTACAGGTGTGATCCACGCCCGGCCTAAAGCTTTTCTTTTCCTCTCATGTTGAGCACTCTATGAAATTTTCCTGAAAAATCCAAAACCTGCCTATTTCTTTAGTCTTGTCCTTGCTGCCATCCCGTAGTCATGGGCAGAGCAGCTAGCTGTTCTACTAGTAAGAATAGCTATGAATAATCTAGTTTTAGTTGGTGTAGTGTGATGTGGCCCTTTTGTTTTCTTAGAGCAGTGGTTCTCAACCTGGTATGATTTTGTTTCTTAGGTAGCAGTTTACAATGTGTGAAGACACTGGTTGTCAGGATTCTTGGGAGTGGGGTGGGGATGCTACTGTCATCTTGTGGATAGAGGCTGAGGATGCTATTAAACATGCTACAGTGCATAGGAGAGCCCCAAGCTCACCCCAACAATTATCTGTCCCAAATGTCAATAGTACTGAGATCTGAGAAACCATTTCACAAAGGAAACTTACTTCAGCCCTTTTTTTTTTTGAGATGGAGTCTTGCTCTGTTGTCCAGGCTGGAATGCAGTGGCATAATCTCGGCTCACTGCAACTTCTTCTTCCCAGGTTCACCCCATTCTCCTGCCTCAGCCTCCCGAGTAGCTGGGACTACAGGCGCCTGCCACCACACCTGGCTAATTTTTTTGTATTTTTAGTAGAGACGGGATCTCACCGTGTTAGCCAGGATGGTCTCGATCTCCTGACCTCGTGATCCACCCGTCTAGGCCTCCCAAAGTGCTGGGATTACAGGCGTGAACCACTGCGCCCGGCCACTTCAGCCCTTTTTATTTGAAGTTTCATCTCTACTGGATAACTGTAGCTTACTTTTATATTGTTTGTCATAGTTTACACAAGCATGTGAACAATCTTATTCTTTTCAAAAAACTGTCTTTTGGCTTTGGTGTATTGTGTTTGTTTTCTTTGTAATTTCTACTTTATAATTTTCTATTTCTTTTGGGTTTATTTTGCCTTTGTTTCAGACTTCTTAGGAACGTGTGTAGCTCATTAATTTTCAGATGTTTTTCTATATATTTAAAGCTTTCTTTCAAACTTCTTAAGAATGTGCATAGCTCATTAATTTTTAGATTTTTTTCTATATAAGCATTTAAAGGTATAATTTTCCCTATAAGCTTTAGCTCCATCCCCCCATAAGCATTTTGACACACTTTATCATACTTAATTGTCTTTCGTTTTTCTTTTTCTTTGTTTTTTTTTTTTTTTTTTGAGATGGAGTCTTGCTCTTTTGCCCAGGCTGGAGTGGAGTGGCGTGATCTCAGCTCACTGCAACCTCCACCTGCTGAGTTCAAGCAGTTCTCCCACCTCAGCCTCCCGAGTAGTAGCTGGAATTACAGGCATGCACCACTATGCCTGGCTAAGTTTTTGTATTTGGTAGAGACAGAGTTTCACCATGTTGGCCAGGCTGGTCTCAAACTCCTGACTTCAGGTGATCCACTTGCCTTGGCCTCCCAAAGTGCTGGGATTATAGGCATGAAGCACCGTGCCCGGCCCATACTTAATTGTCTGGATAATCTTGTATGTTAGGTAGGGTAGATACATTTTACAGATGGGGAAACTGGGGCTCAGAAGGGTGAGTGGCTTACTCAGTATAACTTAGCAAGAAAGTGGCAAAGCTGGACTTTTGGTCTTCAAGGCAGTGCTCGTTTTTCAAACCAATGCTGCTTCTGAGACCATAGATTCTTATAATCCCCTTTCCTGTGATATGTTTGCTTTCTTTCCTAGTTTCTGCTTTGAGGGAAGAAGGTGATTGTTGATTATTGTTGAGCAGAGGTGGAAGGACAGTTAGAAGTAACAGCAGGTATAAGGCAAAGTAGAAGGGAAAGTATGGCAAATGCTAAGGAATGATGAGCCGTCTTATTTGTTAATGCGCTGGACACAAGAGGGGGAATCACCGGAGTAAGACTGGAGAGATGACCTATGGTCAGATCATGGAGTAGAATTTGTTTTATAGGCAACATGGAATTGATGGTCACTTTTTTTTTTTTTTTTTTTTTTTTTGACGGAGTCTTGCTCTGTCATCCAGGCTGGTGGCACAATCTTGGCTCACTGCAACCTTTACCTCCCAGGTTCAAGCGATTCTCCTGCCTCAGCCTCCTGAGTAGCTGGGACTACAGGCACGCACCACCACATCCTGCTAATTTTTTGTATTTTCAGTAGAGACAGGGTTTTACCACGTTGGCCAGGCTGGTCTCAAACACCTGACCTCAATTAATCCACGCGCCTCAGCCTTCCAAAGTGCTGGGCTTAAAGACATGAGCCACCACGCCTGGCCGATGGGCCCTTTTACTGAGGAGCATCCATCAGACCTTTGACTTCAGGAATGTTAGACTTTTGACTTCAGGAATGTTACTCTAGCACTGTATCAAAGACATGGAGGATCAGTTAGGTCTGTAGTAGAACTCTATGGGAAAAGGTAATGAGGATTAGAGCTGTTTGTGTCAGTCGATCACACAGGAGGAGTAAATGGTCAGACTTGTTGCATTGGATTTTACAGGACTTGGTGACTTACTGGATTTGTAGGGCAGATTGAAGAGGGGTGGGTAAAAGCCCAGGAAGATCATGAGATCTTTTACAAAGGTGGGATGAACAGGATAGGGAGTGGATGGGGGAGTGAAAGATATTTTTGGCTTTGCTGCAATAAGTCAGGGCATTGTTTCCTCCTTGATACTGACCTTTGTATGTTGAGTAGTGGGATAGTAGTGCAAGAATTGGTTATTATAGAACACGGAGGTTTGACTGTTGGAGAACAGCACCATGACTTTGTCTTCGAACCAACCTTCAAGTAAGGAGAAGATAGTGTTTTTTGTTCATAACATGTTAAAGGACCCATGACATGTGAGACATCTTGGATTTGGTTTTTCATCCCCCTCTTTTTCTTTTCTCCTGATTATCTGTTCTTAGCTTTCTCTATTCTTTCAGAATGGTAGGGAAAGTTGGGTGTTAACACCTTTAGGGTCTGTTGTTATTAAAGGTAGAGGTTCAAAATTTGACACCTCTGGGATTGGCTTTCCTTATGTAATAGTTTTTCTTTCTTTCATTCATTCATTCTTTTTTTTTTTGTTTTGAGACAGGGTCTCACCCAGGACCACCCAGGCTGGAGTGCAGTGGCGTGATCACGACTCACTGCAGCACCCCAGGGTCAGGTGGTCCTCCCACCTTAGCCTACCAGGTAGCTGAGACTACAGGCGTGCGTCACCATGCCCAGCTAATTTTTAAAATTGTTAAAAAATTATTATTTTATTTTATTTTATTTTGAGATGGAGTCTCACTCTGTTGCCTGGGCTGGAGTACAGTGGAGCTATCTCAGCTCACTGCAACCTCCGCCTCCCAGGTTCAAGCGATTCTCCTGCCTCAGCCTCCCGAGTAGTTGGGATTACAGGCATGTGCCACTATGCCTGGCTAATTTTTGTGTGTATGTGGTTTTTTTTAGTAGAGTCGGGGTTTCACCACGTTGGCTAGGCTGGTCTCGAACTTCTGACCTCAAATGATCCACCCACCTCAGCCTCCCAAACTGCTGGGATTACAGGCTTTTAAATTTTTTAAAAAAATACGCGGTGGCTCATGCTTGTAATCCCAGCACTTTGGGAGGCCGAGGTGGGCGGATCACGAGGTCAGGAGATCGAGACCACGGTGAAACCCCGTCTCTACTAAAAATACAAAAAATTAGCCGGGCGTGGTGGCGGGCGCCTGTAGTCCCAGCTCCTCGGAGAGGCTGAGGCAGGGGAATGGCGTGAACCCGGGAGGCGGAGCTTGCAGTGAGCTGAGATCGCGCCACTGCACTCCAGCCTGGGTGAGAGCGTGAGACTCCGTCTCAAAAAAAAAAAAAAAAGATAGACACAGGGTCTCTCTATGTTGCCAGGCTGCTCTTGAACTCCTGGCCTTAAGCAATCCTCCTACCTTGGCCTCCCAAAGTGCTAGGATTACAGGCATGAGCCACTGTGCCCGGCCTAGCAAATTTTTTTCTTTTTTTTTTTGCAGAGAGGGTTTTGCCATGTTGCCCAGGCTCCTGGGCTCAAGTAGTCTGCCTGCCTCAGTCTCCCACAGTGCTGGGATAACAAGCGTGAGCCACCACACTTGGCCTGGTAATGGTTTTGGGGCTCCATATTTTCTTCTAGCTTAGCTTCAGTTCCAGTCTATTCCCCTACATGAGGTACTTTGGAATATTTAGATGACAGGAACTCCTGGAATAATCCAGCCTTTATTTTAAAAAGTTTATTTCCAGTTGCTGCTTAATGTATGTTCTAGTGGATGTGAAAGTATGGAATGGTTGGATACATGTCGTAGGTAGAGTCCTATGTTTTTGTGGCTTTGTAAAGGGATTTTCCAGTGTATTGCTGGTTCATTGGCACATTTATTTCCTTGATGTCACTTCACTGTTTTTTGTTTTTTGGGTTTTTTTTTTTGAGACAGAGTCTCACTCTGTTGTCCAGGCTGGAGTAGAGTGGCAGGATCTCGGCTCACTGCAACCTCCGCCTCCCAGGTTCAAGCAATTCTCCTGCCTCAGTCTCCCGAGTAGCGGGGATTACAGCACACACCACCACACCCGACTAATTTTTGTATTTTTAGTAGAGACTGGTTTCACTGTGTTGGCTGGGCTGGTCTCAAACTCCTGACCTCAACTGATCCACCCACCTTGGCCTCCCAAAGTGCTGGAATTACAGGCATGAGCCACCGCTCCTGGCCTTTCTTCACTCTTTAAGCCTGCAGTAGACTCTTCTTTAATGGTTGATGGCTCTGTCAACTGTCCGTGATAGGGAGCCCAGACCAAGAGAGATGTCCAAGGGACTTTCAGTCTTTACAAATGGCAAAAATCCTAATATTATTTCTCCAAAGTAGTTTCTTGTCCTCCTGCCGCAGAGAAACATGGGAGAAAAATAACAAGAAGAAACCTGAGCTTGAATATGCACTAAAGATTGGAGGGTAAAGGAGACTCTTAGAATTTAATATGTTTTCTTTGTTTAACAAGAGCTTTATGTTTCTTATTCATTCCGATTTATGGATCCAGTTCCTAGTTTCACTCCAAAATTTCAGCTATTTTCCAGATATATGTCAAATCTTAGTTAATAATGAGATTCTCCTTCCCACTACCACTTGCATTTCTTCTAGGCTACCCTTTTTCTTATGTGAATATTTGCAAGGAAAAACTGGATGTCCCAGTTCTTTTCCTCCAGTGCTTTTACTTTATTACCTGTGCTGGATTTCTTTGGTCTTTGGTTCTCCAAGAAGGTATCCTGAGCCACCACCATCCTTTTCTTCTGAGAACACACTGCTCATCCAAATTGTTTGGCCTACATTGTGGACAGCCATGTTCAGCTAAGACAAGAGTAGGGCTTTTCTTGGCCGGGTTTGGTGGCTCACGCCTATAATCCCAGTACTTTGGGAGGCCGAGGCGGGCGGATCACTTGAGGTCAGGAGTTCAAGACCAGCCTGGCCAACATGGTGAAACCCCATTTCTACTAAAAATAAAAAAATTAGCCAGGCGTGGTGGCAGGTGCCTGTAATCCCAGCTACTCGGGAGGCTGAGGCAGGAGAATTGCTTGAACCCAGGAGGCGGAGGTTACAGCGAGCCGAGATCGCGCTATTGCACTCCAGCCTGGGGGACAAGAGCAAGACTTCATCTCAAAAAAAAAAAAAAAGAGTAGGGCCTTTCTCAAGAATTTTATTGTAAAACAAATCAAAACCCAGGCCAGAAATTACAGACATAAGTAACTTACTGGTTATTCTAAGAATGACTGCTTGCCAAAGGGTTTTATTTCCAAACTTAGTTCCTCCATTTGTGGTTGGGGGTAGCTGGGAGTTTATGGAGCTTTAGGATGAACTTGACAAACTTGTTAGAACGTCAGTTTTACTGGAAGATTGGGGAAGTGGTGTCAAGGTTAGGAGGTTCGGTACTTTAACTGGTAAGGAATTTAAATGTTTTTTATAATGAAAATTATGACATAGAAATCAAAATTCACATACATTTTTTGAGATGAAATAAGATATTTTGGCTGGGTGCGGTGGCTCATGCCTGTAATTCCAGCACCTTGGGAGGCCGAGGCAGGTGGTTCACCTGAGGTCAGGAGTTAGAGACCAGCCTGGCCAGCATGGCGAAACCCCATCTCTACTAAAAATACAAAACTTAGCTGGGTGTGGTGGCCCGCGTCTGTAGTCCCAGCTACTTGGGAGGCTGAAGAATGAGAATCGCTTGAACTCATGAGGCAATGGTTGCAGTGAGCCGAGATTGTGCCATTGCACTCCAGCCTGGGTGACAGAGTGCAGTGGTGCTCACCTGTAATCCCAGGTACTCTGGAGGCTGAGGCAGGAGAATCGCTTAAACCTGGGAGGCGGAGGTTGTGGTGAGCCGAGATCACGCTACTGCACACCAGCCTGGGCTACAGGGCGAGATTTTGTCTCAAAAAAAAAAAAATGAATATCAAAATAATTATGCTGAGTGAAAGCCAGAACTCCTGAGAGAGAGAGAAAGAAAAAGAGCAAGAGAGTGAGAGAGAATAAGAAAGAATGTGGTATTGAGCCTAAAATACCCATGAGATATATATATGTATATTTGGCTTATAACTCTCATAGTCTTTTTACAGTCTTTTGTTATAATGGTGCATGTGTTAGGCCTCAGGGGGAGACTTCAGGAAACAGAATCTCTCTGACCTACTCCTGCCATCCTTTTACCTGCCCCAAGGCGGGACTCTAAAATTCCAAAGCCTCCTTTCTAATTATGGGTCATAAGACCCTCATTCCAGAGAGGGTCCCACTCATACACTGGGGGAAGTAATACTGACGTGAAGCTTCCATAAAAATCCTAGAGGGGATGGGTGCAGTGGCTCACGCCTGTAATCCCAGCACTTTGGGAGGCTGAGGAGGGAGGAGCACCTGAGGCCAGGAGTTCGAGACCAGCCTGGTCAACATGGTGAAACCCTGTCTCTACTAAAAAATACAAAAATTAGCTGGGCATGGTGGTGCACGCCTGTAATCCCAGCTACTCGGGAGGCTGAGGCAGGAGAATTGCTTGAACTCGGGGGCAGAGACTGCAGTGAGCCAAGATTGCACCAGTGCACTATAGCCTGGGTGACAGAGCGAGACTCTGTCTCCAACAAACAAAAAACCCTAGAGTACTGAGTTTGGAGAGCTTATGGATAGCTGAACATGCAGAGGTTTCTGGAGGGTGTCACACACAGGGAGGATATGGAAGCTCTGCACCCCTTCCCCCATCCCTTACCCTAGCATCTCCTCATCTATATCCTTTGTAATATCCTTTATAATAAACCAGTAAATGTATTTCTCTGAGTTCTGTGAGTGGTTCCAGCAAATTAATTGAACCCAAAGAGGGGTTCATGGGAACCCCAACATGAAGCCTATCAACTGGTGTGTGTCAGGGGACAGTCTTGTGACTGAGCACTTAAATGGATCTGACACTGTCTGACATAGTGGGATCTGACATTATCTCCAGGTAGATAGTGTTAGAATTGATTTGGAGGACACCTAGCTGATATCTACTGCAGAATTAATTAGTCGCTTGGTGGTGGGGAGAAATCCCCACACGTTTGGTCACTAGAAGTCTTCTGTGGTGATGATTGTTGTTGTAGTGGTGTGAGAGCAGAGGAAAAACATGGTTTTAGAGTTTTTCCAAAAGAGAGTGAGAGAGCAAGAGAGAATACATCATGTGATTCCATTTATATTAAAAGTCTAGAAAATACAAACCAATCCTTAATGACAGAAGGCAGCTTAGTGCTTCTCTAGGGATAGGATTAGGGGCAGAGAGAGGAGGGAAGGACTTTAAAGTGGCATAAGAAAAACTTTCAGGGGTGACACATCATTATCTTGATTTTTATTAGTTTTATATTAATAGTATACAATCAAACCTGAATAAAGGTGGGAAAAATGTGAAAAAAAATAATCCAAGTAGCTTTTCTTTTCCTTTCTTTTCTTTTTTTGGGACAGAGTCTCATGCACTGTCACCCAGGCTGGAGTGCAGTGGCGCAATCTTGGCTTACTACAACCTCTGTCTCCCAGGTTCAAGCAATTCTCCTGCCTCAGCCTCCTGAGTAGCTGAGATTGCTGAGATTGTAGGTGTACCCCACCACACTCGGCTAATTTTTGTATTTTTACAAAAAAAAAAAAAAAAAAAAAAAAAGGGCAAAAACCGTGATTACTTTTGCACCAACCAGATAGTAGAAATGGGATTTCACAATGTTGACCAGGCTAGTCTCAAACTCCTGGCCCGAAGTGATCCACCCGCCTCAGCCTCCCAAAGTGATGGGATTACAGGCATGAGCTACTGTACCTGGCCCCAAGTAACTTTTTTATTTTTTATTTTTTTGAGACGGAGCCTCACTGTCACCCAGGCTGGAGTGCAGTGGCGTGATCTCAGCTCACTGCAACCTCCACCTCCTGGGTTCCAGTGATTATCCTGCCTCAGCCTCCCAAGTAGCTGGGATGGACCCTGGGCACCTACTACCATGCCTGGCTAATTTTTGTATTTTTAGTATATTTTTAGTAGAGACGGGGTTTCACCATGCTGGCCAGGCTGGTCTCAAACTCCTGACCTTGTGATCCGCCTGCCTCGGCCTCCCGAAGTGCTGAGATTACAGGCGTGAGCCACCGCACCTGGCCCCAAGTAACTTTTAATATAGTACTCTGTCTATATAGATTCAGTGGGATATATTATATGGAAAAAAAAAAAACTGTAAAAAAAAGAAAAATCTTAGAGCTGGCCACAATGGCTTACACCTATAATCCTAGCACTTTTGGAGTTCAGGGCAGGAGAATCCCTTGAGCCCAGGAGTTCAAGACTGGCCTGAACAAAATAATGAGACTCCATCACTACAAAAAATTTAAAAATTATCCAGGCATGGTGTGCAGCTGTAGTCCAAGCTACTCAGGAGGCTGAGGCAGGAAGAAGACTCATTGAGTCTGGGAGGTCAAGACTGCAGTAAGCTGTGATCATGCCACTGCACTCCAGCCTTGGTGACAGAGTGAGACTCTGTCTCAAAAAAATAAAGTAAAACCTTGATCTTTACTTAGATTTATTGTTTGTAATGAAACTATTTGACACTATTTTGAGGCTGGGTGCAGTGGCTCACGCCTGTAATCTCAGTACTTTGGGAGACCAAGGCGCATAGATCATGTGAGGTCAGGAGTCAGAGAGAAGCCTGACCAATATCGTGAAACCCTGTCTCTACTAAAAATACAAAAATTAGCCGGGTGTGGTGGCATGCACCTGTAATCCCAGCAATTTGGGAGGCTGAGACAGGAGAATCGCTTGAACCCAGGAGAAGGAGGTTGCAGTGAGCCAAGATCTGTATTGATGCTGTTGGAAACAAGGTTCTCACTGTGGGACAGATATGGAATAGAAGAACTGAAATTAAGAGTACTGTTATGAACACATGATTCTTAAAATAAATGTATTTCCTAAATAACTAATCACCATGCCTGGCTAATTTTTTTGTATCTTTAATAGAGAGGAGGTTTAACCATTTTGGCCAGGCTGGTCTTGAACTCCTGACCTCGTGATCCACCCGCCTCAGCCTCCCAAAGTGCTAAGATTACAGGCATGAACCACTGCGCCCGGCTTTTGTTTTTTTTTTTTTTGAGAGGGAGTCTCGCTATGTCCTCCAGGCTGGAGTGCAACAGCGTGATCTTGGCTCACTGCAACCTCTGCCTCAGGGGTTCAAGCAATTCTCCTGCCTCAGCCTTCTGAGTAGCTGGGGTTACAGGCGCGTGCCACCACGCCCTGCTAATTTTTGTATTTTTAGTAGAGACAGGGTTTCACCATGTTGGTTAGGCTGGTCTTGAACTTGTGACCTCGTGATCCGCCCACCTCAGCCTCCCAAAGTGCTGGGATTACAGACGTGAGCCACCGCGCCTGGCCTAATTTTTTGTATTTTTTAGTAGAGACGGGGTTTCACCATGTTGGCCAGGCTGATCTTGAACTCCTGACCTCAGGTAATCTGCCCTCCTCGGCCTCCCAAAGTGCTAGGATTACAGGCATTTGCCACTGCACCTGGCCAGAGATTTATTCTTGTATGTTTGAATAGCTCTGAATAGCTCATTCCCTTTCATTACTCAGTAGTATTCCACTTTATGGATATATATCCCAATTTGTTTATCCATTTTGTGGTTTTTTTTTTGTTTTTTTTTTTTTGAGAAAGGGTCTTGCCCTGTCGCCCAGGCTGGAGTGCAGTGGTGCAATCTTGGCTTACTGCAACCTCTGCCTCAGTCCCCCGAGTTGCCAGGATTGTAGGCGCCTGCCACCATGCCCAGCTAAGTTTTTGTATTTTTTAATAGAGACGGGGTTTCACCATGTTGGCCAGGCTGGTCTTGAACTCCTGACCTCAAGTGATCCACCTGCCTTCGCATCCCAAAATGCTGGGATTAAAGACGTGAGCCACCACACCCAGCTTTGTTTTCTTTCTTTTTTTTTTGGCCAAGGACATTTTTTTTTATTTTTGTTTTCAATTACAAATAAGACCACTATGAACATTCATGTACAAGTCTTTGTGGGGCATGTGCTTTCATTTTGCTTAGATAATGGATCCCGTCACACTACTGACTATCCACATCATGGGGAAAAAATGGAATAGGATAAAACTGAGAATAGAACTTAGTGGCACTTTGCTAGAGATCTCCCTTTAGATGAACCATTATCATTCAGTGAATAAGGTTATTAATCTGTCTGTGAATCTACGTGACTGCTCTCCAGCCCACAGATCACCATATGATCTATAGGACTATCAGAATAGACTTTGTCAAATGTGTTAGTTGAAATTAATTTCTTGTTAGTTAGGTACCTGGTAGTTAAGAGTCGGCTTGGAGTCAAAGTTGCTTAAAAAGCTGTGTAGCCCCATGAGTATCACTGCCTAAAACAATGGCAAGTCTCAAAGAGACCAGGGGGCATTAGGAAAGCAATAACAGTGTGTGAGAGCAGCAGGGGAAAGAGATACATTCATCCAGTCATCCAATAATAATTATTGAGCACCTGCTCTTTGCCAGGCATTGTCGTGGGCATTGGGAATGGGGAACAAAAATGCCTCTTCTCATGGGATTTTCATTTTAGTAGGTAGAGATAGATGGCAAACAAGTATATAAACAATATGTCAGAAGGTATAAGTGTTACGAAGAAAGGGAGAGTAGGTAAAGTCTGGGGTGGTGTTTCCTTTTTAGAGACAGAGCTCTCTGTAGCCTTGAACTCCTGGGCTGAAAGGATCCACCTGCCTTAGCCTCCAAGTACCTAGGACTACAGGTGCATACCACCACTCCAGCTAATTTTTAAAAAACTTTTTTAGAGAGGCTGGGCCTAGTGTCTTATGCCTGTAATCCAAGCACTTTGGGACACTGAGGCGGGAGGA
Organism: Nomascus leucogenys; assembly: GCF_006542625.1. Classification (NCBI taxonomy): domain Eukaryota; kingdom Metazoa; phylum Chordata; class Mammalia; order Primates; family Hylobatidae; genus Nomascus; species Nomascus leucogenys. The sequence continues at coordinate 100,122,162 of NC_044384.1, read as the reverse complement.
TCAGTTGAGGTCAGGAGTTTGAGACCAGCCTAGGCAACATAGTGAAGACCTCATTAATACTACAAAAAAAAAAAAAAAGCCAGGCATGGTGTCAAGCACCTGTAGTCCCAGTTGCTTAGGAGGCTGAGGTGGGAGGATCACTTGAGCCAGGAGGTTGAGGCTGTAGTGAGTCAACTTTGTGCCACTGCACTCCAGCCTTGGTGACAGAGTGAGACTATGTCTCAAAAAATAAATAAATAGGCTGGATGCAGTGGCTCACGCCTGTAATTCCAGCACTTTGGGAGGCCGAGGCAGGTGGATCACTTGAAGTTGGGTGTTTGAGACCAGCCTGGCCAACAAGGTGAAACCCCGTCTCTACTAAAAAATACAAAAATTAGCTGAACATGGTGGTAGGTACCTGTAATCCCAGCTACTTGGGAGGCTGAGGCAGGAGAATTGCTTGAACCTGGGAGTGGAGGTTGCAGTGAGCCAAGATTGTGCTGTTACACTCCAGCTTGGGTGACAGAAGGAGACTCTGCCTCTAAATAAATAAATTAATAAATAAGGACAGAAGGAGACTGTGCCTCTAAATAAATAAATTAAATAAAATAAATAAATAAATAAATAATAGGGAATCTCCAAGCCTACTGTGGCTTGGAAGCCTGCCTGAAAAATAAATGAATAAATAAATAATTTTTTGGGTAGAGGTGGAGTCTTGCTCTGTTGCCCAGGGTAGTCTTGAACTCCTGGCCTTAAGTAGTACTCCCACCTCAGCCTTCCAATGATGGAATTACAGATGTGAGCCCTGCACCTGAGGGAAGTAAGTGGGCTAGCCAGGTGGTTGTCTAGGGAAAAAATATTGTAGGCAAGTGGAATAGCAAGAGCTGTTGGAGAGTTTGGGCAGAGGAGTGACACAATCTGACTTTGAAAAGATCATTCTGGCTGATATGGAGGTAATTGCCTGTATGGGGGATAAGGGATAAAGTAGGGAAACCAGCTAGGAAGATATTGCAGAAATCTAAGCAGGAGGTGATGATAGCTTGGTGGAGGTGGTGAAAGTAGTTGGATTCAGGATCTGTTTTGAAGACAGAGCTAATAGGATTTGTTGGTCAAATGGATATAGATTGTATGAGAGAAATTAAGGATGAATTCCATGGTATTTGGACTGATAAACTGGAAGATGCCATTTTCTGAGCTTGGGAAGATTGTGGGGAGATACAGATGGGGAGCAGATAGGAGTTTGGTTTTGGAATCCATCATTTAGGTTTGTAATCCATCTGAAATTAATTTTCGTATGATGTGAGATAGGGGTCGAGGTTCACCCCCTTTGCCCCAGTATGGTTATCTAATTTATCCAGCACTCTGCATTGCATTGTTGTTGTACCCTTTGTTGTAAACCAAGGTATAATACATGTGTGGATCTGAACTCTCTATTTTGTTCCCACATAGCTTTCAGGGAAATGGGAGTAGAGGGGAGGTAGTGCAATGTGGTGGCTTAGAGCATGGACCTTGTAGACAAATCAACCACCTGGAATCAAATCTTATCTTTACTCCTTAGGGCTTTGTGAGGTAAATGTCCTCATCTGTAAAATGGGAACAATTAGAGCATGATCTCCTTAATGGGGTTGTTTGATGACTGAATTAGTTTATGTTCGTAAGGTGACTAAATAGCTGAAGAAGGATAATAAGCATTGCTGATGGGCTGGACCCAGTGCTCCTGCAGGAGTGACTGGAGTAGTTGTTAGATGGCCTTGGACATGACTGGGAATACAATGGGGTTCCTCTCTAGCAGGGCTCACCACAGACTTGGGACTGGGGCTGTAGGCAATAGTTGTTCTGCCAACCCTCCTGAAGGGAAGGTGGTTAAGTATTCTTTAAATTGTTATCTTCTGAAGTCTTCCAATGGTCTTCTTTTTTCTTTTTTTTGTGATGGAATCTCACTCTGTTGCCCAGGATGGAGTACAGTGGCGTGATCTCAGCCCGCTGCAACCTCTGCCTCCCACGTTCAAGTGATTCTTCTTGCCTCCGCCTCCCGAGTAGCTGGGATTACAGGTGTGAACCACCATACCTGGCTAATTTTTTTTTTTTTTTGAGACTGAGTCTTGATCTATTGCCCAGGCTGCAGTGCAGTGGCAAGATCTCCGCTCGCTGCAGCCTCTGCCTCCTGGGTTCAAGTGATTCTCTTGCCTCAGCCTCCCGAGTAGCTGAGATTACAGACCCCCACCACCATGCCCAGATAATTTTGTATTTTTAGTAGAGATGGGGTTTCACTATGTTAGCCAGGCTGGTCTGAAACTCCTGACCTCAAGTGATCCACCCGCCTCAGCCTCCCAAAGTGCTGAGATTACAGGTGTGAGCCACTGCGCCTGGCCTTCCAGTGGCTTTTGATACAATTTAGAATACAGAAACAGGATGTATTTGCTTGAATTTGAGGGGTTTTTTTTTTTTCGAGATGGAGTTTCGCTCTTGTTGCCCAGGATGTATTTGCTTGAATTTGAGGGTTTTTTTTTTTTAGAGATGGAGTTCCACTCTTGTTGCCCAGGCTGGTATGCAGTGGTGCAATCTTGGCTCAGTGCAGCCTCCACCTCCCAGGTTTCAGCGATTCTCCTGCCTCAGCCTCCTTAGTAGCCGGGATTACAGGTGTGCTACCATCACACCTGGCTAATTTGTAGTTTCAGTAGAGACAGGATTTCACCATGTTGGCTAGGCTGGTCTCGAACTCCTGACCTCAAGTGATCCACTTGACTCGGCCTCCCAAAGTTCTGGGATTACAGGCATGGGTCACTGTGCCCGGCCTGAATTTTATGTATTTTAAATACGTCTAGTTTTGAATGTAGTTTCTCAATTATAATTAGAGACAGCAGCAGCCATTGCCTTTTTCTCTGCATTTTTACTGATAGGCACTGCAGTGTGGTAATGTTGGGCACACTGGAATAAAGAGAAAGGAACCTAGAGAAGGCTTTCTGGAGAAATAATCATTAAACTGAAACCTGAGAACATGAATTAGAATTCATTTGTAACTGTTGGATTAAGAGGTGGGGAAAGAAGGAGATAGCATTAGCAAAGGCCCAGAGACCTGTGAGAGCACTGCGATTTTGAGGCTGGAGACCATTGAGCAGAAGCTGTGTGGGTGGAGGTGGTTGGCGGGAGGTAGTTGGTGGTCAGAGAGAAGGCTAGAGGTGAGCAATCAAAAGAACCTTTAAGCATTTTAGATTTTTATCCTAAGTGCAAAAGGGATAGGTGTAGTGTCTTAAAAGATCCTGGGTGGGTGAAGACTCACATGGTCAAATTCAGAAAGCTCACACTGTCTGCATTGTGGGTTGGAGAGGAAGCAAGTTAGGAGGCAGGGAGACTGTGGAGGTTGGTGTAGGAAGCCAGACCAGGTAGTGGCAATGGTATGGAGAGGAGTAGCCTGAGATTCTTAGGTATACTCTTTAGGTACAGAATCTGTGATGGACAAGAGAAAAGGCAAGGATGAGATTTTTTTTCCTTGATGGTGACATTGTGGAGTGTAGGATCTTGAGAGAGCCACTGCTCTAAAAATGCTCTTCTAGCTTAGAGATTTTGTACTGTGTTTTAGCAACTCTTCTTTTCATTGTTCCTTTCTTTTCACCCATCAGGAAGCACCATTACAGCGTGGCCCCAGATAGATACATATTTTCTTTGAATTTTATATCACCCTATGGAAAAAGTTTATTGTTTTATTTTTTTATGTATGTATGTATGTATGTATTTATTTATTTTGAGACAGAGTCTTGCTGTGTCCCTCAGTCTGGAGTGCAGTGGTGCAATCTTGGCTCACTGCAACCTCCACCTCCCGGGTTCACGCTATTCTCTGGCCTCACCCTCCCAAGTAGATGGTATTACAGGCGCCTGCCACACACCTGGCTAATTTTTGTATTTTTAGTGGAAACAGGGTTTCATCATGTTGGCCAGGCTGGTCTCAAACTGCTGACTTCAGGTAATCCCCCCACCTTGGCCTCCCAAAGTGCTGGGATTACAGGCATGAGCCACCGCGCCTGGCCTATTGTTTTATTTATTATTATTATTATTATTATTTTTAATTATTATTATTTTGAGATGGGAGTCTAGCTTTGTTGCACAGTTTGGAGTGCAGTGGTGTGATCTCAGCTCACTGCAACCTCCGCCTCCCTGGTTCAGGAGATTCTCCTGCCTCACCCTCCTGAGTAGCTGGGATTACAGGTGCCCACCACCACGCTTGGCTAATATTTGTATTTTTAGTAGAGATGGGGTTTCACCATGTTGGCTAGGCTGGTCTCAAGTGATCTGCCTGCTTTGCCCTCCCAAAGTGCTGGGATTACAGGTGTGAGCCACCGCACCCAGCCTGTTTTATTTTTTAAACGGCCAGTCAGAAAAGGCTTTACCTGTCTTCTCTGACCAGAGTTTACTCTTCAGCTTTTTGCATTCACAGGGTTAAGATTTAGGGTTTCAACTAACGAGATAGGTCAGAAGGCTCATTACATGCATTAGTGTATTATTTTGCCAAGGCATGGCTTTAAATGATGCTTGCTTTATCCCTTCTCTTAGGCTGGGGTGTGGGAACTGGTAACTTGGCCCTGCCCTCCACAGCATATGCACTTCAACCTACTCTGTTCTCTGCTCCCAAATCAGCAATTCTTATCATCATTAAGGTTTTGAAGGGATCATTTAAAATTTTCAGTTATACTTGAGTGCATTTTGTGGAGGAAATTATGGGCTATCGCAATATTCTTTAATTTGTGATTTTGTAAAGGTTTCTTTTTTCTTCTTTGCCTCTTGTGCTTTCCCAGCATGGTGTCTGCTGTGACATCTGATGCTCTGCTTGTGAAACCCCAGTCTTTGTTCAGTCCTTTTTTTCTCAACTACTGAATCCTTCTGGGCATTTGTGTGTGTGTGTGTGTGTGTGTGTGTGTGTGTGTGTGTGTGTGTGTGTGCGGTTTGTGGTCTCTGCTTCAAAGTGTTCACCAGTAGAACTGAATAGTAAACTGAGTTCTGTTGATTCCGCCCCCACACCCTGCAGGTTACTAGCATGCCTTTGTTTGTTCATAGGATCAATTTTATTGTCTTCTCTCTTAAGGTAACAGACATAATAGCAAAAAATTTGGGAGGATTATCACTTTAGTTTGTATACCTGAGTCCTCTCAAATAAGCAGAATGAGCTATTGTTTCTTTTTGCCCATTCTTTCTTAAAAGGGACAGTAGTTACCTCTCTTAGTTTCTTCTTGCTTGATGTGGCCACCTCACATGGGGCCTTAGAGGAGTTTGTGTGTTATGGAAAGATTTGTATACTATTCCATACCGCTGTTACCATTTAAAATGAATTTGGGGTAAAAAAAATTAGCCGGGCATGGCGGCAGGCGCCTGTAGTCCCAGCTACTCTGGAGGCTGAGGCAGGAGAATGGCGTGAACCCAGGAGGCGGAGCTTGCAGTGCGCTGAGATCGAGCCACTGCACTCCAGCCTGGGTGACAGAGTGAGACTCGGTCTCAAAATAAATACGTAAATAAATAAAATGGATTTTGGAGAGGGAGAATGGATGCGATTCTGCACTATAACATGAGACTTTACCTGTCTGAGCCCTTAGGGAAGGATCACAATCCCCCAAGGCTACAAACAGATTTGTTCTCATTATTACCTGTATCTCATTCATTATTAAAGAATGAATCTTTGGGACTGGGCCTGGTGGCTCACGCCTGTAATCCCAGCACTTTGGGAGGCCGAGGTGGGTGGATCACTTGAGGTCAGGAGTTTGAGACCAGCCTGGCCAATATGGCGAAACCCCATCTCTACTAAAAATACAAAAATTAGCTGGGCGTGGTAGCAGGCGCCTATAATCCCAGTTACTCAGGAGGCTGAGGCAGGAGAATCGTTTGAACCTGGGAGGCAGAGGTTGCAGTAAGCCAAGATTGTGCCACTGCACTCCAGCCTGGGTGACAAAAGCAAGACTCCATCTCAAAAAAAAAAAAAAAAAAAAAAAAAAAGGATGAATGCATCTTCTTTAATAATCTCCCCTTTTGGGATATAAAGATTCCTTTTGCTCCCCCAACTCTCAGCTCCCAGGCTCTCTGGAGATGCTAGGAGAGAGCTTTCTGGGTCTCCTTGAGAGAGGCTGCCAGCTGGAGCCCCTAAGAAGGGCGGGAAGCCCAGCACCGATTGACATGACCCTTATACCAGCTCTAAACCCAACACGTCAGGCAACTGCAGCATCTGGAAACATTTTATTCCTTCTAATGCATAATGGCAGGTGGAGGAATCACTGGCCCTTTAGTGATTCAGAGGTTTCCAAGAATAATATGCTTAAGGCTTTAATTCTATTTTTATTTCTTCCCATGTTTTACTCATACTTTGGGAAGTAAGGAAGAAAATATTTTATCACCTCTGTTCTCCTATTCAGATACTTAGCCCATTCCTTTAATAGATTTTTTTTTTTTTTTTTGCCTTAGAGAGATGAGAGACCCTTGGAGGTAAAATTGTAAGAGGAGCTCTTGTTTCCTCTCCAACCTATTGTCACTTGAATCCTTTGGCAGTGCCTGGAAGGAAGGGTTCAGATGGGTTAACAGGGACCAAGGATTGCCTGTTGACTTTTTTTTTTTTTTTAATTTTTGTGAGTACATAGTAGGTGTATATATTTATGGAGTATATGAGATGTTTTGATACATGCATAAATGCATAATAATCACATTATGGAAGATGGGGTATCCATCCCCTCAAGCATTTACTGTTTATCTTGCAAACAATCCAATTATATTCTTTTAGTTATAAAAGCTGTGGTTCAATGCCTCAAAGTAGGTGGCTGTGCCTTAACTGTATGTGTATTGTCAGGCTGAGGGCCTCTTTCATCCTTGTCAAGGGGAGTGTTAACCTTTTCTCCTTTCTTTCTTTCTTTTTTTTTTTTTTTTTTTTTTGATTGAGACGGAGTCTCACTCTGTTGCCCAGGCCGGAGTGCAGTGGCGCAATCTTGGCTCACTGCAACCTCGGCCTCCGGGTTTAAGCAATTCTCTGCCTTTGCCTCCCGAGTAGCTGGGATTACAGGTGCCAGCCACCACGCCCGGCAAATTTTTATATTTTTACTAAAGACGAGTTTGACCATCTTGGCCAGGCTGGTCATGAACTCCTGACCTCGTGATTCACCTGCCTAGGGCTCCCAAAGTGCTGGAATTACAGGTGTGAGCCACCGCGCCTGGCCTACCTTCTCTCCTTTCATACAGCACTTTTGAATGAGCTGCAGCCATTTTCAGGTAGGACCTAGCTCTCTCTATATTCTCTGGTCCCTGGGCAGTAGAGTTTCCCATCCTTAATGTGTGGTGATGGCTACATATAAGATTGCTTCTGGAATTCTGGGAGATGGAAGGAATGAGGGAAATCAAACCAAATATGTGATTCAGCATTTATGTTTGGCATAAGGACTTTGGTTAAAGACAGATAAAATTAGTGGATCTTTTCTCATAACTGATGGAATAATGAAGTTGAGTGATTGGAGAAAGTTGGGGAGTACTTTTAAAAATCAGCTCAAGGCCGGGTACAGTGGCTCACGCCTGTAATCCCAGCACTTTGGGAGGCTGAGGCGGGCGGATCACCTGAGGTCAGAAGTTTAAGACCAGCCTGGCCAACATGGCAAAACCCCATCTCTACTAAAAAAACAGAAATTAGCTGGGCATGGTGGGCACCTGTAATCCCAGCTACTTGGGAAGCTGAGGCAGGATAATCGCTTGAACCTAGGAGGCGGAGGTTGTGGTGAGCCGAGATTACACCACTGTACTCCAGCCTGGGTGACAGAGCAAGACTGTCTCAAAATGAAACGAAACGAAACAAAACAAAAAAAAAGAATTAGCTCAAATTTCTGAAGCAGTGATGTAATGATGTTAGGTTTGGATATGTGAGATAACAGTGTTTTACATATTTGTAAATGTTCTTTTTGTATTTTGGATATACTAATCCTTTGTTACTTATATACTTATGTTGTTAGTAACAGCTAGTCTGTTGGCTTATGTTTTAACTTTGTTCATGATGGTCTTTGTTGTAAAAAAAAAAAAAAACAAAACCTGTAATTTTATTGTAGTTAGTTTAAGCAATCTTTTCCATTGTTTCATAGTCATTTATTTCATGAGTGAAAAAGTAAGTGAACATAGGAGAGGCATACTTTAAAGATTGGAATATGATTTTCATCAGTGTCTTCAGTTTTAATTTGGATTTTAAAAGTTTGGACTTTTTGAAATTTTTCTTGATATTACCGTGTCTGTAAGATTTTAGTAGAAAAGGCATGTACTTTATTTTATTTATTTATTTTTTTACTTATTTATTTATTTATTTATTTAAGACGAGTCTCGCTCTGTCGCCCAGGCTGGAGTGCGGTGGCACAATCTCAGCTCACTTGCAAGCTCTGCCTCCCAGGTTCACGCCGTTCTCCAGCCTCCGCCACCTGAGTAACTGGGACTACAGGCGCCTGCCACCACACCCAGCTAATTTTTTTATATTTTTAGTAGAGATGGGGTTTCACCATGTTAGCCAGGATGGTCTCTATCTGACCTTGTTTTTGTGATCCACCTGCCTCGGCCTCCCAAAGTGCTGGGATTACAGGCGTGAGCCACCAAGCCCGGCCCCAGGCATGTGCTTTCATAACTCTGTGTTATTCAGAAATTTAACTAGAATCTTCAAGTTATCAAATTTAGTCTTTCTTCTTTTACCTCTAGCTGAGACGTTCCCACTTTGCGACTGGTTTGCTGAGAACATGGTAATTCTTGCCTATGGTTGCAGTGGTGGCCAAAAATCATCATGATGCTGCTTTGCAGAGTCAAAATTAATTGTCTTCAGTACAGGGATAGAATTTAAGATGGTTAAAAAGGCATGTAGGCCGGGCGTGGTGGCTCACGCCTATAATCCCAGCACTTTGGGAGGCTGAGGCGGGCGGGTCACGAGATCAGGAGTTCGAGACCAGCCTGGCCAACATGGCGAAACCCTGTCTCTAGTAGAAATACAAAAATTAGCTGGGCATGGTGGCGCGCACCTGTAATCCCAGCCACAGGAGGCTGAGGCAGGAGAATTGCTTGAACCTGGGAGGTGGAGGTTGCAGTGAGCTGAGATCATGCCACTGCATTCCAGCCTGGGCGATAGAGTGAGACTCTGTCTCCAAAAAAAAAAAAAAAAAAATGGCATGTAGTTGTGTTAAAGAATGATTGTTGTATTAATTCTGCTAAAGCAGTGATTCGCAACTGGGAGTGATTTGGCCCTGAAGGGGACATTTAATCAATGTCTGGAGATATTTTTGGTTGTTACAATCAGGATGCTACTACTGGAATCTAGTGGATAGAGGTCAGGGATAAACGTCCTACAGCACACAGGATAGCTTCTCCCACCACAGCGTTATCTAATCCCAAATGTTAGTAGTGCTAAGGTTGAGAAACCCCGTGTAGCCCTGCTATCTTTTAAAAATGGTTTGTAGTTGTTCCCATCCCTTGTGAGAGCTGAGTGGGAAGGCTGGCCATTTCATTTCTTCATGTTTTGTTTCTTTTTTTTTTCTCTAGAAACAGAGTTTTGCTCTGTTGCCCAAGCTGGAGGGCAGTGGAATGATCTTAGTTCCCTGTAACCTAGATCTCCTGGCCTCCAGTAATCCTCTCATGTTAGCCTTCCAAGTAGCTAGGACTACAGGCATGCGCCACCATGCCCAGCAATTTTTTTTTATTTTTTGTAGATACAGGCTTTTGCTGTGTTCCTCAGCCTGGTCTCGAACTCCTGACCTCAAGTGATCCTTCTGCCTCAACCTCCCAAAGCGCTGGGATTACAAACATGAGCCACCACACCTGGCTTAGGTTGTTTCTTGAGCAGGCAGAATGATCTTGGTCCCCTTGCTCTCAGATCTCTTTTTTTTTTTTTTTTTTTTTTTTTGAGACAAGATCTTGCTGTGTTGCCCAGGTTGGAGTGCAGTGGTGCAATGATAACTCACTGCAACCTTGAACTCCTTGGCTTAAGTGAACCTCCCATCTTGGCCTTCTAGCAGCTGGGAATATAGGCATGTGCCACCATATCGGGGTAATTTTTAAAATTTTAGTAGAGACAAGGTATCATTATGTTGCCCGGGCTGGTCTTGAACTCCTGGGCTCAAGCAGTCTTCCTCTCTTGGCCTTCCAAAGTTCTGGGATTACAGGCGGGAGCCACTGGCGCCTGGCCTCTAATCTCATTTTTAAAGATATATTTAAATTAGAACCCCCTAACAGTCTTTAATATTAATGCTATGATGATTTTTTTCATCCCAGGGTGTAACTATGATGAGGAATTTTTTTTTTTTTTCCTCAAACTGGCTTCATGACTATTTCAAAGGTGAATTACATTTTGGTTTGCATGAGTTTTTTTTTTTTTTTTGAGACGGAGTCTTGCTCTGGCGCCCAGGTTGGAGTGCAGTGGCGCAATCTCCACTCACTGCAAGCTCCGCCTCTCAGGTTCACGCCATTCTTCTGCCTCAGCCTCTCCGAGTAGCTGGGACTACAGGCGCCCGCCACCACGCCCGGCTAATTTTTTGTATTTTTAGTAGAGACGGGGTTTCACCATGGTCTCGATCTCCTGACCTCGTGATCTGCCCGCCTTGGCCTCCCAAAGTGCTGGGATTACAAGCGTGAGCCACCGCGCCCGGCCTGCATGAGTTTTTAATTAATTAATTTTTATTTTATTTTATTCTATTTTATTTTATTTTTTTGTGATGGAGTTTTGCTCTTGTTGCCCAGGCTGTAGTGCAATGGCATGATCTTGGCTCATTGCAATCTCTGCCTCCCGAGTTAAAGCGATTCTCCTGCCTCAGCTTCCCAAATAGCTGGGATTACAGGCGCCTACGACCATGCCTGGCTAACTTTTTGTATTTTTGGTAGAGATGGGGTTTCACCATGTTGGCCAGGCTGATCTTGAACTCCTGACCTCAGGTGATCCACCCGCCTTGGCCTCCCAAAGGGCTGGGATTATAGGCGTGAACCACTGCGCCCAGCTGAGTTTTTAATTTATTTAGGCCTCTTGGCAAATATATTGGCTTTGTATAACATGAAGAATTAGGGAAAGCGTGGTCCACAGAGAATATCAACGTGTGGTTGTAGATGATAAATAAACATATTGAATAAGATCTGATATACCTCAGTGGATTTTTTATTCATACATATTTTACTCTAGTGGCAAAACTTTAAAACTAAGCTCATTTAAAATTAATTATTGAATGTCTGTTATGTGACAGGCATTTTTGTCAGGCATAATGATACAATGGTGAATGAGATGGACATAATCCCTGCCCTCAAGGAGCTACATTCTAGAAGGAGAGACAGATGACAAGTGTTTGATCAAATTACTAGAATTGGTAAGATTTTGGTAAAAATCATGTAGACAATAAAGGAGTGAGCCCCAGCAGTGGGGAGGAAGGGCCTATTTCAGCTAGAGTGGTCAGGAGTCTTGTGAGGAGGCAGCATTTGTACTTGTCTTTTCAAAACAGTGAAGTTTTGGTTGTGGTTTTGTTCTTTTTTTAAACTTATGTCTGGTTTATAAAGAATATTACAATGTTTTTATTCTTAACATTATTTTTCATTTCTCTGTTTTATTAATCTGCTTTTTGTTTTCTTCCTACTACTTTTCTGGGGTTTAATTTCTAGTTCTTTCTCTAATTTCTTCTTTTTCAAAAAAGTTTTTTTAAATTGATGCATAATGTACATATTTGGGGGGCACATGTGATAATTTAATACATTCATATTTTTCAAGATCAAATCAGTATAATTGAGATATCCATAACTTTCAATATTTGTCTTTTCTTTATGCTAGAAACATTTAAATTATTCCCTTCTAGCTATTTTGAAATAATACAGTAGAGTATTGTATAGTCATCCTACTGATCTATCAAACACTAGGTCTTATTTCTTCTATTATACTGTATATTTATACTCATTAATCAGTATCTCTTCATCGTCTCTTCCCTACCCTTCCAACTTCTGGTATCTCTAATTTCTTGAGAAGAAAATTTATATCATTGATTTTTTGCCTTTTATTCTTTTTAAGCATGTTCATTTAAGGCTATGTATTTCCTTCTAAGCATAAGTTTAGCAATATCATAAGTTTTTTTTTAAAAAAGTCAGCATTAATATATAATTTAAATACAATAAAACTCACATATTTCACATGTACATGACTATTGGTTGTATACATCCAGGTAATAATCAAGGTAAAGAAAATATCCACTGTCAGCTGGGCGTGGTGGCTCATGCCTGTAATCCCAGCACTTTGGGAGGCTGAGGTGGATGGATCACCTGAGGTGAGGAGTTTGAGACTAGCCTGGCCAACATGGTGAAACCCCGTCTCTACTAAAAATAGAAAAATTAGCTGGGCTTGGTGGTAGGCACCTGTAATCCCAGCTACTTGGGAGGCCGAGGCAGGAAAATTCCTTGAACGCAGGAGGCAGAGGTTGCAGTGAATGGCAGTCGTGCCACTGTATTCCAGCCTGAGTGACAGAGTGAGACTCTGTCTCAAAAAAAAGAAAAGAAAAGAAAATATCTGTGGTCCCAGAAATTCCTCTTTCTGGGCTTTAATTTTCCAGGCAACCAATGAACTGATTTCTGTCATTATAGATTAGCTTTTCCTATTCTAGAATTTGATATAAATGAAATTATACAATACATATTCTTTTGTGTATGGCCTCTTTTGCTCAGCATAATGTCTGTGAGATTCACCTGTGTTGTTGCACGTGTCCATAGTTTGTTCCTTTTTATTGTTGAGTAGTATTCCAATCATATTAGTGTACTAAAACTTGTTTATCCATTCACCTGTTGATGGACATTTGACTTTTATGAATAAAGCTGCTCTGAACATTCATCTAGAGATGGTTTGCTGTTTTTTACAAAATTATAGATATGTTTTCATTTCTCTTAGATAAAATACCAAGAAGTGAATCGCTGGGTTATATGTAATAGATGTGTTTAACTTGATAAGAAACTGCCAAAGTGTTTCCCAAAGTGATTATACCACTCTTTACTCCTGCCAGCAGTGTATGAGAGTTCCGGGTGCCCCACATCTTTGTTAGCACTTGTTATTAGTTTTAGTTATTCTAGTGAGTGTCAAATGTCATCTCATATTTTAAATTTGCATTTTTCTAATGATATCGAGCATCTTTTCACATGTTCATTGGCTATTTGTATGTCTCTTTTTGTAAAGTATCTGTTTCTCCTCATTTGCCCCTTTTTATTGGATTCTGTGTAGTCTTACTGAATTGTAAGAGTTTTAGAAATATATTCTAGGCCAGGTATGGTGACTCATGTCTGTAACCCCAGAGATTTGGGAGGCTGAGGCGGGAGGATTACTTGAAGCTAGGAGTTCAAGATCAGCCTGGGCAACATAGTGAGACCCTGTCTCTACAAAAAATTTAAAAATTAGCTAGGTGTGGTAGTGCTTGCCTGTAGTCCCAGCTGCTCAGGAGAACTACTTGAGCAGGAGGATCACATGAACCTGGGAGTTTCAGGCTGCAGTGAGTGAGCCATGATTATGCCACAGCACTTCAACTCTCCTGACAGAGCAAAATTCTGTCTCTAAAATATAAATACAAACACCACATTTTAAATAGATAATATATAATGTATATTTAATACATACATGTTTCTAGATATATAAGTGTTTTTTTTGAGACGGAGTCTCACTCTGTCAACCAGGCTGGAGTGCAGTGGTGCGATCTCGGCTCACTGCAACCTCCACGTCCCGGGTTCAAGCAATTCTCCTGCCTCATCCTCCCAAGTAGCTGGGACTACAGGCACGTGCCACCATGCCCAGCTTATATTTTGTATTTTTTTTTTTTTTTTTTTTTTAGTAGAGACAGGGTTTCACTGTGTTAGCCAGGATGGTCTCAATCTCCTGACCTCGTGATCTGCCTGCCTTGGCCTCCCAAAGTGCTGGGATTACAGGCGTGAGCCACTGCGCCAGATTGTGGCCAGATTGTGACTTGATTTTCCTTTTTCTGTGGGTGTCTTTTGAGGAGCAGAGGTTTTAAATTTTGATGAAGTACATTTTACCAGTTTTTTTCTTTGTGATTTGAGCTTTTTGTGTCCTGCTTTATTAAATCTTTATTACAAAATTAGCCAGATGTGATGGTGTGTGTCTGTGGTCCAGCTACTCAGGGGCCTGAGGTGGGAGGATTGATTGCTTGAATCCTGGAGGTGGTGGCTGCAGTGAGCATTGATTGTGCCACCGTACTCCAGACTGGGTGACAGAGCAAGACTCTGTCTGAAAAAATAAAGAAAGAAGGACAGAGAAACTATACTTAAGAAGTGTATCCAAGGAACTACAGTGGAGAGCCACATCCATACGTCAATTTGAGTTAGACAATAAGATCTTGGACTTTGAGCTGATGCTGCAATGACTTGGGGAGGTTCTTCAGAGAGGGAAGTATATTTTGCATATGAGAAGAGTGTGAGTTACTGTGGCCAGAGAGTGGAATATGGCAGACTTTTTTCCATAGATAAATAAAACAATATCTTCTATTCCACATGCTTTTCTAGAGTTGACCTTGATACTCCTCCAATTGAGAGGTGGATTCTAATTTCTTTCCCTTGAATGTGGGTGGGAAATTCCTGAAGCTGCTGTGGGATAATATTCTAAGATTTTTCTAAGTTTTGTTTAATGGAGAAGGTCTGGTAGGTATGCCTTTAAGATCTTCAGGAGGCCTCTTGTCTGTTGGAAAAGGTCTGTGAGGCACTATCTTTTGTTTGTTTGTTTGTTTGTTTGAGACAGAATCTCGCTCTGTTGCCCAGGCTGGAGTGCAGTGGCATGATCTCAGCTCACTGCAACCTCTGCCTCCCGGGTTCAAGCAATTCTTCTGCCTCAGCATCCTGAGTAGCTGGGATTATAGGCGCCCACCACCAGATGTGGCTAATTTTTTGTATTTTTAGTAGAGGCGGGGTTTCACCATGTTGGTCAGGCCGGTCTCGAACTCCTGACCTCGTGATCCGCCCGCCTTGGCCTCCCAAAGTTCTGGGATTATAGGCGTGAGCCACCGCGCCTGGCCTAGTCACTATCTTAAATATTTCTGAGACTGTAACAAAAGGTCTCATAGGCCTACTCTGGATTCAGTCTCTGGTTTTCATATTATTGCAGGCGACAGAGTTGCTAAAGTTTCTGACACAGTGCATTGTGTCTCTCTCTTTTTTTTCCAGCTTCCTATAACATTTTCCTTTATACTTTACCAACAATGTCCTTGATGACCTGTAGGCTTTTACTACCGGTCTCCTCATGGCCTTTCCAGTTTTCCATTCACCACATTATCTCAAGTACAGTGTCATGGTTTAATTTTTTATTGTGTGGCAGGACCCATGTACCAAATTTCTATTTCAATTACTACTGTTGTGTCATAAATCATCCTGAAACTTAGTGGCTTAAAACAATATTATTTCTCTTGGCTTCTGAAGGTAAGCAATTCAGGAAGGTCCTGGCTGGCAGTCTAACAGCTAGTCTATCTACATTGCTCTTGACTGAATTTTCTGGGCTATGGATCATATTTTTCTGTTTCATTGCATATCTAATGAATTTTGATTAAACAATGGTTTCTGTGCATTATGCATTGTAGAGACTGCATTCTGCTGTTGTCCTCTGTATTTTTGTAAACTAAGAATGAGATCTTAAGGTGTGTTCAGGCTCCAGTGCAGAGTTTTTGGCACACAGACATCGTAGCTTGTAGTGTGTGCATCCAGTTACATCACATCAGGAGAAATATGGTGAGACTTTGAGTCTTTTTTTTTTTTAATTTTAATAGACAGGGTCTTGCCTTGTTGCCCAGACTAGAGTGTGGTGCAGTGGTATAACCTTGGCTCAATGTAGCCTCAACCTCCTGGGCTCAAGCGGTCCTCCCACCTCAGCCTCCTGGGTTGCTACAGGCCTGCACCACTATGCTCAGCTAATTTTTTTTTTTTTTTGTAGAGATGGCGGTTTCTCTATGTTGCCCAGTCTCGTCTTGAACTCCTGGGGTCAAGTGATCCTCCCACCTTAGCCTCCCAGAATGCTGGGATTACAGGCGTGAGCCACTGGGCCTGGTCCTACTGGTCTTTTTTTTTAACTTTTAGGTTCAGGGGTACATGTGTGGGTTTGTTATATAGGTAAATTGCATGTCTCAGGAGTTCAGTTAATCTTTTTTATACAATAGGAGAGAGAAGAGATGGAACCCCTGGAGAAAGAGTCCTGGAAGTGTTTGTACCTTGTACCTTCATTGAATGTAATGTAGGAATTTTTCTTTCAAAGCTACTCATTTGCCTAGTCAAATTTATAGTGGTGGTGTTCATAATTCATTCCCAAGAAACTTATGTAAGTGTTCTTTGGTGTTTATATAACTCTTGCGGTTACCACTCACAGCTGGCTTACATGAAGGAGAAAGTTCAGGGGTATTTGCAACTAGGCCTGATTCTGTAATCCTGAATTGTGGTGGTAATAGTCATTGACTTTTAAACTATGCAGTTACTAATTTAATTTACATTTGTTGTCTGTCAAAGCACATGTCTCTTTACCTCCTTATTGAACTTTTTTTCTTTCAGTAACTGTTGGTGGGTTATAGTCTAGAATCTGGGGAAGGGCTATTTTTTGGAAGTTAAATTATTTTGCTTAGGTTGTGAATTCACTTGATTCAGTGTTCAGAAGGTAAAAAAACAACACATAGTGAAAAGTTACACTTTGACTGAAGGAAATTTAATTATATAATTTTTGAAATAAATTTTTTATTAAGAATAGTTTATTAAAGGTATAGCATCTGTTATAATGTTATGTAAAAACCATAATCATCATGAAACAGCAAAAATGAAGCACTTGAAAGACATTTATTTACATGACAATGAACTTTAAATATTAGCATATCTGTAAACTAAATTCCTTTAATAAGCTAAAAGTAGTTGTTGAACCCAGAAGCTGAGGATTCACTCAAAGAATGCTGGATGGTAAGGAACTGGTTTAGACATGTACATCTGTATAAGGCATGAGAATTAAATATACTGTGCCTGATGATTTTAAAATTGTTACTGCACTTGGCCACATTCAGCCTCATGTCAGACAGAAGTTCACAGAGGGCCATAAGCCTTATAACTTGGGATGAATGTTTGATAATAAATCTGTTGGTGATATTGAAAGGTCAGCAGGTTCCATTCTTTCTCCTCCCAGGAACAGCCCATTCCACAAGGCAGAAGCCAGAACAAGGAAATACAGCAGTTGGCAAAAAGTTCCCCCCGCCCAGCAGATCAATTTCAAACTCTCTGGACTTGCCCTCTATTCTCTGACTCTGTCTTATCTGCCTACTCTCTAATCTTGCCTCCAACTGTTCCTCCAAGTGATTGCTCAATAAATTTGCTTGTGAAATAGAAACAAAACAAAAAAGACCAGGAGAGCATCAGAGGTCATTATCAGAACCAGGCCAGAGGACCCAGCAAAACACTAAGTTGAAGTGTGCCAACCCAGCGCCAAGTGTAGTTGGTGTGTTGTAGGCCAAGCTGCAGTATTGGTGGAAGTAGTCATTTAGCAGTGGATATCCCCTCTTGGGGAGTCTGCTGCCCAGCCAACTGTTTGTTTGGGAGGAGGAATTTGATGGCTTCCCCTTTTAGGAGGGAAGAATTCAGGGCTGTGAAGTAGGAAGAAGTTGACAGCAGTATTATGTGAAAATGCTGTGGAAGTGTTAGGTCTTTGGAGGGGTAGGGGGCCTGAAAGAATGATAGTTCTTTTAAAGGAAAGCAGGGAATTGCTGAACTTACTCAACTCTGATGTTTCAGGTGGAAATTGGAGAGCACTGTTTGAAGAGGTTAGTGAATTTGAGAGGGCAGCTAGTCACACTTGGAGCTCTACTTTGAAACTTCTGTTTTAGTTCTTATGTCTGGCTGGGCACATAAGCAATGGCACTTTGTTTCCTCGGCAGGTAGAACATGTCCATGAGCCAAGGCTCACACACACAGTACATTCCTAGTGCTGCTTGCCACCCTAGGCTCTGCTTTCTTTGGGAGCCTTTTTGTAATAGGCCTACTACAGACCGGTGGTAATGTAGAAAGGAGTGTGACATTTTAACCTCTTGCTCATGTTAATGGTATTGCAGTGTCCCATCATGAGCATTTCTTGTCTGATGCCTTTCTTGATCACTTCCCCTTTGCTTTTTGAAAAGCAAAAGCTGTCTACCCGAAACCTTCTCTCAGTTGAGGGCCAAGGAAGTTGCTGCCAGTGCTGCTGCAGGGGAGTGAATCATCCTGGGCATCCACATGTGAGACCCACCCATCTGTCCACTTTTACAGTAATCACATTAGCCTCCCCTGTCACCCAAACACCAGGGCAGTGGAAAGTAGAATGCCAGGAAGGAGAGGTTTGGGAGTAGTCTTACCCAGGACAGGGGTTGACTTCTGTACCAGCATCCAGAGAAGGATCTTGGATCCTCACCTAAGTCTCCCTTGGATGAGGAACTCCAGGAAGGGGACAGGAAAGTGGTTGTTGGGTTGGAAGGTTCTTCTTGTTGCTGCTTTACTTCCTTCATTTTAGCTGGTGCCTACCCATTCTGTTAGATCAAACCCAGGTCTCGCTCTTCCCAAGGAAGTGCCCCAATGCC
Source organism: Nomascus leucogenys (assembly GCF_006542625.1). NCBI lineage: Eukaryota > Metazoa > Chordata > Mammalia > Primates > Hylobatidae > Nomascus > Nomascus leucogenys. The sequence goes on along the minus strand of NC_044384.1, from coordinate 100,103,626 downwards.
CAGCCAGTAAGGCTGGATTCGGTGTTTTTTCCTCAAGTGTTATTGCTCTTGGGCACTTTCCATATAGCATATGTGTTTCCCCATGTGGTCTATTCCACTGTGCCTTGGCATAGGGCCTGGTACCTAGCAGATGCTCATATGTTGGGCTAAATTGAAAGCAGGGAGCAGGAGAGGCAACAGTGGCTGGTTTGTAGTAGTCTCACATGGAGAGGTTTAACATGAAAGTGTAGTCTACAATTTCATGGAGGCAGTCTGTGTGTGTAAGAAACATCATTTTGTGATAACAAGATGCAGTTTGCACATGTCATTTCTGCTTCCCCCTTTGCTTTCTTATTTCTGATCTTTGATTGGGATATATAATTGAGATTTGAATTCTCTACACAGATGTCACCACTCAGCATGTCTGACCAAGGCCCCCAAGCTTTGCTTGCTCCCAGACCATTCAGTGTGGTTGGGAGTATGGAATTCCACGGAGTTAGGCAGACAAAGGTTTGAAGAATGGTATCTTCCACAAGATAACCATTGACATCCCTATTTTGCAGATGTGGGAACTGTGGCTCAGAGAAGTTGCGTCCATAAACATAGAGCTACAGGATTTAAAGCCAGCACTGCCTGAATGCAAAGCTTATACTTTTAACTGCCTGCTCCTGTTTTTCTGCTTATTTCTTATATACCCATGGGCAAGTATTTATAACTTCTCAGGGCTTTGTTGTCTCATATTTAGAATTAGGGGAGCAAAGGCCGGGCATGGTGGCTCACGCCTGTAATCCCAGCACTTTGGGAGGCCGAGGCGGGTGGATCACGAGGTCAGGAGATCGAGACCATCCTGGCTAACATGGTGAAACCCCATCTCTACTAAAAATACAAAAAAAATAGCTGGGCATGGTGGTGGGCACCTGTAGTCCCAGCTACCAGCTACTTGGGAGTTGGAGGCAGGAGAATGGCGTGAATCTGGGAGGCGGAGCTTACAATGAGCCGAGATTGCGCCACACTGCACTCCAGCCTGGGTGACACAGCGAGACTTCATCTCAAAAAAAAAAAAAAAAAAGAATTAGGGGAGCAAAAATTCTCATATTTAGAATTAGGGGAGCAAAACTGTCGTAGAGTTATTATAAGGGAGAAAGGAGGCAATGTAAAAAACAATCCATACCTCATACCTGGAATAGTAGTAGTCATAGTAAAAGCAGCAGCTGTTTTTTGTTTGTTTGTTTTTTAAATATAGTGTTTACTATGTGGCAGACATTGTTTTAGTTCTTTCTTTCTGGTGTGTAGTTTTTTTTTTTTTTGAGACAGGGTCTTGCTCTGTTGCCCAGGCTGGAGTACAGTGAGTGGCGTGGTCATGGCTCACTGCAGCCTCCCCCTCCCAAGCTTAAGCAATCCTCCCGCCTTAGCCTCTTGAGTAGCTGGGACTACAAGCACAAGCGCATGACACCATGCTTATTTTAATTTAATTTAATTTCTTTTCTTTCTTTTTTCTTTTTTTTTTTTTTTGTTCGGAGAGATGGGGTTTTGCTATGTTGCCCAGGCTGGTCTCAAACTCCTGGGCTCAAGCAATTCCCTGACCATGGCCTCCCAAAGTGCTGGGATTACAGGTGTGAGCCACACTTGGCCTGTTTTAGTTCTTAATTTAGGCTATCTTATAAAATCATCACCACAACCCTTAGAGGTTACTACAGTTGTTCTCCTCCAGTCCCTTTTTAAACATGAACAGAAAGGTATAATAAGGGGCATAGCTGGAGTTCACACTCCATCAGTCTGGCTCCAGTGTCCTTACTGAACCCCTATGCCATGTTAACTCATGGCAAACATTAGTTTTGAACTTCATGCTGTTCTAGAATCTGGCATCAATATGAAAGGGACAATAAGGAAACTGGAGTAGTAATATGACAAGGAGGAGGCCATACCAAGCTATGGAAGGTGAGCAGTAACATGGTTACTCACGATTCCCTGATTCAGCCAGTGAGTGGTAAGACAGCCCATATGTTATTTCTTAGTGGTGGCTGAGTGCATAGGATGATGACCCATGGTACATCATTCTTTTGGCCTAGGGAACATCAGATTACAGGTTCATTCATCAAGACTTAACGACAGCCCCACCTCTCTTTACCAAAGGCTCTCAGGTTGAATGTTTCTTACCCCAAAGACACTTGACTACATACTCATAGAAAAAAAGTTGAATAAATAAATAAATGAGAGGCTGGGCACAGTGGCTCACTCCTGTAATCCCAGCACTTTGGGAGGCCGAGGTGGGTGGATCACTTGAGGTCGGGAGTTCGAAACCAGCCTGACCGACATGGAGAAACCCCATCTCTACTAAAAATACAAAATTAGCTGGGCATGGTGGCGCATGCCTGTAATCCCAGCTACTCGGGAGGCTGAGGCAGGAGAATCACTTGAACCCGGGAGGCGGAGGTTGAGGTAAGCTGAGATCGCGTCATTGTACTCCAGTCTGGGCAACAAGAGTGAAACTCCATCTCAATCAATCAATCAATAAATAGGACAATTCTTCCCTACAGAAAAATTCCAAATAATAAATGTAGAAGGAAAGAGGAAATTAGAAAACCACCATTAACATACCACAGTAATAATTGGCTCTAGGTAAGACCCACTGATGAACATTAAAATTAGTGGGTGAGGCTTGGTGCAGTGGCTCATGCCTATACTCCGAGCACATTGGGAATGTGAGGCAGAAGGATCATTTGAGGCCAGGAGTTTGAAACCAGCCTGGCCAACATATCGAGACCTTGTCTCTACAAAAAAGAAAAAAAAAATTAGCTGGGTGTGATGGCATGCACCTGTAGTCCCAGCTGCCTGAGAGGCTGAGGCTGGGAGATCGCTTGAGTCCAAGAGTTTGAGGCTACAGTGAGCTATGATTGTGCCACTGTACTCCAGCCTGGGCATCAGAGCAAGACCCTATCTCTTTTTTTTTTTTTTTTTTTTTTTTGAGACAGAGTCTCGCTCTGTAGCCCAGGCTGGAGTGTAGTGGCGAAATCTCGGCTCACTGCAAGCTCCACCTCACCTCCCGGCTTCACGCCGTTCTCCTGCATCAGTCTCCTGAGTAGCTGGGACTACAGGCGCCCACCACCATGCCCGGCTATTTTCTTTTTTTTTTTTTTTGTATTTTTATTAGAGACAGGGTTTCACCATGTTGGCCAGGATGGTCTCGATCTCCTGACCTTGTGATCTGCCCACCTCGGCCTCCCAGTGTGCTGGGATTACAGGCGTGAGCCACTGCGCCCAGCCGACCCTATCTCTTACAAAAAAAAAGAGTGTTAAAGGTCATGAGAGACCAGAATAGACTGAGAAGCTGCCATAGTTAAGAGGAGACTAAGGTGACATGACAGCTAAATGCAACATGGTATCCTGGATGGGATCCTGTAACAGAAAAAAGGATGTTCATGGAAAACTGGTGAAATCCAAATAAAGTCTATAGTTAAAAGCAAACAATAAGCCACCAGCCCTGCGACCCCCCCGACCCTACCAAAAAAAAAAAAAAAAAAAAGAACCAAAAACACCCCACAAAGCTCCTTGGTCCTTCCTGCCTGAGATCCAAATGGCATTGTCTAGAGCGCCTCAGTTCTGGCATTTATATTCTAGTTCTGAATTCCTGTTACCTTTGGGAAAGACCTTTTGTTTGTGTAGTGCCTGTGTCTGGGAGGCTCTGATGAGTTTGGGGACAGTCTTGTGGTCTATGTGACTCTCAAAGCCTGCCTACCCAGTGAACAGAATGCTACTCAGCAAGCTGAGGACAGGGGTGTGCACATGGATCCGCCTACTCCAGCCCCAGTCTTTGATGGTATTGGATGCTACAAATGACATTCCCTGTGCCAGGAATCTCCCCTGGACCCCCAACCATCTTTTTTTTTTTTTTTTTTAGAGGGAGTCTCATTATGTCGCCCAGGCTGGAGTGCAATGGTGTGATCTTGGCTCATTGCAACCTCTGCCTCCTGGGTTCAAGTGATGCTCCTGCCTCAGCCTCCCGAGTAGCTGGGATTACAGGCGCCCGCCACCATGCCTGGCTAATTTTTGTATTTTTAGTAGAGACTGGGTTTTGCCATGTTTGCCAGGCTGGTCTCGAACTCCTGACCTCAGGTGATCCTCCCACCTCAGCCTATCAAAGAGTTGGGATTACAGGCATGAGCCACCACGCCCAGCCCCCAACTATCTTTTAAGGCATTACCTTTAGACATTCTGCTTATCTTTCAAGGCCTGACTCATATTTTACCTCCCATATAGTTCCTTCATGATCATCACATGTATTAGTATCTTTCAAATTCCTGTGATGTCTTCAACCTTAAAGTTCTTTATATCTGTTGATCTGCCCTTCCTGTGATATTTAGCACACCTTGCCATGTTGAGTCTGTGTTTGTACATGCCCTGTCTCCCTAAGCAGAACACAAACTTTTTGAAGGGAAGGAGTCTTACAAAACCTTCTAAACTTCGTGAGGGGAAGGAGTCTTACAAATATCCCTTGAAGCATCTAGGATAGTGCTTGCCATAAGCCCTCATGAAATGATTGGCAAGTTTGAATGAGTGAATGCTTTAAGACAGATGAGAGGTGAGTGGACTTGCTTAGAGTCATACAACAGAGTATGAGCTATATTTGGAGCCTAGCTGCTCAGATTGTCCCTTTCCGAGCATTCTGAGGCCATGAAACTTACTCTGATCATAGCACTAAACTATAGTAAGAGTGATGGCTATCATTTGTTGTGGGCTTACTCTGGGCCAGGCTTGGTTCTAGGCATGCATACTATTCAGTCCTCACAATAGCTCTGAGGTATGGGCCTCACTATCCTCATTTTGTAGATACATCCACTGATGTTCAGAGAGATATAAAGAATTTGCCTTAGATTACCAGCTAATAAGTTGCTGGGTTGAGATTTGAATCCAGGTGTGTCTGGCATCCAAACTCATTCCCCCTCACCCCTGGAAAGCAATGTCTTTCCCCTTGTTTTTTCAGACCCATCCCTGGAAGGCATGTGTGGCACTGAGCATGCCCAGTTGGGAGAAGATGGGCAGCAGCCGCCGCGGTGCACTTCAACTACCTCATCTCAGTCTGAGCCTTCAGAGCAGCTTAGGCGCCACCAAGGCAAGAACCTAGCCTCCGAGGACCCCAAAAAGAAGAGAGCTCAGAAGCCCTCCCACATGAGAAGAAACATACGGTGAGCCATGCTCTGTGTAAGAGGAGAGGGAAAGGAATAGAGGTTTTACCTTCATCTTAAGGCTATCAATAGCAAAAAGACTGATTTGGGAAGGAGAGTTCTCTCTCCAAAGGAGAAAAGTGTCAGGTGTGTGTCTCCATTAATAGTGAAGGTGCAGCTCAGGATCACTGTACTTGGGCATTCAGAGGACTGTAGGGAGAATGAGAAAGGCCTTGACCACTGCTGGAGGGTCTTCTACTCTCTGGAGGCCCCGGGTGGCAGACCAAAGATGATAGGGTGCTCTGAGCTGGACTTCCCAGTTTTTCCTCTATTTTTCTTTATGTCTCAAAACAAGAGGAGACTTTACAAAGTTGAGTTCTCATCTTCTTAAACGTCAACTTCAAATGGTAGAGGACTGTCTGACCCAAAGCAAGGTCCCTTCTAAGAGCAAAAATGTGAACTTCTTTAACTATCCAAATCCCCAACAGTTCTTCCTTCTATCAAATAACAATGTGTGCCATTGAAAAGAAATGAATGATATCTTTTTCTCCTCCTGTCTCCACTTAAAAAAAAATAATGACAACTTGAAATATTACTCTGAGTTTGAAAATAATATAGAATCCCTGTAACTCTAGTTTCTTTTCTTTTTTTAATTTATTTTATTTTTTTGAGATAAAGTCTCTCTCTGTTGCCCAGGCTGGAGTGCAGTGGCACGATCTTGGCTCACTGTAACCCCCACCTCCCGTGTTCTAGCGATTCTTGTGCATCAGCCTCCTGAGTAGCTGGAACCATAGGTGCCCGCCACCACACCCGGCTAATTTTTGTATTTGTAGTAGAGACACGGTTTTGCCACGTTGGCTGAACTGGTCTCGAACTCCTGGCTTCAAGTGAACTGCCCACCTTCGCCTCCCAAAGTGCTGGGATCTCAGGCATGAGCCACTGTGCCTAGCCAATCCTAATTTCTTTTCTACATGACAACACTATTTTTTTTTTCTTGAGATGAAGCCTCACTTTGTCACCCAGGCTGGAGTGCAGTGGTGCAGTCTTGGCTCATTGCAACCTCTGCCTCCCAGGTTCAAGCGATTCTCCTGCCTCAGCCTCCTGAGTAGCTGGGACTACAGGTGTACACCACCACATCTGGCTAATTTTTGTATTTTCCTTAGAGACGGGGTTTTGCCATGTTGGCCAGGCTGGTCTCGAACTCCTGACCTCAGGTGATCCACCTGCCTCAGCCTCCCAAAGTGCTGGGATTACAGGCGTGAACCACCGCGCCTGGCCAACAACACTATTTTTAATACTGCTTTTCAGCTTTGTGAATCAAATATTACTCTAGTTTATTCTTTTTTTTTTTTTTTTTTTTTTTTTTTTTTTTTTTTTTTTGAGACGGAGTCTTGCTCTGTCACCTAGGCTGGAGTGCAGTGGCGCAATCTCGGCTCACTGCAAGCTCCGCCTCCCGGGTTCACGCCATTCTCCTGCCTCAGCCTCTCCGAGTAGCTGGGACTACAGGCGCCCGCCACCACGCCCGGCTAATTTTTTGTATTTTTAGTAGAGACGGGGTTTCACCGTGGTCTCGATCTCCTGACCTCGTGATCCGCCCGCCTCGGCCTCCCAAAGTGCTGGGATTACAAGCGTGAGCCACCGCGCCCGGCCTTACTCTAGTTTATTCTTGATCTGTTATGTGGAGAGATGAGTTGGCAGGTTGGGGAGTTAAATAATATGGAAAGTATGTTAGCCTAGAGCCATCTGAGTTTGATGTCCTGTTTTTTGAATGCTGCTCCTTGCATGGGTGTGGTGGGGCTGATGTGGCTTCTCCTTCTCCAGCCTCAACTCTCTGAGATCAGCAATGGCTATTTCTCTCTTTAGCTTGCCATTACATTGCCCAAATCTTAATTGAACCCAAGTGCTGTCTCTTATATGAATGTTTAGAAAGCTACTCCGGGAGGATCAATTGGAGCCTGTTACCAAAGCAGCACAGCAAGAAGAATTGGAAAGAAGGAAGCGCCTGGAGCAGCAGAGGAAAGATTATGCAGCCCCTATTCCTACAGTTCCGCTGGAGTTCCTCCCTGGTAAGCAGTGGACATGGCAGGGAAGGCCCTTTGCTTCAGGAGGAAGAAGCCCTAGGTGCACACAGTGGTCAAAAGCAGATCTGGAATAAGACTGTGGCCTCTCGGCTGGGCGCGGTGGCTCACGCCTGTAATTCCAGCACTATGGGAGGCTGAGGCGGATGGATTGCCTGAGGTCAGGAGTTTGAGACCAGTCTGGCCAACATGGTGAAACCCCGTCTCTACTAAAAATACAAAAAAAAATTAGCCAGGCGTGGTGGCGTGAGCCTGTAATCCCAGCTACTGGGAGGCTGAGGCAGGGGGAATAGCTTGAACCAGGGAGGTGGAGGTTGCAGGGGGCTGAGATTGCGCCACTGTACTCCAGCCTAGGCGACAGAGTGAGACTCCATCTCAAAAAACTGAAACTAAAAATAAACATAAAAATAAAATGATTGTGGCCTCTCAGGAATCCTTTAAAGTCATTCAGCTTCTTGAGAGCACACAATCAGAAGAAGATCGTTTAAAAAGCTAAAATGAATAAAAATGTACTCTTTAAATAGGTTTTATCTAGATTTTTTCTCATAACTTTGGATTTTAACTTGCCAAAGGATTGCGACCTTTTCTAGTGTTCAGGTGGATAGCAGGAAGGAAAAACCAGTAGAGAAAGGGAATTTGGAAGGAGGGCTGAGGTTTTTGACATGGGCTCTGCTTCTCTTCTCAGTGGATACTCCCTATGAGAGCTATAAAAGAAAAGGGGTGGCGAATTGTTTTGGGAAATATTTTAGATCCAAATGTGGTCTTCACACTGTTCCCTTCCATTTTGCTTTTCCTAGAGGAAATTGCTTTAAGAGCAAGTGATGGTCCCCAACTGCCTCCTCGGGTCTTGGCCCAGGAAGTCATTTGTTTGGACAGTAGCAGTGGCAGTGAGGATGAAAAAAGCAGTCGAGATGGTAAGATCAAACCAGGTGCCTCCCTTTCTCCCGACCTGGTATTCATGCTGAGATCGGCTATACTTTGAAAAGAGTCCAGTCCTTCCTCCTTCAGTATGGGATGTGGCTTTGACTAATTTCCCTGTGTCTCCTTGGTAAATATAAGTTTTTTGCTTGTCTTAACTTAAAGCTGAAAGAGAGAAATAGTAAAAGTAAAAATTTTAATAAGTGATGACAAGTTCTAACTTTAAGTTTCTGTAGTCTTCTGCTCTGACTGTGTGCAGTAAATTATCTTCATTCCCTGGATTTTTGGTTTTGCTTTTTTTTGCTGTTTCAGAGGTGATTGAACTGAGCTCTGGAGAGGAGGACACTCTGCACATTGTCGACAGCAGTGAGTCTGTCAGTGAAGACGATGAGGAAGAAGAGAAGGGTGGCACCCATGTCAATGATGTCTTAAACCAGCGTGACGCCCTTGGGCGGGTCCTTGTCAACCTAAACCACCCTCCAGAGGAGGAAAATGTCTTCCTTGCCCCACAGTTGGCACGGGCTGTGAAACCTCATCAGGTACAGCAAACCTTGACAGTTTTCTCCTTTTCCTTTTTGTTTCCTTGTTGTAAACATTGCCTGCTGGTGGTTATTCGTGTCATAGCCTGTGAAGTACTTGTTTGGTACCAAGAGCAGCTTGTTCAGCTGTTGGAAAGACCTGATACTTCCTTCTAGCAGTTGATGTTTCAGGATTCCTGATGAATAGGAAGGGATGGGGAAAGGGAAGAGACAAGCTTTGGGTTTGCCCTACCCTGTAGAAAGCACTGAATCTCTTGACCTAATAATTTGAGCCTCTTTCTGTGGGATCCCATCACTGAGGTGCTCTCTGGTGAGCAGTGCTTTGATTAGGAAGGTCTGGATCTAGAAGAGATGTGAGAGTCAGAAGATGGAGGGACTTTCTGGTAGGAGGGAGTAGAGTAGTTTGTGTTGATCCAGAGCCTGGAACTAGGACTAGGGAGTAGAAGTTCCATGAAGACAGACATTGACTCAGTTTACAATTAAGAACTCTTTTTTTTTTTTTTTTTTTCTGAGACAGGGTCTTGCTCTGTTGCTCAGGCTGGAGTGGTGCAGTGGCACGATGTCTGCTCATTGCAGCCTTGACCTCCCTGGCTTAAGCGATCCTCCCTCCTCGGCCTCCTGGGTAGCTGGGACTATAGGCCTATACCACCACACCCAGCCAAATTTTTTTTTTTTTTTCGTAGAGGTGAGGTTTCGCCATGTTGCCCAAGCTGATCTTGAACTGCTGAGCTCAAGCGATCCACCTGCCTCAGCCTGCCAAAGTGCTGGGATAACAGGCGTAAGCCATTGTGCCTGGCTGAGGACTCTTTGTTTTTGAGACAGGCTCTTGCTCTGTCGCCCAGGCTGGAGTGCAGTGATCACGACTCACTGCAGCCTTCACTTCCTGGGCTCAAGTGATCCTCCACCTCAGCCTAAGTAGCTGGCACTACAGCCTCATGCCACCATGCCCAACTAAGTTTTAATTTTTTTGTAGTGACAAGGTCTCACTATGTTGCCTAGTTTGGTTTTGAACTCCTGAGCTCAAGCAATCCTCCTGCCTTGGCCTCCCAAAGCGTTAGGATTACAGGCGTGAGCCACTGTGCCTGACCTGTCTAACTATTTCTGTACCCATTAACCAACGTCTCTTCCTCCCCCTCCTCTCCCTTTTCAGCCTCTGGTAATTACCATTCTATTTTCTACTTCCATGAGATCAACTTTTTTAGCTCTCCCACATAAGTGAGAATGTGTGATATTTGTCTTTCTGTGCCTGGTGGGTTTCATTTAACATAATGACCTCCAGTTCCATCCATGTCGCTGCAAATGACAGGATTTCATTTTTCGTGGCTGAATAATATTCCATTGTGCCTAGGCACCACATTTTCTTTATCCTTTCTTCCACTGATAGACACTGGGTTGATTACATATTTTGGCTATTGTGCATAACTCAGCTTAAAAACTCTTCTGTTGTTGTTGTTGGTGTTGTTTTTGAGACAAAGTCTCACTCTGTAGCCCAGGCTGGAGTGTAGTGGCACAATCTCGGCTCACTGCAATCTCCGCCTCCCAGGCTCAAGCGATTCTCCTGTCTCAGCCTCCCAAGTAGCTGGGATTACAGTTGTGCGCCACTGCACCCAGCTAATTGTTTGTATTTTTAGTAGAGACAGGGTTTCACCATATTCTCCAGGATGGTCTTGAACTCCCAACCTCAGGTAATCTGCACACCTCGGCCTCCCAAAGCACTAGGATTACAGGCATGAGCCATTGTGCCCAGCCTCAAGAACTCTTTAACAGGCCAGGCATGGTGGCTCGTGCCTGTAATCCCAGCACTTTGGGAGGCTGAGGCGGGCAGATCACCAGGGCAGGAGATTGAGACCATCCTGGCCAACAAGGTGAAAGCCCGTCTCTACTAAAAATACAAAAATTAGGTGGGCATGGTGGTGCATACCTGTAGTCCCAGCTACTCTGGAGGCTGAGGCAGGAGAATCACTTGAACCAGGGAAATGGGAGGTTGCAGTGAGCTGAGATCGCACCATTGCACTCCAGCTTGGGTGACGGAGCAAGACTCCGTCTCAAAGAAAAAAAAAGAACTCTTAGCAATACGGACTACTCCTGTGTGGTTGGGCACAGTGGCTCATGCCTGTAATCCTAGCACTTTGAGAGACCGAGGGGGGCAGATAACCTGAGGTCAGGAGTTCAAGACCAGCCTGGGCAACATGGTGAAACCCTGTCTCCACTGAAAATACAAAAATTAGCCGGGCATGGTGGCGCATGCCTGTAATCCCAGTTACTCTGGAGGCTGCGGCAGGAGAATTGCTTGAACCCGGGAGGCGGAGGTTGTAGTGAGTTGAGATAGCACCACTGCACTCCAGCCTGGGTGACAGAGCGAGACTCTGTCTCAAAAACAACAACAAAAACAAACTACTCCTATGGAATGGGCCACCTTAAGAGGGTGAGCTTTCCAATGCTGAGGGAAGCCAAGCTGACTGAAAGATCCTGTCAGGGATTTGACACTACTGATTCATATATTACATGGGGTGTTACACTGTACCAGTGAATCCTTTTCTGTTTTTTCCAAGAGGACTGTCACCAGCAAATAGACCAGTCTCAAAGTACAGAGAATCTTCTATGGCCATCCACACCTGCTATCTATTATGACACCGTCTTATTTACTTAATTCTTACTAATTACAAAGTGAGTAAAAACTGGAGCCCTCATCTTTGTGAGCCCCTCTGACATATGTCTTTGTCCCTTGTCAGATTGGCGGGATCCGGTTCCTTTACGATAACCTAGTGGAGTCCCTGGAGAGGTTTAAGACCAGCAGTGGCTTTGGCTGTATTCTGGCCCACAGCATGGGTCTGGGGAAAACTTTGCAAGTGATCTCTTTCATCGACGTCCTCTTCCGCCACACGCCAGCCAAAACAGTCCTTGCCATTGTGCCGGTAAGAGTTTTTGGGAAGGCACCACTTAAGTCACTCCTGAAGAGCTCTGCGTTAATGCCTTTACTGGGCACCAAAAAGCTTGATGAGCTCAGCTCTGAGTTTGTTCCATAAAACTCTCTTTTTGGACTTGGCTTTCTAATAGGTTAATACTCTTCAGAATTGGCTGGCAGAGTTCAACATGTGGCTTCCACCTCCTGAAGCCCTCCCGGCTGACAACAAGCCTGAAGAAGTCCAACCTCGGTTCTTTAAAGTTCACATCTTGAATGATGAGCACAAGTAGGTGGCCTGCCCTTTCTTCTCTGCCCCTTTCCTTTTAGACTTCTGTCCGGGATCTGATGTTAAGGCAGTCTCTTTGAGTATGTAGCCTGTGCACTAGATTTGTTTTTGGTTTCTTGATGTATCACTTTCTCTGTTCTTGCTACTTATTTTTTTCTGTACGTAGCTTTTCAGGAAAGCCAGAGTTAAGTAGCCTGAGAAATTTCCTGTGTTCTGCTTTAGGAGGCTTTTATATCTTGAAAAATATGTGGGCATGGTCATATTTTCCCATGCGTGTCGTAGTAAAATGCAACACGAAACAATGGATCTTCCTACTGTCTGAATTTTTTTTTTTTTTTTTTTTGAGACGGAGTCTTGTTCTGTCACCCAGGCTGGAGTGCAGTGGTGCAATCTCAGTTCACTGCAACCTCTGCTTCCCAGGTTCAAGTGGTTCTCCTGCCTCAGCCTCCCGAGTAGCTGGGATTACAGGCACCCACCACCATGTCCGGCTAATTTTTGTATTTTTAGTAGAGACGGGATTTTGCCATGTTGGCCAGGCTGGTCTCGTACTCCTGACCTCAGGTGATCCGCTCACCTTGTCCGCCCAGAGTGTTGGGATTACAGGCGTAAGCCACCATGCCTGGCCTCTACTGTCTAATTTTTTACTTATTACATTTCACTTTTTTTAAAAACCTAATCATTAGTCACTTCTTTTAAGCACTGGTCTGCAATTGACCTTTAATGGTACAACTCCAAAGCTCTGAAAGGTGTAAGCCTTGCTTTGTTTTAGATTTAAATAAAATTATCTATATATGTATGCCATAAAGTCGACTTGATTTCCAAAAGTCTAAAGCTATTTCTTGATCCAACAAACCAGCTCTACATGCTAACCTTTCCCCTCATTGGTGTGGATAATTGAGAAAGTAGACTTTACTGTATTTTTTTCAGAGGGTGCCTTTTGTGATGTTTGGACACACACATAAAAATGAGGAGATGATTAGTTGACCTCACAGGTGGTTGCTCTGCTTTCTTAGATTTCAGGAGTTTTAGTCCACATGCAGTCAGTGAAATACCGTGAGGGCTCTGGTGTTTGGAAGTCGAGTGACTTACTGAGGGTCATCTGGTCTCTTCTCATCTTTCCTCTTTACTGTTTGTGGCTCTTTATTCACTTGAGTCCAGGCAAGTAAACTGCAGAATGTTGCCTTTCCTTCTGTGACCTTGTATTTATCATGGGATTGAAATCCTCCTTCAAATGTTGAGTTGTAGTCATGCCTGAATATCCAAGGGGGTTGTCATTTTCTCTTGCCTTGTATAGTTGAATTGCTATGTTTCTTGCTGTTTAACCACCATCAATGATCCAGTTCATCCTGAGTGCAGTTAGTTTCTCTGGGATGATGGGAGGTTCTTGGGTGGTAGGCTAGCCCTGTGCTTGCTGCCACATGAAATCTTTGGTAACAAGAAGTTCTGAATGTACATCAACACAGCTTTGATTGTGAGCAACTCTTCCTTGGGAGCAGCAGAAACAATAATTCTTGAGATATAATTTACATCTCACACAGTTTTCTCTGTTCATCTTGCAGGACGATGGCATCTCGTGCTAAAGTGATGGCTGATTGGGTGTCAGAGGGTGGCGTGCTGCTGATGGGGTATGAGATGTACAGACTCCTCACTCTGAAGAAATCATTTGCCACAGGTAGACCGAAGAAAACCAAGAAACGTTCTCACCCAGTCATCATTGATCTAGATGAGGAAGATCGGCAGCAGGAGTTTCGGAGAGGTGGGCAGCCTATCCCAGGAATACTCTTGTTGGTGTTTAAGGAAAAAAGAAATCATGTCTACTAATAGCGCCTAGTCAGATGTAAAGTGCATTATTGATGTGAATTGTTATCATGGACCAAAAATCCTGGTTCCCAAGATGAGTAGGATGACTTCCAATGGCTCTTAGAAAGTACTGCTTTCTCTGCCAGCTGTGCAGTTATGGTTAGGCCAGGCCACACCTGGCTTGGGGGAGATTCCTCTGTTCGTCTATCCCTGTTTCTCTTACAGAACAGTTGGAATAGTAACCATTTCCTTTACCACTTTCTAGAGATGTTCTGAGAAAGCATGAAGAAAATATAAAGTGTTTAAATCACTAATATAAAGACAAAGTAGTAATACTATTGTTTGTGAGTTTATAAAAAAGAATTTATCCCAGTTGCTTTTAGTGAAAACCATTCCTGTCATAGTTCTAATTCTACTCCATCTTCTAAGGGGCCTTTGCTCATTTGGGGAAGAAAGTTTTTAAGGGTTCAGAGGCCATTTCACTTTAGAAGTCTCTTCATCTATGAGATTATGTTTGTTCTAGGTTTGCTTCTATGGTAGAGCTGGGATGCATTTGCCATTTAGCAATGACTGGAGAATAACTGCGGGAAGACCCTGTCCTTTAGCTAGCTCCTACCAGCCAGCCCTCAGATGGAGACAAGACGCTGGCAATGGTGAGAGCCCACTAAAGTGTCTGGATTATTCCTATTGGTTTCATCCAGATGCATTTTTAATCCTAGGCTGGCACTCTGTAAGGTCCCTCTCTCTGCTGCCCAGTTGGTCTAAGCCCTAGGAATGCAAGTCAGTTATACTTTTCACATAAAGAAAAATAAAGTAAGGAAAGGAACGGAATGGGGGAAAGGGATATTTATTGCAAGAGTCAACTGCCAGAGGCAGATCACGAGGTCAGGAGTTCGAGACCAGCCTGGCCAACATGGTGAAACCCCATCTCTACTAAAAATACAAAAAATTAGCCAGGCATGGTGGCTCATGCCTCTAATCCCAGCTGCTTGGGAGGCTGAGGCAGGAGAATCGCTTGAACTCGGGAGGCAGAGGTTGCAGCGAGCGGAGATTGTGCCACTGCACTCCAGCCTGGACGACAGTGTGAGACTCCGTCTCAAAAAAGAAAAAAAAGAGTCAACTGCCAGATTAGCATCATACCAAGTCATACCAGTCATATCCAGGAGCTTGAATGGCTGGCACCCTGTCACCAAGGGGGGCTGACTCTTGCTTTCCTGCTTCCTTCATTTCTTCTGTCTCCTCCAGGGTGCACCCCTACTTCTCATATTATTGACTAAGAGCAGGCCCTGTCACCCTCTGACTCCGGATCCTCTTCCCTCCCTAGAGTTTGAGAAGGCTTTATGCCGCCCTGGCCCTGATGTAGTAATCTGTGATGAGGGGCACCGCATCAAAAACTGCCAGGCCAGCACCTCACAGGCTCTGAAGAATATCCGCTCTCGCCGCCGGGTGGTGCTGACTGGGTACCCTCTGCAAAACAACCTCATTGAGTACTGGTGCATGGTGGACTTTGTGCGCCCAGACTTCCTTGGCACCCGGCAGGAGTTCAGCAACATGTTTGAACGCCCTATCCTGAATGGGCAATGTATTGACAGCACACCTCAGGACGTCCGTCTCATGCGGTACCGGAGCCATGTCCTGCACAGTCTTCTGGAGGGCTTTGTGCAGAGGTGAGCCATCCTCAGGGTCCTCCTTCCTGAATTTTCAGAGGGCCCTTTTGCCAAGGGCATGCCAAGCCTGTTATACAGGATAGGGTGTTGGAGTAGGAGGGCCCCTTCCCTGGGGCAGTAGTAAAACTTTGCTTCCTGTGACAAGCTAGCAGATGGTGGATATCCACTGTTTCAGTTCTCTGAAAGTTTGGCCTAGAAGTGCTTCTCTCAAAAGTTATCTTTAAAGGTACTGGAGACACCTGTCTTACTTGCTGAGAGAAGCAAGAAAGGTACCATTCTGCTGACTTACCTTCGGCTAGTCTAAAGCAGACCCCTCATTTTTCCTTGTTGAGATGGCATATGGAGTGAAAGCTCAGAGAGGCAGCCCAAGTTAAAGTAAGAACCTCAAGTTCCCCTGTCTCTGTCATGCAGTCAGACACGACCTGGGACAGGTCACTCTGCCTCTTAGTGTTAGTTTTCATCCTTAAGGTGAGTTTCTTCTTGGTTGTTGAACCACTCTGCATTATTGCAAGGCTGCAGTGCATGTTGAGATCCTCAAGAGGGAGGTGTGGCAGGAGTGCAAAAGGCTCTGTTTTTATCTTGTGCTGACCCCTCCTGGCCACACTACCATGCCATTTCTGATCTGTTTGCCTCCATAGGAGAGGCCACACTGTGCTGAAGATTCATCTCCCTGCCAAGGAAGAAAATGTGATCCTTGTGCGGCTCTCCAGGATCCAGCGAGATTTGTACACACAGTTCATGGATCGCTTCCGGGACTGTGGTAGCAGCGGTTGGCTGGGGCTGAACCCCCTTAAGGCATTCTGTGTGTGTTGCAAGGTGCATTGGGGCCTCAGGGAAGATTGAGATGGGTACTAAGGATACACATGGTCCCAAGGGAATTAGTCCTACTGAGAGTCTTCAATAAAGGAAGAATAAAGTGAGAGGGGGCCACCTCAGTTCACTGCACTGGAGGTTTGGGGGCTCCAAGGAGAGAGGTGCTGGTTGTGTACCACATAACTCCTGGGGGTGCCATTCACACAGTGTAATATAACTGGTGCTCCCTGCAGTGTGCAACTCAGCTGCACAACTTGTTATTCCAAGGGGATTAATGGAAAAATACTGTGGGGCAGCGTTTTTGACTGCTAGCATAATCAGAATTCAAGAGATATATAGCTTAGACAAGTTATTAGAGGTACCTTCCATTGGATTCCATACTTAATCAGATTGAGACCTCTCTCTCATTCTTTTGTTGAGGGACCTGTTTCATTGACTTCATACCTCTACCCCTGGCTACTCTTCAGCAGACCTGTTAGGTATTATTCTTAATTGACCACTGCTTTAATAAGTCAGCAGAAGGTATGTCTCTGGGGACAGGAGGGGTTTCCAAATATTTCTTTTATAGCCACAGTCCTGGGTCAAGGCCAGGAAACTAAGGCAAACATGGTCTGTGATGATGCTTTGGTATCACTGCATCCTTCCTTCTTCCTTTCCTCTCTTCTCCAGGGAGTTCTCAACTCTTGCTAGGAATACTCTGTGAAATGATATGTGATTGGTCTACTATAAGTCAGATACATTTTGTCTATCGTTTTATACAGTAGCAGACGGTAGCCACACTGTGAAACTGGAACATTCTTACTCTTATTTGAATAAGAATGTCAAAAAGGCTTGTGACAGCTTTTTTGATTATGTATCAAACATACTTACTGGCATGGCTCCTGGTATGAATGCTGCCATTCATGTGTCATGGTGACCAGAACTGGTAATCAAAACAAATATGCAGGCCCTTTGGCTGTGAAGGGCTCTAACTTTAATTTTTGGTGTGACAGTGTTTATTGTGGGATGTGTGTGTTTGAGCAAGTATGTGTTTCCAGACCCCTGGGACACCTTTGGAATGTTCTTTGTCCTGTGTCTCCTCTCCCTTTCCTTGAACCTCAGATCTGGAATCACCCTGATGTGCTGTATGAAGCCCTTCAGAAGGAGAGCTTGGCCAATGAGCAGGACTTAGACGTGGAAGAACTTGGCTCTGCGGGGACCAGTGCCCGCTGTCCACCACAGGGAACAAAAGGCAAGGGAGAGGATAGCACCTTGGCTTCCTCAATGGGAGAGGCAACCAATAGCAAGTTCCTACAGGGCGTTGGCTTCAACCCTTTCCAGGAGCGAGGCAACAACATCGTCACATATGAATGGGTGAGTCAAGCAGATCCTTCAGGAACCATAGACTATTGCTGAGAAGGGATGGTGCAAGCCCTGCCTGGGGAAGGGGTAGGGATGCATGGCTAGGGTCTCTGTATGGAATTATAAAGGTGGCCAGTGAGCTGCTGCCTTGGAAGGAAATAATTTTATTTCTAGTGATCTGGCCTTGGGCCTGCTCTAAGCTGCCTTGTTTCTCTCTTGCAGGCCAAGGACCTTCTGACTAATTACCAGACTGGAGTCCTAGAAAACTCTCCCAAGATGGTACTGCTTTTCCACCTGATTGAGGAAAGTGTGAAGCTTGGGGACAAGATCCTTGTGTTTAGGTAGGATGAGAAACTTCCATTTGAGGCTGTGTGTCTATGGTAAAGAATGACAAAACCACCACAGAGCAAGACCAAGGCGACCTCCGCCTCCCACCAAGTGCTTATTGTGAGGACCTTCTTGCATGTTGTCTGTCTCTTGGAGTTTCTTTCATTGCCCAATTTGATTTCTCCACAGAGAACAATTTAGAACCCTAGGTTAGCACTGGAGTCTTTAATCTTTCAAATTCTGGGCTGTTTTTGTTTACTTTGAGAGCTAAGGATAGTTTTTACATTTTTAAAAGGTTATAAAAAACATACAAAGAATATGCAGCAGAGATTCTATGTGGCCAAGAAAGCCTAAACTGTTTGCTATCTGTCCTTTTACAGAAAATGTTTGCTGACCCTTGGTTTAATCTTCTATCCCACCCCAACCTTTTATTTTAGTTTTAAGCTTTGTCTTTAAAGCCAAATAAGTGATGTAGTTTGCTCCAGAGTTATATTCTCAGTCTGGCTAGAGCTTTGAGTCTCATTAAGGCTTGACTCCCCAGGAAAACGAAGTTGATTGCTTCTCCTTCTTTATAATCTGACCAGATTATGCTCCAAGAAGAGCCAAGTGGCAGGAGCCTGGCTCAAGAGCCTCAGAGTGAGGGCTTCTACATGTGACACACTTTGAGAGGACAGCAGTGATGCTAGCTTGGGGAGAGCCTAGTGTTGATTTTCTGGATCACTTCTAAGGACACTGGCTCTCATGATATCTTGGAAGCAGTCGAGTGATTTTGTCTCTCTAGTAAAACCCATAATCATATCTGATGTATATTCATGCAGTGGTAGTGTTTAATGCTGAATGCTATTTGTTACTCTGCATTGAGCTAAACCCCAGACATTTTCAATTGTGGAAGTGAAGAATGAAGAGAGTATTTTTTCAGTGTGGTGGTAGTCGTAAGTATGTGGATGACTCTGCTCCCATTATGCGCTAGGAAGGATACCCTTGGTTGTTCTTGGTAGAGTTACCTCTTTCTTTTTCTTTTTCTTTTTTTTTTGAGATGGAGTTTCACTCTTCCTGCCCAGGCTGGAGTGCAGTGGTGTGATCTTGGCTCACTGCATCTTCCACCTCCCAGGTTCAAGCAATTCTCCTGCTTCAGCCTCCTGAGTAGCTGGGACCACAGGCATGTGCCACCATGCCAGGCTAATTATTTTTGGATTTTTAGTAGAGATGGGGTTTCATCATGTTGGCCAGATTGGTCTCAAACTCCTGACCTCAGGTGATCCACCCGCCTCGGCCTCCCAAGTGCTGGGATTACAGGCGTGAGCCACTGTGCCCGAACTAGAGTTACCCCCCTTTTTTTTTTCTGAGACAGAGTTTCACTCTTGTTGCCCAGACTGGAATGCAATGGCGTGATCCTGCACTGCAGCCTCCACCTCCCAGGTTCAAGTGATTCTCCTGCCTTAGCCTCCCAAATAGCTGGGATTACAGGCGTGTGCCACTGCACCCAGCTAATTTTTGTATGTTTAGTACAGATGGGGTTTTGCCATGTTGGCCAGGCTGGTCTCGAACTCCTGACCTCAGGTGATCCACCTGCCTCGGCCTCCCAAAGTGCTGGGATTATAGGCTTGAGCCATTGTGCCCAGCCTACAGTTACCTCTTATCAGTGGTAGGTTGTGGGAGCTCCCATTGTCAGAAAGTTGCACAAGAGTATGGACCTATTGGGAACAATGTTCCCTTGATTCTGGGAGCCATCTGAATGAAATGTTTTCCGTTTCAGCCAGAGTCTTTCCACCTTGGCTCTCATCGAGGAATTCCTTGGAAAACGAGAAGTACCCTGTCCACCTGGTGCCGAGGGGCAAGGAGCACAGAAGTGGGTTCGAAACATCAGCTACTTCCGTGAGTTCATTGTTGCATTGTTCTTGAATCCTTGGCAAGGTCTGCTTAAGGGTTTCCTTTCCTTCTCTCTCTTTCTCTTTCTCCACTCCATCAAATGCATAGGAATATTTGTGATTAGCCAAGGAGCAGGGGGATACTAAGAGCCAGCTGTTGTGTACAAGGTACTATACTAGGGGCTGGGGGATTGAGAGAGATGGGAGAGTGTAGAGAAATAGAAGGCATAGTCCTCTTCATCTGAGATGTGACAATTCAAGAACAATTGAGTGCCCTAACTGGGGTTCTAAGGAGGATAGAATCACTGTGGTGAGGATGATTAGCTAAGGCATCTCAAAAATGGGGAGGATTTGAATACACAGGGCTAGTGTTGCCTGAGGATCATTCCAGGCTGAAAGATTAGAGTGAACACAAGCCTAGATCATGCATTCTCTGTTGGGGAGATAATACTTTAAGGGGATGAACATTTTTTTTTTTTTTGAGCAGGGGGCAGAAATCTTAACTTTTAAAATGTTTAAGTCACAGTACATACAGTACATAAACAGATATACAGTATATCTGTGGTATTAAATTTCATGGAGGACATAGTGTCATTGGGAAAAAAAAAAAGTCATTCCTTAGTGGGGTGGTAATGAAAAAAAGGTTGAGAAATACAGACCTCAGCACTGCTGACATTTGGGCCAGATAATTCTTTGTTGTAAGGGGCTGTCCTGTATATTATAGGACATTTAGTAGCATGCTTGGTTTCTACTCACTAGATGGCAGTATTATCTCTCAGTTTTGCCAACCAAAAATATCTCCAGACGTTGCCAAATGTCCCGTGGGGAGTGGGAGTATGGAGAAATTGCCCTCATTGAGAACCACTGCCCTAATGGAAGGATTTAGAGAACTGGAGGTTCAGGGAGTAGCAAGAAGACCCCCAGCACAAGGTGTGGCTCAGAGCTTGCCCTGTGAATCAGTGGTGAGCTGTGTTTGGGAACTGTTGGAACTCAGGTTGGAAAAGTAGGTTGGGGTCCTGACATAGAACCCCAGTACCAAGCAATTAAACTGTTGCTTCCTACAACAGTAGTAATTCAGTTTTCCATGTGGTATTTCATGCCCTTAGCTTTGCCATTTACTCGAGATGACAAGTGTTGCTGTTACTATTTATGCTTCTTAACTGAAGTCTTTTTTTTTTTTTTTTGAGACGAAGTCTCACTCTGTTGCTAGGCTGGAGTGCAGTGGCGTGATCTCGGCTCACTGCAGCCTCCATCTCCCAGGTTCAAGCGATTCTCCTGCCTCAGCCTCCCACGTACTGGGACTATAGGCACAAGCCACCACGCCCAGCTAATTTTTGTATTTTTAGTAGAGACGGGGTTTCACCATGTGGGTCAGGATGGTCTCGATCTCTTGACCTCGTGATCTGCATGCCTTGGCCTCCCAAACTGTTGGGATTACAGGCGTGAGCCACTGTGCCCGGCCCTAAAGCCTATTTTTTCTCCCTCTTTGGAGCTTCCCTCCTTTCATTCATGTGTTCTATCCTACTGTTCCAGATATATTTCCTTTATGTCTCTTTACAGCAAGTTCTTAGCTTCAGGAGCTTGTTAAAAATGCAGATTCCTGGCCGGGCGCGGTGGCTCACGCCTGTAATCCCAGCACTTTGGGAGGCCGAGGTTGGCAGATCACGAGGTCAGGAGATTGAGACCATCCTGGCTAACACAGTGAAACCCCATCTCTACTAAAAATACAAAAAATTAGCTGGGCGTGGTGGTGGGCACCTGTAGTCCCAGCTACTTAGGAGGCTGAGGCAGGAGAATGGCGTGAACCCAGGAGGCAGAGCTTGCAGTGAGCCAAGATTGCCCCATTGCGCTCCAGCCTGGGCGACAGAGCAAGACTCTGTCTCAAAAAAAAAAAAAAAAAAATGCAGATTCCTGGTGGAGGAACATCATCCATATCAAAACCCTTAGTTCTGCACTCACCAGGACTCACAAGGCTAAGACAGAGAGGTCATCTTGAGCCAGTATTTTCCAAATTCCCTAGGTGATTACTATACATTCCGAAGTCTAGGATTCTTGGCTTTAGAATTGACCTAAGATAGTAAAGGGGAGAAATGTAGTTTATAATCCATGGTGCAGGTGAGAATCACCTGGGGGTATTTTCAAATTTTAGATGCCTGGGCCTTACTTACTGTAGACCCATGATACGTCCAAGGGGTGAGATCTGAGCACTGTTGTGTTTCTGTTTGTTTTGCTCTTTAAAACACATTTGCCCAGTGATTTTGCTGTATATCCGTGCTCTAATATATCCACTTCTTATGGTTTTCCTTCCTTCCTAGGGCTAGATGGTAGCACCCCTGCCTTTGAGAGGGAGCGGCTCATTAATCAGTTCAATGATCCCAGCAACCTCACCACCTGGCTGTTCCTTCTCTCTACAAGGTGAGTGGATCCCAAGAGGGGAGGTCAGAGGAATCTGTTCAGGCAGTTGGCCACCTGGGCTGGTACCCCAAAACTCCAAGTTCCCTCAGAAGAGATCAGCTCAGGTTTGTAACTTGTTTTTGGGGTCAGAGAGGGGACTTCAAAAGGAAATTAGGTTAGCAGGGCAGTCATGATAGTATCATAAAATTTTTTGAGACCTTCATTAACAATGGTTGTGGCTCATGCCTGTAACCCCAGCACTTTGGGAGGCCAAGGTGGGAAGATTGCTTGAACCCAGGGATTCAAGATACTGAGACTTTGTCTGTACAAAAGATCAAACAATTAGCTGAGTGTGGTGGCATGCGCCTGTGGTCCCAGCTACTTGGGAGGCAGAGGCGGGAGGATGGCTTGAGTCTGAGAGGTCGAAGCTGCAGTGAGCTGTGATTGAGCCACTGCATTCCAGCCTAAGCGACAGAGTGAGACCCTATCTCATTTAAAAACAAACAAACAAACAAACAACAACAAAATGCCCAAGGGTTTTAATTGGCTTTTCTCTCAGGAGTGTTATGAGGCTTAGATGATGTGATGAATATGAAAGTGTTTTAAAAAGTAGAAAGTGCAAGGTAACTGTAAAAGGCTGATGGTATTGTCTCATGCCAAGCAGCTTGAAGGCTGTGCTGCCTTCTGCCATCGTAATGCCCTTGGCAGGATGTAAGCCAGTCACTCTCCTAAGCTGTTAGACTTAAAATAGTGGAAACATCTGTGTGCAGAAGTTTCCCCTCACCAAGGGACATCACTCCAAGGCCAGGATGCGGGGGCCTTACTTGTTACAGAGGAGAGTGAGTTTTCTTTCTGAGCTGGTAGACACTTTCATGTTGGATTTCAGGGCACAATTTTCAGTGCTTGAGGAATGTACTGTTTATCAGCAGGACAGCAAAATCTTTGAGTATGTTGTGCTTAGGGCTTAGGACAGAGTAATATTGGGGTAGAAGTCACAGAGGGCAAAACTGATTTGAAAACCTTTTTTAAGACTAAAGGCTCTGTGATTGTTGGCTTGTCTTTTAAAGGGCCGGATGCTTGGGTGTGAATCTGATTGGTGCCAACCGAGTGGTGGTGTTTGATGCTTCCTGGAACCCTTGCCATGATGCCCAGGCTGTATGTCGGGTATACCGTTACGGCCAGAAAAAGCCCTGTTACATCTATCGCCTTGTGGCTGATTACACTCTAGAAAAGAAGATCTATGACCGTCAGATTTCCAAGCAGGGCATGTCAGGTGGGCCATCTTCCAGATTTCGGAGAGGCACATCTATACTGGCTACCATCCTTTTAGTATCAAGGGTGGGAGAGGAGCAGGATATGGGAACACAGGCAGGCTTCGAGAAAGCCAGCATTTCCTCCTATCTCATTCTAATTCAAATTGCTTAAAAGGTAATTGACCTCAACTTCTTGAAGGTGAGTTTAATGATAACAGCCAAGCTCGTTATACAAGTTTTCCCCTTATATGATGTTTCCAGTATCACCAGCACCTCAGACCTAGTCTTTGACTTTCAGATATGGGATGACTTTTCATTATTAGTGACCTTTACAGTTTTTAATGCCATGTGCTGACTTTCTTCATGTCTTTATCCTTCTAGATCGGGTGGTGGATGATCTAAATCCAATGCTGAACTTCACGCGGAAAGAGGTGGAAAACCTACTGCACTTTGTTGAGAAGGAGCCAGCTCCCCAAGTTTCCTTGAACGTAAAGGGGATCAAGGAGTCAGTCCTGCAACTGGCCTGTCTGAAGTACCCTCACCTCATCACCAAGGTAAGAACTTGGTATGCATGCAGTCCCCAGAGTGGCAGTCTCTCTGTCAAAGGAGGCTTGTCTTGTAAGCTTGTTTTCTTCATCTGAGGTGATGTTTCATGCAGGTGACTTGGACTCAAGGACTTCTTTTTCTTGCCCCACTCCGTCCCCCTCCCTGCCCCCAACTACTTACCCCATCCCCTAATCTGGTCCTGGGAGTGCTAAGGTTAGCCATGTATAATAATTTGGCCAGTGTGCGTCTTCTTAGCAGAAAGAGAGGGGGAAAGTTCTAAAAATGTAGTTTGTTAATTCTCTGAACTCCCCCATTCTTTTGATGGGGAAGGCAGGCTTAGATGTCTAAAGCTGGTACTAGGTTAGAGCTATAAATTATACTCTTGACAGAAAGACAGTAAACCTGCCTGTGTATCTCTGAGCAGTCTCTTCGCTAGTGCTGGAGACAGCCAGCTCTTTTCTTGGTCTTAAAGTAAGTCTCATTATGAATCAGCCATGTTGGTAACTAAATCAACATCCTCCTGTGTCCCCAGGAGCCTTTCGAGCATGAGTCATTGCTCTTGAACCGAAAGGATCACAAGCTAACCAAGGCTGAGAAAAAAGCAGCAAAGAAAAGCTATGAGGAAGACAAACGCACATCAGTCCCCTATACCCGCCCATCGTATGCACAGTATTACCCTGCCAGTGATCAGAGCCTGACCAGCATCCCCGCCTTCAGCCAGAGAAACTGGTGAGTCGCTGAAAGGGGAGGGTCTGCTGCTGGGCCAGGCACAAACACCTTTCTGGTTGTTCATATTTTAAACAAAGGCAGAGCCTACAACTTGTTCCTTGACTGCTGTGAATTGACAGGCTCTGCTCTAGAGTAGGTGTGAAAGCAGTTCAGCAGCCCTGGTGTTTTAAATGGTTCTGGTTTTGACTGCCCTAGCTGGAAAAGTGAGCTGCTGGCCCGTGACCCAGGAGAGTCTTTCTGGACACCTGGGTAGGAGTCGGGGATAAATCTTCCCAAAAAGAGGCCCAGCCATTCCACACAGGTGCATCTTACCCCTAGCACCTTAGTCCTAGGCCTCACTTAGAAGTGATGTTCAAGGATGAAGGCTCTGTTCCCTCGGATTACAGTCAGGGAATCCTGCTGTTCCTAAGGGGATTCCATTCTGTGTCTGTGCCATGATCTGGAACCAAAAAATCTCTTTTTTGAGTACAACATCTAAACTTGTTCAGAATATTAACAGAATAGAAGCCAAGTGCTAAGCAGTGAGAGAGGCTCCTTGTAAGATATTATAGAACAGTTATCTAGGTTTAATTTTTTTTTTATTTCAAGACAGTGCCTCACAGCTCTCACCCTCCACTTACTGATCAGATCTGCTACCTGATTCAGTAGTTTGCATTTTTAATTATTTGATTATCTTGAATTAAAAATAATTATTTTATTTGATGGGAACAGATTTAAATTTTCTCTTTCTTTTTTTGCGACAGGGTGTCACTCTGTTGCCTAGGCTGGAGTGCAGTGGTGCAATCACAGCTCCCTGCAGCCTCGACCTGCTGGGTTCAAGTGATCCTCACACCTCAGCCTCCCAAGTAGCTGGGATTACAGGTGTGCATCACCATGCCTGGCTAATTAAAAAAATTTTTTTGGCTGGGCACAGTGGCTCACGCCTGTAATCCCAGCACTTTGGGAGTTCGAGGCGGGCAGATCACCTGAGGTCAGGAGTTCAAAATCAGCTTTACCAACATGGAGAAACCCCCATCTCTACTAAAAATACAAAAATTAGCCGGGTGTGGTGCCGCGTGCCTGTAATCCCAGCTGCTCGGGAGGCTGAGGCAGGAGTATTGCTTGAACCTGGGAGGCAGAGGTTGTGGTAAGCCGAGATCGCGCCATTGCACTTCAGCCTGGGCAACAAGAGCGAAACTCTGTCTCAAAAAAAATTTTTTTTTTCTTTTAGTCGAGATGAGGTCTCACTATGTTGCCCAGACTGGTCTTGAACTCCTGGGCTCAAGTGATCCTTCCATATCAGCCTCCCAAAATGTTGTCATTACAGGTGTGAGCCACCATGCCCAGCCTAAAATTTTTTTCCTTACTAAGACTCTCATGTTAAAAACAAACAAGCTGCAGCTCCCACTGTGATCGACGCAGAAGACAGGTGATTTCTGCATTTCCAACTGAGGTACCTGGTTAATCTCACTGGGACTGGTTAGACAATGGGTGCAGCCCACAGAGGGCGAGCCGAAGCAGCGTGGGGCATCACGTCACCTGGGAAGCTCAAGGGGTCTGGGGATTTCCCTTTCCTAGCCAGGGGAAGCCATGACAGACTGTACCTGGAAAATCGGGACACTGCCACCCAAATACTGTGTTTTTCTAATGGTCTTAGCAAACGGCACACCAGGAGATTATATCCCACACCTGGCTCAGTGGGTCCCTGCTAGCGCAGCAGTCCAAGATCAAACCGCAAGGCAGCAGCCTGGCTGGGGGAGAGGGTCTGCCATTGCTGAGGCTTGAGTAGGTAAAACAAAGTGGCCCAGAAGCTCCAACTGGGTGGGGCCCACAGTAGCTCAACCAGGCCTGCCTGCCTCTGTAGATTCCACCTCTGGGGGCAGGGCATAGCTGAACAAAAGGCAGCAGAAACTTCTGCAGACTTAAACGTCCCTGTCTGACAGCTCTGAAGAGAGCAGTGGTTCTCCCAGCACGAAGTTTGAGCTCTAAGAATGGACAGTCTGCCTCCTCAAGTGGGTCCCTGACCCCCACGTAGCCTAACTGGGAGACACTTCCCAGTAGGGGCCGACTGACACCTCATACAGCCGGGTGCTCCTCTGAGACGAAGCTTCCAGAGGAAGGATCAGGCAGCAATATTTGCTGTTCTGCAGCCTCCGCTGGTGATACTCAAGCAAACAGGGTCTGGAGCGGACCTCCAGCAAACTCCAACAGACCTGCAGCTGAGGGACCTGACTGTCAGAAGGAAAACTAACAAACAGAAAGGAATAGCATCAACATCAACAAAAAGGACATCAACACCAAAACCTCATCTGTAGGTCACCATCATCAAAGACCGAAGGTAGATAAAACCACAAAGATAGGGAGAAACCAGAGCAGAAAAGCTGAAAATTCTAAAAAACAGAGCACCTCTTCTCCTCCAAAGGATCACAGCTCCTTGCCAGCAACAGAACAAAGCTGGATGGAGAATGACTTTGACGAGTTGACAGAAGCAGGCTTCTGAAGGTCAGTAGTAACAAACTTCTCCAAGCTAAAAGAGGATGTTCAAACCCATTGCAAGGAAGCTAAAAACCTTGAAAAAAGATTAGACAAATGGCTAACTAGAATAAACAATGTAGAGAAGGCCTTAAATGACCTGATGGAGCTGAAAACCGTGGCACGAGAACTACATGACACATGCATAAGCTTCAGTAGCCAATTCGATCAAGCAGAAGAAAGTGTATCAGTGATTGAAGATCAAATGAATGAAAGGAGGCGAGAAAAGTTTAGAGAAAAAAGAGTAAAATGAAACGAACAAAGGCTCCAAGAAATATGGGACTATGTGAAAAGACCAAATCCACGTTTGATTGGTGTACCTGAAAGTGACAGGGAGAATGGAACCAAGCTGAAAAACACTCTTCAGGATATTATCCAGGAGAACTTCCCCAAGCTAGCAAGGCAAGCCAACATTCAAATTCAGGAAATACAGAGAACACCACAAAGATACTCTTCGAGAAGAGCAACCCCAAGACACATAATTGTCAGATTCACCAAGGTTGAAAGGAAGGAAAAAATGTTAAAAGCAGCCAGAGAGAAAGGTCGGGTTACCCACAAAGGGAATCCCATCAGACTAACAGTGGATCTCTCGGCAGAAACTCTACAAGCCAGAAGAGAGTGGGGGCCAATATTCAACATTCTTAAAGAAAAGAATTTTCAACCCAGAATTTCATATCCAGCCAAACCAAGCTTCATAAGTGAAGGAGAAATAAAATCCTCAAATGCTGAGAGATTTTTGTCACCACCAGGCCTGCCTTAAAAGACCTCCTGAAGGAAGCACTAAACATGGAAAGGCACAACTGGTACCAGCCACTGCAAAAACATGCCAAATTGTAAAGACCATTGATGCTAAGAAGAAACTGCATCAACTAACGAGCAAAATAACCAGCAAACATCATAATGACAGGATCAAATTCACACATAACAATATTAACCTTAAATGTAAATGGACTAAATGCCCCAGTTAAAAGGCACAGACTGGCAAATTGGATAAAGAGTCAAGACCCATCAGTGTGTTGTATTCAGGAGACCCATCTCATGTGCAGAGACACACAGAAGCTCAAAATAAAAGGGTGGAGGAAGATCTACCAAGCAAATGGAAAGCAAAAAAAAGCACAGGTTGCAATACTAGTCCCTGATAAAACAGACTTTAAACCATCAAAGATCAAAAGAGACAAAGAAGACCATTACACAATGGTAAAGGAATCAATTCAACGAGAAGAGCTAACTATGCTAAATATATATGCACCCAATACAGGAGCACCCAGATTCATAAAGCAAGTCCTTAGAGACCTACAAAGAGACTTAGACTCCCACACAATAATAATGGGAGACTTTAACACCCCACTGTCAAGATTAGACAGATCAACAAGACAGAAGGTTAGCAAGGATATCCAGGACTTGAACTCAGCTCTGGACCAAGCAGACCTAATAGACATCTACAGAATTCTCCACCCCAAATCAATAGAATATACATTCTTCTCAGCACCACATTGCACTTATTCCAAAATTGACCACGTAGTTCGAAGTAAAGCACTCTTCAGCAAATGTAAAAGAACAGAAATCAAAACAAACTGTCTCTCAGATCACGGTGCAATCAAATTAGAACTCAGGATTAAAAAACTCACTCAAAACCGCACAACTACAAGGAAACTGAACAACCTGCTCCTGAATGACTACTGGGTAAGTAATGAAATGAAGGCAGAAATAAAGATGTTCCTTGAAACCGAAGAGAACAAAGACACAACGTACCAGAATATCTGGGACACATTTAAAGTAGTGTGTAGAGGGACATTTATAGCACTAAATGCCCACAAGAGAAAGCAGGAAATATCTAAAATCTACACCCTAACATCCCAATTAAAAGAAATAGAGAAGCAAGAGCAAACAAATTCAAAAGCTAGCAGAAGGCAAGAATAACTGAGATCAGAGCAGAACTAAAGGAGACAGAGACACAAAAAAATCAATGAATTCACGAGCTGGTTTTTTGAAAAGAGCAGCAAAATAGATAGAATGCTAGCAAGACTAAGAAAGAAGAAAAGAGAGAAGAATCAAATAGACACAATAAAAAATGATAAAGGGGATATCACCACCGATCCCACGGGAATACAAACTACCATCAGAAAATAAACACCTCTATGCAAATAAACTAGAAAATCTAGAAGAAATAGATAAATTCCTGGACCCATACACCCTCCCAAGACTAAACTAGGAAGAAGTTGAATCCCTGAATAGACCAACAACAGGCTCTGAAATTGAGGCAATAATTAATAGCCTACCAACCAAAAAACGTCCAGGACCAGATGGATTCAGAGCCGAATTCTACCAGAGGTACAAAGAGGAGCTGATACCATTCCTTCTGAAACTACTCCAATCAATAGAAAAAGAGGAAATTCTCCCTAACTCATTTTATGAGGCCAGCATCATCCTGTTACCAAAGCCTGGCAGAGACACAACAAAAAAAGAGAATTTTAGACCAATATCCCTGATGAACATCGATGTGAAAATCCTCAATAATATACTGGCAAACAGAATCCAACAGCACATCAAAAAGCTTATCCACCAAGATCAAGTTGGCTTCATCCCTGTGATGCAAGGCTGGTTCAACATACGCAAATCAATAAATGTAATTCATCACATAAACAGAACCAAAGACAAAAACCACATGATTATCTCAATAGATGCAGAAAAGACATTCAACAAAATTCAACAGCCCCTCATGCTAAAAACTCTCAATAAACTAGGTATTGATGGAACCTATCTCAAAATAATAAGAGCTATTTATGACAAACCCACAGCCAATATCATGCTGAATGGGCAAACACTGGAAGCATTCCCTTTGAAAACTGGCACAAGACAGGGATGCTGTCTCTCACCACTCCTATTCAACATAGTGTTGGAAGTTCTGGCCAGGGCAATCAGGCCAGAGAAAGAAATAAAGGGTATTCAATTAGGAAAAGACGAAGTCAAATTGTCCCTGTTTGCAGATGACATGATTGTATATTTAGACAACCCCATCATCTCAGACCAAAATCTCCTTAAGCTGATAAGCAACTTCAGCAAAGTCTCAGGATACAAAATCAGTGTGCAAAAATCACAAGCATTCCTATGCACCAATAACAGACAAACAGAGAGCCATATCATGAGTGAACTCCCATTCACAATTGCTACAAAGAGAATAAAATACCTAGGAGTCCAACTTACAAGAGATGTGAAGGACCTCTTCAAGGAGAACTACAAACCACTGCTCAACAAATAAAAGAGGACACAAACAAATGGAAGAACATTCCATGCTCATGGGTTGGAAGAATCAATATCGTGAAAATGGCCATACTGCCCAAGGTAATTTATAGATTCAATGCCATCCCCATCAAGCTACCAATGATTTTCTTCACAGAATTGGAAAAAACTAAAGTTCATATAGAACCAAAAACAAGCCCACATTGCCAAGACAATCCTAAGCAAAAAGAACAAAGCTGGAGGCATCATGCTACCTGACTTCAAACTATACTACAAGGCTGCAGTAACCAAAACAGCATGGTACTGGTACAAAAACCAAAATATAGACCAATGGAACTGAATAGAGCCCTCAGAAATAACACCACACATCTACAACCATCTGATCTTTGACAAACCTGACAGAAACAAGAAATGGGGAAAGGATTCCCTATTTAATAAATGGTGCTGGGAAAACTGGCTAGCCATATGTAGAAAGCTGAAACTGGATCCCTTCCTTACACTTTATACAAAAATTAATTTAAGCTGGATTAAAGACTTAAATGTTAGACCTAAAATCATAAAAACCCTAGAAGAAAACCTAGGCAATACCATTCAGGGCATAGGCATGGGCAAAGACTTCATGACTAAAACACCAAAAGTAATAGCAATAAAAGCCAAAATAGACAAATGGGATCTAATTAAACTAAAGAGATTCTGCACAGCAAAAGAAACTACCATCAGAGTGAACAGGCAACCTACAGAATGGGAGAAAATTTTTGTAAACTACCCATCTGACAAAGGGCTAATATCCAGAATCCACAAAGAACTTAAACAAATTTACAAGAAAAAATCAAACAACCCCATCAAAAAGTGGTTAAAGGATATGAACAGACACTTTTCAAAAGAAGACATTTAGGCAGCCAACAGACATGAAAAAAATGCTCATCATCACTGGTCATCAGAGAAATGCAAATCAAAACCACAATGAGATACCATCTTACACCAGTTAGAATGGTGATCATTAAAAAGTCAGGAAACAACAGGTGCTGGAAAGGATGTGGAGAAATAGGAACGCTTTTACACTGTTGGTGGGAGTGTAAACTAGTTCAACCATTGTGGAAGACAGTGTGGTGATTCCTCAAGGATCTAGAACTAGAAATACCATTTGACCCAGCCATCCCATTACTGGGTATATACCCAAAGGATTATAAATCTTGCTACTATAAAGACACATGCACGTGTATGTTTATTGCGGCACTATTCACAATAGCAAAGATTTGGAACCAACCCAAATGTCCATCAATGATAGACTGGATTAAGAAAATGTGGCACATATACACCATGGAATACTATGCAGCCATAAAAAGGGATGAGTTCATGTCCTTTGTAGGAACATGGATGAAGCTGGGAACCACCATTCTCAGCAAACTATCACAAGGACAGAAAACCAAACACTGCATGTTCTCACTCATAGGTGGGAATTGAACAATGAGAACACGTGGACACAGGGCGGGGAACAGCACACACCAGGGCCTGGCATGGTGTAGGGGAATGGGGGAGGGATAGCATTAGGAGAAATACCTAATGTTAAATGACGAGTTAATGGGTGCAGCATACCAACATGGCACATGTATACATACGTAACAAACCTACACGTTGTGCACGTGTACCCTGGAACTTAAAGTATAATAAAATTCAAACAAAAAAACTTGACAAATGAGGTTCCAAAGGAAATTTTGGAAAACTTGCCAAATAAGTCTCATGTAAGGTTTTAGGTAAGACATTGATTCTTATGAGTGGATTTGTTGTCTTTTTTGGGGGTGGGGTACAGAGTCTCACTGTGTTGCCCAGGCTGGAGTGTAATGGTGCGATCTCGGCTCACTGCAACCTTCACGTCCTGGGTTCAAGCAATTCTTCTCCCCCAGCCTCCCAAGTAGCTGGGATTATAGGTGCACACCACCATGCCTGGCTAATTTTTTGTAGTTTTAGTAGAGATTGTGTTTCACCATGTTGGCCAGGCTGGTCTTGAATTCCTGACCTCAGGTGATCCACCTGCCTCAGCCTCCCAAAGTGCTGAGATTACAGGCATAAGCCATCATGCCCCGCCATTTGTTGCTGTTTGTATAGGAAATTGAAGATACTTTCAAGTAGAAAGTCACTCTCCTACTAGACATGGTGGCACATACTTGTAGTCCCAGCCTCTTGGGAGGCTGAGGTGGTTAGAATCACTTGAGTCCAGGAATTGGAGACCAGCCTTGGCAACACAGTGGGACCCAATCTCAGAAGAGAAAGTCACTCTCTTTCAAAACTTTCAGGCTTTATTTCTGTCATTTCCCAAGATAGTATTGCTCAGGAATGGTCTCTAATCTTTTCCTCCACCCGTTCCTCCCTCTTTTTTTTCCCTCTCTTTTTTGGGCTTTTCTGTGTAACATCAGGAGTGGACTAAGCCTGAGCCCAGTGAGAGAAAAGCCACATGGAGAGAAGATGTGACAAATGGTCCAGGCTAGCTCTAAGGAGATGTCAGCTTTGTTTCTGGCTTAGCTCTGGCCCTATGGGGGCACCAACTTCTCACAGCATTTGATGAGTTCGTGATCCTGCTGAGTTTTTTTTTTAATCCACATGGGTACATGTGAGGAACACTTCTTACCCAAATTCTTAGTCTTAGCCCCTGCAGGGTATGGGGCTTGGGCTGGGTTTCTGTTACATTGATACCTGACCAGGGCCTCTAACTCCTGCCAAACCATCCTAGGAAGACACTGGGGAAACAGGCCAGATAGCACAGGTCTGGGGCCCATCTGGGAACTTGGAGGTCCACAGGGACCAAGGGGCTGAACAAAGGGGCCTTTAAAAATCTAAGAGCAATGTGATTGAGGCGTCATGCAGACCAGCTCCAACAGCAGAGTGGTATAAAAGTGTTATTTTATGTGCCAATCTTCAGTCAGATGAGGAAGAACGTAACAGTCCAAGGGTTTTTTTTCCCCCTCCAGGCCCAAAGACGAAAGATGCAGACTTCAGAAAGCTTGTAGAGAGGGACTTTTCAATCAGTAGAAGCCTGGCTTTTGTACAGACTGCTTTGGTGGCTGCTGCTTTTGTTGTTGTCATGACTGGAGGGGCACTTTGAGGGTTGGTCCAGGCTGGAGCTAGGAGGAACTCAATGAAAAGTAATGCAGAAGAGAGAGAGAGAGGTGTCTGTATTACTTATTGAGACTCAAGGTTTCAGAGAGAAAGTAAAGATGTTTAAAGTTGGAACAGACTATTTTTTAGGATCACCTAAACGTGTCATTACATGGTCCTTTTCTGTGGGTGAGTGGGGAAAATTCTGCCCATCTCAACTGGAGAACTTTTCCTGCGTTATTGCATCTTGACAGCTTCCTGACTTCCCTTTAGGGACTAACTCCTAATGTAGATAGTCCAGGTTCTAGAGGAGCAAATATTGTCTCCCATGTCCAGAAAGTATTATTCCACCAACATCTGATTCTCCTTAGACTTTGACAGACTTTATCCCTCTGCCTCTTTTGCTGCAACTGAGTCCTGCCTTCTAGTCTCCTTTTGAATTGACCAGACCCTGCAGATTCTTCTGATCCTTCTCTGAGCATCAACTGATGGTGTAGAATGGGGCAGCCTAGAAAGGCTCTGTAGTCTTTGGAGAAAGGTAACAGTTCTTCTGCCAAACTCTTTTAGTGTCCTTGTCTTTCTCTTACAGGCAGCCAACTTTGAAGGGTGATGAAAAGCCTGTGGCCAGTGTTCGTCCTGTACAGTCCACCCCCATCCCCATGATGCCCCGGCATGTCCCACTGGGAGGCAGTGTAAGCTCTGCCTCCAGCACAAATCCATCCATGAACTTTCCGATCAACTACTTGCAGCGTGCAGGAGTCCTTGTGCAGAAGGTGGTCACCACGACAGGTGGGAACTCCTGGGTTCTGTGGCAGAGCTGCTGTCCCTTTTAAAATTACTTTGTTCATTTAGGAAGTATCTATTAAACACCTTTTGTATTTCTGGCCTTACTACACTTGGCACTCTTGGTAAAAAATAGGGAAGACAACAGTCCCTGGTCTTGAGGAATTTGGATTCTAGTGAAATATCTTAAGAATAACAACACGTAACTGGGTTTTCTTGGGTTTGGTGGGTGAGATAGACTCTGAGCACTGCAGGAATTGTGGAAATGTCACTGGAATACAGGGTTGGTCTCAGGTTCTTATAGAGGTGTGAATATGCTGAGCCCTGCCTGACCATAGAGCCATCTGGGCATAAAAGACAGCTGTCAACCTTTGTACATAATTAGAAGACCTGAATTGTCACTTGCGTCTACCTTTGTGAGTTTGATACAAATTGAGCATGATGGGCCAGTCAGCAGTGGTGGCAGGTAGCCAACCCATCCACTCCAGGAGCTGGTTCTGTGATTCAGTATGATTAGGAAGGAAAACATTTTGTGATCCTGTTTTTTATCTTGTTATTTAGCAATATTTATAATATATAAATTTATTATTATTTTTCTTTTTGGAGACAGAGTCTTGCTCTGTCACTCAGGCTGGAGTGCATGATCTTGGCTCGCTGCACTCCCGGGCTCAAGCGATTCTCCTGCCTCAGCCTCCCGAGTTGCTGGGATTACAGGTGTGTGCCACTATGCCTGGTGAACTTTTTTGTATTTTAATAGAGATGGGGTTTCACCATGTTGCCCAGGCTGGTTTCGAACTCCTGAGCTCAGGCAATCCACCTGCCTTGGCCTCCCAAAGTGCTGGGATTACAGGTGTGAGCCACTGCACCCGGCCAATATATAAATTTTAATGAAAATATCTTAATTGATTTTTCTAAGTAAAAAATTTGAAACAAATGAAAAGAAAAAGAGAGCCCCTTATAATTCTATTATCTACTAATTCTTGAAAATACTGTTTCCCAGGTGTGGGGTAATGCCAGCAAGGAAGAAGATTAGGCCATTTTTGGAGCCTAAAGTGATGTGGTGCATATACATGCAAACAGTTTGGGGAAGAGGAAAAAAATACATAGAAGCAACCATCTAAACTAAAACATTTTTCACACCAAAAACTATGAATTTCTGATTAAATCAAGGGAAATTGATTGCAACGATGACCAGCTCAGATTTCTGACAAGGTTCCTGTTTTCATAGTATTCTTTGTTTAGATAATTGTGAAAGATCCTGCTTGCTTCACCTTCCTTGGTTCTGGACCTCTGCCCCACCGAGAGGCTGTAGGGAAACCAATGAAGAACGGGGGTAGATGTGGGACTTTGCAATTTTTACCCCCTCCTTCAGTCAGGCCCCGTGCAATCTAAATTTAAGATCTGTGTTTTTCCTAGATATTGTTATTCCTGGACTCAACAGCTCCACAGATGTACAGGCAAGAATTAATGCTGGTGAGAGCATCCACATCATCCGTGGGACAAAAGGTAAGAGCCTGACCAAGGACCTGTTCCCTGCCTTTGGTTGAGAGTGCTGGGCTGGGAAGAAGAATAAATACATATGACTTGAGCTAGATGGGTCATAGGAATCATCCCATTAGGATGTCACATTCGGGAACTGAATGAGAAAATAGCATTTGTAGGAGCTTAGGGGAGTTGGGTTGAGCCCATAGGATATATTAGTCAGTGGTTTAAAAGAAGGAAATTAGGGTCCCTACACTTCTCTATCTTGCTGTCTTTTTTTTTTTTTTTTTTTTTTTGAGACGGAGTCTTGCTCTGTCGCCAGCCTGGAGTGCAGTGGCGCGATCTTGGCTCACTGCAACCTCCGCCTCCCAGGTTCAAGCAATTCTTCAGCCTCAGCCTCCCAAGTAGCTGGGACTACAGGCATGCGCCACCATGCCCAGCTAATTTTTGTACTTTTTTTTTTGTAGTAGTAGAAACGGGGTTTCATTATGTTGGCCAGGATGGTCTCGATTTCTTGACCTCATGATCCGCCCACCTGGGCCTCCCAAAGTGCTGGGATTACAGGCGTGAGCCACTGTACCTGGCCCTTCTGTCATTTTTATGAGAATCTTGGGATGGGACAGGTAGACACAAGGAGACCAAAATTGGAGGGAAAGAGCGGTGGAATGGGTTATAAGCCTACATACATTCACCCACTTGCTTGGACCAGGGTGGGGGTCCCCCGATAGGATATGTATTATGTGGATGAATTACACATGGGTTGCATGATAGAATTTTTGCATATGGTAATTTAAAAAGTCCACATCTGCCTCTGTCCTCCTTACAGAGGGATATGAGATTGGTGGAATAAAAAAGCTGGACTAAACAGTGTTGAGACACAATCTAAGTCTGTATTTTTCCCCTCTTTTCTGCACCCACATCTTCTAACCAAGCCTGTTTTACGTATTAGCCTTTAAATAAGCCCCATGATTGTGTGAGGCTCTTTGAGACTTTGTTCAGTAAGGAGATTTTGCCCTAGCTTCTACTGGGTTAGAGTACCTTTGAGGTTAGGGAAAAAGTGCCATGAAATACCCAGACTCACAGAAAACACCATTCCCAGCCTCCTTACTGGATTCTTCCTAGTCTAGAACCCAGCCCCCTTTACTGCTGTCTTCCTAGTTTATAGCTGGGGTCACCAAACTCTGTGCCTGATGGGCCAAATCTAGCCTGCTACCTGTTATATCTG